>NC_057825.1:13706717-14009748 GCF_910594005.1 Cervus elaphus
GCTTTTTGGTCACGAGGCCTGTGGGATGCTGGCTCCCTGACCAGGGATCAGACATGCACCCCCTGGATTGGAAGGCAAAATCTGAACCCCTGGACCACCAGGGAGGTCCCTAAAATTTTTTAGTTAACACTGATTTAAAATTCTTTTCCTTTGAAGTCAGTTGTACTTTTAAAGTTTCATGGGTTTAACTGAATATTTTAAGGCTTCCATTTTGAATCTGGTGCCAGCCTCATACTCTGGTATATTAACCATGTATGTCAACACTGGAAACCTATTTTAGCTATTTGAGTGACATCAGTGCTTAACTTTTGTGGTCATAAAACAAATAAGGAGGTTGTTGATTGAACAGAGAAGCAAATTCCCTGGGCTAATGTCTTTACTTCTTCCTTCCGTCCCTAAGCAGCCCTCCCCACTGACCCTGGAAAGACCGTGCCAGACATGGGCTTGAATCTTGGCTCTGTGACCCTGGACGAGTTCCTTTGCCTCTCTGAGCCAGAGGTTCCTCATCTCTAAGAAAGAGCATAAAATATGTGGTAGGCTTGTGAGGATTAATTCTGAAAATCTTGAAAGTGCCTGGGACTTTCAAATAAGAGTACCTGTTAATTGGCTTTCCCTCTGATGAATTTCCATGACATTTTAATTCAGTTTGATAATACAAAATTGATGGCGTCAACAGGCGGATAACCCTGGTATTGTTTGATTCATTTTGAACCCTCCTTTCCACTGGGTTGCTCCTCTGCAGCCCAGTCATTCCCTGAGATCCCTCCACAAAGGCTGTGGTTTTGCCAGAGAGAACGATGATGTTGTTTCTCTGCTCCAGATGGACTGACATCTCTCATTCTGCATCACGTCATATCGGGTCCTGCCTTCACAGCTGCCTTGGCCACCATTTGTGTGCATGTTTGTTTCTCTGGGTGTTTGGGAGCCGTCATTCAGTAATTTTTATAAATGCTTCCTAAGTCCTAGCTAGCAGCCATTTGCCGATGGCTCCTTCTTGTCACCCATCTGCTTCTGTGTCATCTGAGTAAAACCTTCGCATCCTTAATGGAGCTGAACAAATAGGGTGGTTTGTCTAGTGTGCATCCCTAAGTACAGTGTTACTTTTCAAAGGAGCCCTTCAGTCCCTCTGCCTACAACTCTTGCAGAGGCCAGTTTTCGTATTCTGTTCTTTATGATCACAGGGAGATTTTATTTCTCTTTGTGTTAGAACTGTGATTATTGGAATTTTTAAAAGCAACAATCTAAAAACTTCTGGACATCTTCCATTATTTGCAAGTACCTTGTGTTCAAATTCTAAAAACAGTATGTACTTATGAAAATTTATATAATTTCCAAGTATATAAAGTAAAACCCCCAAGTGCTCCCCGCCCCCATTTCCTGCCCTTTCTGTCTCCCATCCTGTCTCTTCTCCTTAGGGTAACATCAAGATTATAGTCTGCTATGCATTTTTCCAGATATTTTTTCATATTCCTCTGTGTATCAGGACCACTCAATTGTGCTGGAGAATCAACTGAAGTACAACAGAAGTTTCCTTCTTGCTCATACTTAGGGGTTCGATGTGGTTTGGTGGGGATGTGGGGACAAGGGTCTCCTGCCATCCTGGTTATCCAGAGACCTGGGCTTCCAGCTCAGCACCTGCTTCAGTGAGTCACTGATAGGAAGGGAACAAGATAAATGCTGCACCAGCTTTTAAGCCTTCCACTTGGAAGTGATTGCACTCATTTGTCAAAGCAAAATCCATAGCCTGGTGAACTTCAGTGGGGCTGGGATGTACAGTCCTACCATGAGTGCAAAGAGGAGAATCAGAACATCCTGCTAATGACCACCAACTAGACATCATATGTAGAGACACAAGTATTTTATATATATATATAAACAATTTTCATGTTATTTTAAATGCCACCGTCATACAGTGTGTATGTTATCTGGCAAGTGCTTCTTCAGCAGTACTTTGTGGACATCATTCTCTGTTAGTACATACGGGTTCATTTCATTTTGCTAACAACCAAAGAGCCCATCTGATGGATGTACCAGCATCAAATGTATTGATGGATGTGTTTCTATGTTTTGTTTGCTATTACAAAGGATGGTGCAGTAAACATCCCTCTTCAGACATCAAGTGTTTACTTGTGCAAATGCTTCTGTAGGACTTGTTGGGTCAAAGGTTATGTGCACTTTGTATTTTGATAGTTACTGTCAAGTTGCCACCAGTCGTGTTTGAGAGTGCTTGTCTTCTTGTATTGTCTCCAATGCTGTATCTGTTAATCTGCTAATTTTTGCCAAATTAATAGGTAAAAATGTGAGTTTTTAATTTACATTTTTGTGATTGTCATCAGGGTTGGGATTTTTGTGTAAAGTTTTTAGTCATTTGTACTGTTTCATCTGTGAAATACCTACATGTATATTTTTTGTTCATTTATCTTTTGGGTTGTTTATGTTGATATTTTGTATGTTTATGTTTTTCTTATTGGTTTGTAAATATTATGAGTAGTTACTTTTTTTCTCATTTGTATTGTAAATATTTCCCCTCCTGTTGACATTTAGACATCTAATACTCATTTGCCTTGCATGATTTACATTATTATAATTTAAAACATTTTTGTCTCGCTATTCACTAAAAGCAATTTCTATTGGTGACTTGTTAGCTTAAGAAGGCAGAGGAAACACACTATTTCATCCTCAAGTGCTATTAAGTTCCTAGAGAATTGGGAGGCAGTGTGGAGGGCGTTAAGAGTCTTACCTTTCTTGAAACTAGATATTTTGGGGGGAACTGTCACATACATTTATCTCAGTTGAATTTTACTTTGTGCAATAAGCATGGTAGACTCCTTATTTCTGTTTCACAGATGTCAGTGTGGGGTGGAGTTAGGTTTGAGTTTGAATCCCCACCACTATTAGTCTGTCACACAGGGCACTGTGATACTTGTCCCATTTTAATAACGTACGTAACCATATTCCAAAGTCAGTATGCAGTAAGTATGTCATCTGTTTCAGCTCTCCCCTTCTTCAAGGTGTTAAGTCACACCTGCTCGGAATTCGAGGGCAGAGTCCTGGCTCTGAGGCCAGGTCTTGTCAGTGGATCATACTGTTTCTCTAAGTGGAGTATGATTTCCTGGCCCTTGGAAGCAAGACCACTGAAAGTTAGTGTTTACTGAAATCGTTCAGTGCAGGACTGGGCTTTGAGCCTGGTTGTTAGTTTTATTTAAAACCACATTTATCACTTATGTAAATCATCCTTGTACATGGCTTAAAATATTAAAAATTTGCAAAAAATAGGAAAAAACCCATTTATCATCCCACTACTGAGATGCAATGACTTTTTATTTTGAAGAATTTGACTCCAGTATTTCTCCCAGGCATACATTTTTATATTTTATAAAGCTGATAAAATTATGTTAATGTTTGACAAAGCTAATATTATTTTATGTTAGTATTAATACCCACATTATAAACATTTTTCACAGTATACAAACTTGTCATAAATGTCATTTTAATTGTATAAAATATCTCATTCAGTGAAATGTATTTCATTATTTATTTCCATATTATTAAATGTTTAGATTGATTTTTCTGTGAAAAAATTTATGGTTTAGTTTTTTCCCCTTTATTTCACATTATTTTAAGACAACTTTCCAGAAATGAAATAATTAGGTTAAAAGGCATATACATCTTAAGGCCTTTGGAATGTATTGCCAAACTGCTTTCCAAAAAAGTTGTAGCAGTTAATACTCAATAGTGTATGAGAGTTCCTATAAGTGCTCAAGTTTGAAGAATATAATGACAAATATTGGGGAAAGAGTGAAATAAATGAATCTTCTCTTTGTCTTTACCAAATCTAATTCTAATAATCAGTGCCTAGCTCAAAGCAGGGCATTTTGACATGGCTCTTTTGGTGTAGTCATTATGTCTAAATCAAAATAGCCATATCAAAATATAAGCCACTTTTAACTTTTCAAATAATGTATTCAGCGGACATGCTTGATTTTCTACCCATCACTGACTCTCTCCTTGATCTGATTTTTTATCCCATCCCTGTTCTTCTACCCGTGAGGTAAGGCTTGAACATTTCATGTACAGTTGGGCAGTGAAACTGCTGGAAGTCTCCTTAGGCATTTCTTAGGTTTTGTCAAAAATATCTCTTGTGTGAAAAAAGGCTATATTAAGAGACAGTTAAAATGTCATGTCATCATTAGCCATTAGGAAAGTGAATATCAAAACCCAATGAAATACCACTTTGTATGCACTAGTACGTCTGTAATAAAAAAGACAGAATAAGTGTTGGTGAGAAGGTGGAGAAATTAGAACCTTTGTACACTGCTCGTGGGAAAGTAAAATGATGCAGTCATTTGAAGAACAATTTTGCAGTTCCTCAAAGTGTTAAACATGAAATTGCCCCATGCTAGCAATTCACTCCTAGGTGTACACCCAAGAGAACTGATAACATAGGTCCACGCAAACACTTGTACACTAATGTTCATAGCATCATTATTCACAACAGACAAAAAGTGGAAACAACCAAAGGTCCGTCAGCTGAAGGATAAATAAAATGTGAAATATCCATACAGTGAAATAGTATTTGACCATAAAAAGGAATGAAATACTGATACATGCCACAGCATGGATAAGCTTTATAAACATGTTAGGTGAATGAAGTCAGTCACAGAAGGTCATATATACATGATTCCATTTGTATGAATGTTGAGAATAGGGAAAGTAGATTGGTGACTGCCTAGAGCTGAGGATGAGGGAGGCTTTTGGTGGGAGGAGTGAGGAGTGACTTAGGGGGTACAGGATTTCTTTTGGGGGTGATGAAAATGTCCTTAAATGTGTTGACTGATGGTTGCACGACTATGACTATACTGAAAAGTGTTGAATTGTACAGTTTAAATGAGTGAACTGTATGCTCTGTGAATTATATTTCAATAAAGCTGTTGAAAAAATGCTGTGTGCTGATCCAGTTCTCATCATTGAACAGTACTTGTCTTCTCAGTAGTGAATGGAAATATGCTTCAGGAACTCAATTTGGTCCAGTGCCTCCTGTTGTTAATTCCACATGTTAGTTCTGTGTTGCAATGTTGCCTATTAATAGTACATGGACTCCTTGGATACCTGTATCTGGCAGAATCCTGCCCTGGTGACATAAAGTAGTGGCAGTTGTAACAGCACCCCAGACTTTCATCATAGGAAGGAGTTTTGTTTTTTGGGGGATTTCAAACATTGGCCTGAAGAATACAGTTTGGTCTGCTTATGGAGGCTCCGTTATGAAGCCTTTCAGTGATGTAGTATTGCATGGCAATTAAAAGTATGGGCTTTCGAGCCACATTGTTACTGTTTTGAACAACTGTGTTCAGTAACTGTTGTTATTGTTTTGTTACACTGTGTAACCCTGGAAAAATTTTACTCTGAGCCTCAGTTTATCTGTGGAATATGCATAATACAGTCACGCCTCAGGGAGTTGTTTGTTGCCAGAGTAAAAAGATATAATCATGTAAAGTAAGTAAGTGAAGTTGCTCAGTCATTCCTGACTCTTGCAACCCCATGGACTGTAGCCTGCCAGGCTCTTCTGTCCATGGGATTTTCCAGGCAAGAATACTGGAGTGGGTTGCCGTTTCCTTCTCTAAGGAATCATGTAAAGTACTTCGCCTATAAATACCTGGTACAGTTGACTATTTTTAGTTCACATTTGGCCCTAAGCTTCTCTAGACTCACTTCACATATCCCATGCCTTGAACTTTATCTTCTACCAACACCATACTGATGACATCTTGAACTTTCATGCTGGGCCATTTCCCTTTGTTCGTATTTTTCCTTTTCCTTAGAATGTCCCTGTCCTTTCTTTGGCTAACTCTTATACATTCTTCAAGTATCTCATTGTACCTTAGTTTTCTATTTCATGGCTTTCTGCTGTTTCTTTCTTTTCTTTGACTTTTTGAAGTTTATTCTGTTGTTTTTTTTTTTCCCCCCGACATTAGGTTAGATGCTTATCCTACCATCTTCTAATAAAAGCATTCAAGACTACAAACTTGCCTTTAAGTGCTACTTTAGCTGCACCCACAAGTTTTGCTATGTAGCATTAAAAAAAATCACCCTTTAGTTCTGTATATTTTAAATTTTCATGAAAATTTTTTCTTTGACCCAACGGGTTATTTGGATTGTGGCTTTCTGAGTTTCTAACATATGAGGTTATTTCTTCTTACTTTATTATTAATTTCTAACTTAATGGCAGTATGGTTAAAGGATGTTCTTTCTTTTTTCTTTCTTTCCTCCCTCTTCATGTCTTCTATCTTTACTTTTTTGTTTTACTTTTTTTTCCTTTATAGCCTAATACATGGTTATGGTCTATATGTGATTAAAAGGAGTGTGTATTCTTTAGTTACTAAATGCAGTATTTTATATATGTACATTACATTAGCTTGTGTATTGCGCTGTACAAATTTTGTAGCCTTAATATTTTTGTCTGACCTATTAATTAGTTGAAGAGTTATGTTATTAATAACATTTCCCTCTGTGATTATAGATTGCATATCTTTTTAAATTCATTTTTTTTCTTTTTCCATTTCCCCCCCATACTAGTCTGGAAGTTATACAATCTGTTTTTATTCTTCTAGGGGTTATCTTAGAAAGCTTAATATGTGTATAATTTTGCAAAGTAACTTTACTCTCCTTTTAATAACACAGGGATCTTAGGATGCTTTCATTGTGGTTGCATTTCTCCTGACTTATGTGCTTTTATTGCCCAATATTTTACTTCTATTATACTGTCTTTTTTTTTAACTTCACAAAGTAGACATTAACCTTATTTTACCTAGTCTCAGTGTATGTTAAACCCACACATTTACCATTTTCTTTGTTTATTATTCTATTTTACAACTCAGACCTTCTGGGATTATTTTCTTTCTCCTGAAGGTAATCTTTTAGAAGTTCTTTTAGTGAGGGACTGGGCTTCCCTGGTGGCTCAGCTGGTAAAGAATCTGCCTGCAATGTGGGAGACCTGGGTTTGATCCCTGGGTTGGGAAGATCCCCTGGAGAATGGAATGGCTATCCACTCCGGTATTCTGGCCTGGGGAATTCCATGAACTGTATAATCAATGGGGTTGCAAAGAGTCTGACACGACTGAGTGACTTTCACTCACTTAGTGAGGGACTATTTGTAATAGACCAACATTTTTTGTTTGTTCAAAATTACATCTTCATTTTGCCCTCACTCGAGAGAGCGTTGCTGCACACGCATTGCTAAGGTGATATTTATATGACCTCAGCCTTTTGAGGATATGCCACTGTTCTGTTGATTAGTTCCTAAGTTGTGTCTGACTCTTCTGAGACCCCATGGACTAGAGCCTGCCAGGTTCCTCTGTCCATGGGATTTCCCAGGCAAGAATACTGGAGTGGTTTGCCATTTGCTTCCTCAGGGGATTTTCCTGACTCAGGGATCGAACCTGCGTCTCCTACATTGGTAGGTGGTTTCTTCACCACTTAGCCACCAGGGAAGTCCACATGCCATTGTTAATCATTTCCATTTTTGCTGTTGAGAAGTCACCCCTCAGTCCGTTTTTTTGTTTGTTTTGTTCGTAAAGTCTCTTTTTCTTTCTGCCTTCTTCTAAAATCCTCTTTCTGTCTTTGGTGTCTTCAGCGTCATTAAGACTTCTTAGGACTTATTTTTTGGGATTTATTGAGATTCTAGTTTATTTGTTGAGATTCTTGTTTCTGAGGTTTATTATCTTTTATTAATTCTAGAAAATTCTCATCTGTTTTCTCAGTTGGTATTGTCTCTCACCCAGTCTTTCTCTTCTTTCTTCCTGGAGTTCTGAGTTAGGTATTTGTTAGACCTTTTATTTATTTATTCATTTTAATGGTGAGCTCGGGCTTCCCAGGTTACACAGTGGTAAAGAATTTGCCTGCCGATGCAGGAGACACAAGAGGCGTGGGTCTGATCCCTGGGTCGGGAAGATCCCCTGGAGTAGGAAATGGCAATCCACTCCAGTATTCTTGCCTGGAAAATCCCATGGACAGAGGAGCCTGGTGGACTCCAGTCCCTGGGGTCACAAAGAGTTGGACACGACTGAGCATGCACACACACGAATGTTCCTTGGAATTTTAATCTCTGATAATTCTTTGAGGTTTGGGTTGAAAGTGAGGATTTCCATCTTTTGCAGCTGCCCCAAAGGGCTCTACTAACCTAGAACACTTAAAACCAAAGTTCAAGTCTTAGGTTTTTCCAGTTATCAGTGTAATTGAGTTCTGACTGCAGGCTTGCATGAGGAAGGTGTTATAGTGGCAGTCTGAGAGGAGACTTCTGTCCTTCTGTTTCCCCTTCCCCCAGCCACAGCTAAGACAAGGCAGGCCTTCTTCTAGTTAATCCTCTGAGGATACAGCCTTTCAGAAGGTCTGGCTTGATATGGAGTTTCCAATGTGACCCCCATCTTGCCAGCAGATATTCAGGGGCCAGACCACATGCGGAGGTTAGACCATTGCCTATTGCCTAAATACAGGGGAGAACATAATTCCACTTATGTTTTTAAAAGTTCATTCTGGCTGCCCTACAGAGAATGGGTTAGAATTCCAGAGTGGAGGCAGAGGCCAGTTCGGATGCTATTGTAGACCACAGGGAAGAGACAGTGCTACCTGGGCCTGGATGGTATCAGGGGTAGGGGGGTGGGGGGGGTGGTTATTGATTGAGATGGTCTGTCTCTTCCCCTAGACTGTAAGACATTCAGTAACATGGAGCATGTCTTATTCATCTTCGAGTCCTTCATGCCTGGCACAGAGAAGGCATTCAGCAACAGTTAACTGAATTGAACTGTGTAATCAGGAAGGATTCTAGTTCTGTTTTTTTGGACTGCCTTCTCTAAAGGGTGACTACCTTCTTTAAAGAGAAATGACATAAAGGCATTACAGGCAGTGAACTCGTCCTGTCTCTGGCATTGTGAAGCTCAAGTCAGAAATAGAGAGCCAGCTATTTGTAAGCCCCTGCCAGTCATCAGTTTTGGCCGGGTTTTCTTTCCATGATAGCATGGTTTTCTTTTAGCCTCTGCACTTGTTCTTTCTTAAGGAATCTCAGAGTCTCATTGAAACTACCTACATAAAGCCTTACCATCTTACAGATTTTTTTTTTTCCTAGGCATGTTGCAAATATGTTTCTCAAATGGTATATTATAACTGTGAAGCCTTCTGACTCCTAAGATGTTCTTTCTGGGAAAAAGTGTTCTAAGGAACAAAAGTGTATCTAAGGAACAAAAGGAGAGGCAACTGGTCCCTGCTGGGCGACAGTTTCATAAGCTTCAGCTGGCCACTTAGGCCCTGGTGTTCTCAGAGTTTAGGCATTACCATTCCATTAGAAGGGCTTCCCAGGGGGTGCTAGTGGTAAAGAATCTGCCTGCCAATACAGGAGACAAAAGAGACGCAGCTTCGATCCCTGGGTTGGGAAGATTCCCTGGAGAAGGGCTTGGCAACCCACTCTAGTATTCTTGCCCGGAGAATCCCATGATCGGAGAAGCCTGGTGAGCTACTGTCCATGGGGTCACAAAGAGTCAGACACGTGCAGCACACACGCATTCCATTAGATTTCTAGAAAGTACAGTGAAATAAAGCATACGTATATGATTTTAAATTCTGAGACCTTGAGGATTTTCATTTAAACAAGTATATGTTGTCTGTTTGCTGAGCCTCAAGCCCTGTGCAAGGTACTGGCTCTAAAAACAGAAACACCATCCCAGACCTGGAACCAGGATCGCTTCTGGCCCACAAAGTACCTTTTGTGTGAATTAGAGAAAGGTGCCCTCTCCTCAAGAAAAAAACATATTAGTCAATATATTACATCTGTTTCAACAACACATTTGTTGTTGAAAATCCAGCAAATGGATTATTAAGGACAAGTGGATATTATCTATTAAATAGTATGTACATGGTATCATAATGAAGTACTTACCAATTTAAACTTAGGATTCAGAAATGAAGTGAAAGTGAAAGTCGCTCAGTCGTGTCCAACTCTTGGTCCATGGAATTCCCCAGGGCTAAATACTGGAGTGGGTAGCCTTTCCCTACTCCAGGGGATCTTTCCAACCCAGGGATTGAACCCAGGTCTCCCACATTGCAGGCAGATTCTTTACCAGCTGAGCCATAAGGGAAGCTGGCACAGTACACATCAGATGATTGAACTACAATATGAAATTTCAGATGTAGCTAGTGTGCTAATACCAGTGAGGGACCTTTTTTAAAAGTTGAAAGTAGGGACTTCCCCAGTGGTCCAGTGATGAGGACTCTGCTTCCACTGCATGGGGCCAGGCTTCTCTTCCTGGTTGGGGAAGCAAGACCCCACGTGCCATGTGCCATGACCAAAAAGAATTTTAAAGGTGAAAGGAATCACCACTTATACATTAGAAGTAAAAACAGATCTTATTTAGAAGTACAGTCTGTTGTAGGTTTTATTAGATCAACAAAGTATTTTGATAATCTAGTTTGTCAAAGGGAAAACGGTATACATTGTCTTGTTAACATGAGACGCTTGACGATCACATGCCAGAAAATTCTCATCATAAATATAAATTGGCCCAAACTAAATCATCAGATTTAGTCTGTCTGTTTACCAAACCAGAATATTTCTGAATTTCGAGTTTAAATCAACAGATAGTTTCATTACAATAAAATGTAAGTATTATAGCTTATAGTTGTTATCAATAGTCCATTTGTTGTAAATATAAAATGTGAAAAGTACTGTATTCCGGATACTAAAGATGCCTGCCTGTGGACAGCATCACCACATCCTTGGGCACGGCTTAGATGCCGCACATGGTGGCCTTGGGAGGCCCAGTCTTGGGGATGCAGACATAGCCAATGATTCCAACGCGAGACGCTAAGAGTTCTGTTAGAAGTGTGCACAAAGGTGCTGGGAGACAGAGGGAGGCGGGATGAGGTGAAATGGGAGGTATTGGCAAAGGCCGCTGTGTGTGAGAGGCACTCAGGTGAGTAAGGGGCTTAGTCTTTTGGACATATTTTGACTGTTAGAAGCCTCGCAGCCTTCTTTCTGGGTTCCTGCTACATTCCGTTTAGGTGAGGTAGCCTAGCCAAGCTCCAGATTGGCGAGGCGTTTCTCTTTTTAGATGCACTGTGTTCACCTCTCCTCTTGCCTAGTGTCTCCTCCGGGCTTCTGTCTCCAGGTCTCTGCTTTCACAGCACGAATCAACTTTATTTTATGACTTGTTAAATTTTCTTTCTTTCCCACCATATTTTAAATTCAACTAGTGAAAGGGCTTCCCTTGTAGCTCAGTCAGTAAAGACTCTGCCTGCAGTGCAGGAGACCTGGGTTCGATCCCTGGGTCAGGAAGATCCCTTGCAGAAGGAAACGGCACCCCACTCCAGTATTCTTGCCTGGAAAATCCCATGGACAGAGGTGCCTGGTGGGCTGCAGTGCATGGAGTCACAAAGAGTCGGGAACGACTGAACGACTAACACTTAACTTTCTTAGTGAAAGGGCCATATCTGTCCTGTTTGTTATTGGGTCCTCACACTCCAGTGCACAATGCCCAGAAAATAAGCTTTTCATAGACATTGGCTGAAATGATTTTTTTCACCCATTCCTCAAACATTGTTTGAACTCTTTATTTTGTGCCGTGGACTCCATTGAGCCCTGGGTGAGCAAAGAAATGACCCCCCATGGGCCCCTCCTGTCAGGGAGCTCACTGTCTGGTTACTGCGCCCCCGTGGAGGAAGAGCAGTGTGAATGGGGGTGGGGGGCACAGCTGACTCAGATGCAGGGTCGGCCAGGGTCTCCCAGAGCAGGGGTCTCTGAGCTGAGTCTGGAGGGAAGAGAGGGGTGAGCAAGGTTTTGGGGGTGGAGGCGGGCTGAGGGTTCAGCCTGCACGGTGGCAGGCGAGAACACTTCACAGCAAACATCTCACTCGGGCTGGAATACAGGATCTGAGGAAGGGAGGGCAAAGGACGCTGTGACCTGAGAGGTAGGCGGGAGCCACGTCCTCATGGTCCCATCTGCACGCTGAGAGCTGGGAGCTGGGAGCCACTGGAGGGCCTTCAGCATGTCTGTGTGAGAGAGAGAGACAAAAGCTACGAGTCTAGCCAAGTCTAGATCAGAGCCCTCTGGTGTGGACGGCATATTTAGGTGTGGTGAACTGGAAGCCGGGAAAACCTCCCCAGGGGCAGAGAGAGGCGCTTCCTGGTTAAGTCGCAGCCTCTGGTGAGGGGCCGGGGCCTGGTCGGCGGCTGAGGAACTGTGTGACTGGCCAGCCCGGCCCTCACCGCAGGGTGACAGCAGAATTACCGCCGTGCTTTAGGGGGCCTCCCAGCCGCCCCCTGAGGCCAGTCAGGGAGACGTCATTAGCTCCACTTTACAGATGAGGAAGCTGAGGCCGCGACCCACACCCAGGTCTCTGTGGACTCCAAGGCCAGTGCGCTGTTCTGCGCCCCAGGCCAGGGGGTGTCAGGGGGAGCCGACAGCCATGCTGGAAGAGGATTGGCTCCCTGGAGCCTCCCTCCCCTGGGGACCACCGCCCTCCTTACAGGGGTGGGGGCTCAGGCGTTCAGCCACGGGGACATCTCCGGTGACCCTCCAGGCAACGGTGCCCGCTCCAGGCAGCGAGAGTTGGAGGCGCCCTGGGACCCGCGGAGCTGTCTTCACCAAAGCAGTGGGGAGAGATTTGTGGGCTCCTCACACCTCAGCGCCTGGGTACCACGCTGCTATTTAATAAAGGCCTCGTTGCTTGATGGGCCATTGAGTAAACAGTGATATATTTCAACCTCGTTGAGGAGGAAGATGCAGCATTAAATCAAATTCAGGCCGTGTGGAGATAAAGGAAGAGGCGACACCCAGGCATGGCTCTCCTGAGGAGAAAGGGAAGCGGACAAGCGTCATCCAGGGTCCGCCCGGGGCCAGGCGCCCAGTGGGAGCTGCCTTACCGGAAGCAGCGGGCAAGTGGACCTCGAGGTGGCTCTGGAACCCCAGCCCTGGTCTGACCTGAGGCGACTGCTCCTCCCACTGCACCCGCCTCCACCAGACAAGCACTGATCCACTTTTGTGCAAAGGACGAACAGTGTGGAGGTCAGAAGCCTCTACCCGTGTACACCTGCACCACCCAAAGGCAGGAGCTTGTCTGTTCACCCTGGCACACACGGCCCGGGGAGTCTGGCGTGTCCTTGCCACCCGGGGCAGGGTGTCCCTGGCCTTTCCACACCCTCCCTCTGCCCTCCCTTTTGTCTGGCCCTGCCAGAGGTCCCTTGTTTTATTATTTATTTGTTATTTATTAACAAACATTTGCTAAGGCTGAGCCAGACAGACCACCACTCTATTAAGTCACGTATTCCTCAGAATAACTCCACAGAGAGTGTGTTATTAGCTCCCAAAGCAGCCAGGTAAAATGAGGCTCAGAGAAGTTCATGACCTTGTCCATCTCATAAGTGGTAAGGCCTGGAATTTGAACTCAAGTGTTTGGATTCTGAATCCATAACCCCTCCCAGATGAAAGCCAAGGCTTGTGGTTTCTTACTGTCTTGCTGCTTCGGCTCTTCTTATTCAACTCCTTATTGATGACACCAAATTAGCAGCATTTTACTGAGCCTTCTGGTGTGGAGATGGATCTTGTTTTGACAGCAGTCACAAAATTTATGCTGAGAAGACACTACTTAAATCCAGAAGGAAGAGCTGGTAGAAATCCGTAGAAAATCTGGAAGAGAGGGAGACCATTTTATTTGGCTGACTGATGGATCTCTAGAGAGTTTTTATTTACTTTTTATCCATCTGTTTTCTTTTTGAAAGGCTAAATTACTTCCAGGAGCTCCACCCAGTTCCTAAAAATGTCCAGAAGATTGCAATTTGTAAACTGCCAGCATGTTGGGTTTTTGGTTTTCCAAAGCCATGACTCAGCGTTATCTCAAGCTCCGCCTGACCGAACGAAGCACCTGGGGCATTGTTAACCTTTGATTTCCCAGTAGGGGTAGGACTGGGGTGAATCTTTTTTTTTTAAACAAGCCCCTGTGGACTGATTCTTCTGATCAGACTAGACTAGCCTGGGAAACACTGAGTATCATTGCTGGGAACTAGCTCCCTCTGTGGACTGTCCCTTTTAGATTTGAAGCACAGCTGGTCACATTGTATTTACAGTGAAAAGAACGTGAATTTTGGAGTCAGAAAGCACAGGATTCAAAACCCCAGTCTGATCCACTGATAAATTGTGTTGTCTCGGGCACTTAACTGAACATTCGCCCCTTGGGATATCTGTTGCTTCTTCTGCCTGGAAACAGGAGATTGTTTCCCTTTTTCTCCCACCTCTTTTCAACTCCTGTCCTCTTATTCTTTTTTTTCCCCCAATGTACACACACACACACACACACACACACACACACACACACACACATTTAATTTATTTCTTATTGGAGTGTAGTTGATTTACAATGTTGTGTTAGTTTCTGCTGTATAACAAAGTGGATCATTTATACATCTATCCACTCTTTTTTAGATTCTTTCTCATTTAGATCATTACAGAGTATTGAGAAGAGTTCCCTGTGTAGGTCCTTATTAGTTATCTGTTTTATTTTTTAATTTAAAAATGTATTTATTTATTGACTGTGCTGGGTCTTTGCTGCTGCGAGGGCTTTCCTCTAGTTGTGGCGAGCAGGGGCTGCTCTTTCGTTGTGGCGCATGGGATTCTCACTGCCGCGGCCTCTCTTACTGTGGCGCTCAGACTCCAGGGCAGGCGAGCTTCAGTAGTTGCAGCACGTGGGCTCAGTAGTTGTGGCTCTTAGGCTCTAGAACACAGACTCAATAGTTGTGGGGCACAGGCCTGGTTGCTCTGCAGTGTGTTGGATCTTCCTGGACCAGGGATTGAACCCATGTCTCCTGCATTGACAGGCAGATTCTTTACCACTGAGCCACCAGGGAAGCCCTATCTATTTTATATATAGTAGAATATATGTGTCAGCCTCCATCTCCCATTTTATCCCTCCCCCTACTTTCTCCACTGGTAACCATAAGTTTGTTTTCTATGACTATTTTTGTTTTGTAAATAACTTCACTTGCACCATTTTTTTACATTCCACACACAAATGATATCATATGATATTTGTCTTTCTCCCTCTGATTTACTTTACTCAGTATGACAATCTCTAGGTGCGTGCATGTTGCTGCATATGGCATTATGTCATTCTTTTTTTAATGGCTGAGTGATATTCTATTGTATATGTGTACCACATCTTTATGCATTCCTGTCAATGGACATTTAGATTGCTTCCATGTCTTGGCTTTTGTAAACAGTGCTGCAATGAACATAGGGATGCATGTATCTTTTTAAGTTATGGTTTTCTTTGAATGTATGCCTAGGAGTGGGATTCCAGGATTATGTTGTTTAGTCTAAGCTGTGTCCTACTCTTTGCAACCCCATGGACTTAGCCCACCAGGCTCCTCAGTCCATGGAATTCTCCAGGCAAGAATACTGGAGTGGGTTGCCATTTCTTTCTCCGTTGCAGGATTATATGGTAGCTCTTATTTTTAGTTTTTTTTTTTTTAATTTTATTTTAAGGAAACTCCATACTGTTCTCTATAGCTGCTGCACCAATTTACATTTCCACCAACAGTGTAGGAGGTTTCCCTTTTCTTCACATCCTCTCCAGCATTTATTGTTTGTAGATTTTTTAAAATCATGGCCATTTGTCCTCTTATTCATCAGCTCTCCAGCACATGCCTTGATTTTCCTCTGTGCTGGGTCACTCATAATTATTTTTGTAATAATTTTTAAGTGTCTAGCATTGCCCATTTGACCCTAAGGTCCGTGAAAGCAGGAACCACAACTTTCATGTTTATTAATTGTGAATATCATGTTTGCTATTTATCATTTTATTTTTATGACTCTCATGTTTATCATTGCACAGCACCTAGCATAGGGTGGTGTGAATGCTTTCCTGTTCTGTGAAAATGGAAAAATATGATCTCTCCACTGGGGTATTACGAGATTAAAATGAAATAGTGAGCATGAGAGCAACTGGCATACAGTAGGCATCTCATAAATGTTAGTCTTTGCCTTCCTTTGGAGAGCCCAGTTAGGATTACCATACTGAATACAACAGATTATAACCAAGGCTTTAGAGCTGTTTGCTTGACACTCTGTCCTAAAAAGTCTCTAGTATTCTTATTTTTAAGGTTTTTAGAATCTAGTCTTCTTTCCCCACAAAGTCCAAAGACGCTTCCACCAGACTTTGTTCTGGTGCCCCGTTTCAAGGTCTCTAATAATTTCACCTGATTTCCTGTGGGTAGCGTATCTTTAAGGTTTCTTTATTCAGCTCAGTGCTGAGAATGAGAATGATATGGTGGTAGATAGAATTGGATATTTTAAAAGGATCGTGGGTGGTAGCATGGGTTTCAAAGGCGGCCCTATGGAATCTCTTTTCTTGGAATTCTTTAGACAAGAATTAAGAGCATTGACTTGTGAAGGTTACTCCTAACCCTTTGGCTGTGAAATCCGGGCTGGTATTATTAGGTGAACCACATGCAGAATTTTATTTTTTTCCCTACCCGTAAGGGATAATCCTCATATTCTAATACTTTCAAGTATTGGAATAAAGTATTAATAAAGTATTCCAATACTTTAAAGCACAGGAGAAGGGCTTTCTACTATCAGGCCTTCCTCCCACGCACTGGCCAGTGCTGGGATGACCAGCTGGTCTGCTTGCCTGGGAATAAGAGGGCTTCAGGGTGATGGACTTCCGTGTTTAAAGTCAGGATAGTCCTGGGAAAGCTGGGATGAGCTGGTTGGCTCTCCACCTCAGTGCAGAGGAGCTTGCTGATGGAGTAACAGCGAGGTAAGCATTAGCATGCCTTCCTGTTGTTTTAGAAAATACAGGTGCCACAAGAAGTTAAAACTGCCTTTTGAAAATTTTTGTGAAAGTTTTTGAAAGTTTAACTTTTAAAGCTACTAAACTAGATATAGGTGGTCTTATATCATAGTAATATTATGTGGTATTAATATTAATAAATAATAATAATAATTTAAAAACTCAGTGACAATCATTTAGAAACAAATGGTGTGTGTGTGTGTATTGTACTATAAAACCCAATCCTGGGAGGGAGGGATAAATTGGGAGATTGGATTGACATACAAGCACTAACATACATAAAATAGATAACTAATAAGGATCTACTGTATAGCACAGGAAACTCTACTCAATACTCTGTAATGGCCTAGATGGGAAAAGAATAAATGAGTGGATATATGTGTATGTATAACTGATTCACTTTTCTGGACAGCTGAAACCAACACAACATTGTAAATCAACTATACTCCAATAAAAATTAAAAACAAAAAAACAAACAAAAACCCAGTCCTGTATGTTTTGCACCTGAATTTCAGGCTACAGCTTTGAAATGCTGCCATTTTCTAGTCTTGATCATCTTCGTTGGCGTTTTGTGAATAGTTCATCTTTGAGCTATTTTTTTCAGGTTAATCTCAACAGTAGAACTGATATTATCTTTGGTGAATCTTGAAAATAGTTCCACTTTAAAAGAAAGGCCTTAACTCACATAAATGTATTTGTTGTTGTTTAGTTGCTAAGTCATGTCTGACTCTTTGCAGCCCCATGGACTGTAGCCCGCCAAGCTCCTCTGTCCATGGGATTTTCCCAGCAAGAATACTGGAGTGGGTTGCCATTCACTTCTCCAGGGAATCTTCCCAACCCAGAGATCGAACCTGCTCCTGCTGCATTGGCAGATGGATTCTTTACCACTGTATGACCAGGGAAGCCTCGATAAAGCAGTTACCACCATTAATACGGTGCTTCTTCCCTGGGAGGGACTTCCCAGGTGGCTCAGTGGTAAAGAATCTGCCTGCCAATGCAGGAGGTGCAGGTTCAATCTCTGGGTCAGGAAAATCCCCTGGAGAAAGATATGGAAACCCACTCTAATATTTCTTGCCTGAAAAACCTCAGAGACAGTGGAGCCTGGCAGGCCACAATCCTCAAGTCAGACATGACTGAGCAACTGAGCACGCGTGTACCTTCCCTGTGTCTGGGCTTCAGGCTCCTGGTGTGCTTTTCAGCATTCAGATTTCTAGGAGCTCACCTCTGCTAAATCATCATCTCTTTTGAGAAGATCCTGCATAATCCTGATATGGAACCACTTATTTAGAGTTCAAAAAAAATATTCAAAGAGGAAACACAAATGTCCAGTAAATGTTTGCAAAAATATTCGATCTCACTAGTATAATCATGAAGATGAGATACCATTTCACATCAATTAGACTGGCAAAAATATTTAGCAGTAGCTTACAGAATTGAAAATGTGTTCACTCTGTGATCAAAACAATTCCACTTCTAGAGAAATTCTTGTTCATGTACACAAAGAGATGCAATGAGGATGTTTACTGCAGTGTTCTTTGTAATAAGGAAAAATTGGAAATCACCTCTATTCCATCAACTGTGGGATCCATAAATCAATTTGTGATGAGGGTTGAATTGTGTCCCCCTCAAAAGATATGTCCAAGTTCTAACTGGTATCTGTGAATATGACCTTATTTGGGAATAGAGTCTTTGAAGATCTAATTAAATTAAGGATCCTGAGATGAGATGATCTCGGATTAATGGGGCCTAAATTCAATGATGAGTGTCCTTGCAAGAAACAGAAGAGAAAAAGACACAGAGACACATGGTGAAGGCCATATGGAGACAAAGGCAGGACCTGGAGTGATGCATGTGCAGAGCAAGGGACCCCAGGGGTTGCCAGATCCTCCAGGAGCGGGAGGGAGACATGGGGCAGCCTCTCTCTCAGAGTCCTGTGCACGGACCAACCGTGCCAGCACTTTGATTATGGGCTTCCGGGAACCAGGACGGTGAGAATATGAATTTCTCTTGCTTAAGCTGTGTTGGCCCTGGGAGAATAATGAAATGGAAAGGTTTCCCCAACCACAGGGATACCTGGATGAAGGGTATAGTTAGAGTTTCTCCCTCAACCAGGAGAATGGAATCAAGGAGTCAGTAATCTTCCACTGTGCAGCTGAAGTATTTCTGTCCTGATCTGAGGCTGAAAGAGCCCTTGGAAACCGAGTAGCCCAACTCCCCCCATTTTAAACGTGAGGCTGCACAGACAGAGGAAGTGACTTTCCCAGGATCCTGGAGCTCATAAGGGGCAGAACTTGGATTTGAACCCAGGTCTGTCTGACTCCAAATCCTGTGTTCTTTCTGCTTCAGTTGTTCCCAGGCCTCTCACATCATCCTGCCAATACGGGCTTGGAATGGATGTCCATTCCAAGACATCCATTGGAATGGATTCAAGACTGTTGCTAGAATCAAAGGACTGGCACTACGGCGTTGGTCTCCCAGGCTCTACCAGCATGGCAGGGGGAAGGTTAACTCCTCTGACCCTCAGATTCCTCTTTCTGACAGACAGTGAGACTAACCTTGCTCCCAGAGCACCTAAATCTCTGCATTGTAGGGCTCAAATAAGATAAAATATGTGAAATTGATAAATGTAAATCACTACATAAGTAGTAGATAGCACTGTTGTCTAGCCTCAGACTAGGAAAGCAAAAACAGAAAATTTAAAAAAAAAAAAAAAAAACAGAAAATGTGATAGGCAGAATCCTAAAATAGCCCCTAAGGATTTTCCCACATGTATAGTCTTCTCCCCTTTGAGTGTGGGCAGGACCTGTGTAGGCTGAGTGCAGAAGAATTGATGCTTTTGAACTGCAGTGTTGGAGAAGACTCTTGAGAGTCCCTTGGACTGCAAGGAGATCAAACTAGTCAATCCTAAAGGAAATCAACCTTGAATATTCATTTGAAGGACTGATGCTGAGGCTGAAGTTCAAGTATTTTGTTTGGCCACCTGATGTGAAGAGCTGGCTCATTGGAAAAGCACCCTGATGCTGGGAAAGACTGAAGGCAGGAGGAGAAGGGGAATGACAGAGGATGAGATGGTTGGATGGCATCACTGACATAATGGACATGAGTTTGAGCAAATTCGGGGAGATAGTGAAGGACAGGGAAGCCTGGTGTGCTGCAGTCCATGGGGTCACAAAGAGTTGGACACAACTTAGTGACTGAGCAGCAACAACAGGGCCTGCGTAGATGATGAGATATCACTTCCATGATTATGTGACATTATACAGCAAAAGGAAATTGTCCCTTGGTGGGCCTGACCTAATCAGGTGAGCCCTTGAAAGAGACAGTTTTCTCTGGCTGGTTGCAGAAGAGGAATCAGACAGATGTGATTTGGCTTGTTTGAAGAAATTGAACAAGCACATTCTTGGCTGCCTGTGAGGGGCATTATGGCAAAAAGACTGTGGGCAGTCACCAGTGCTGAATGTGGTCCCTCAGTAACAGCTAGAAGGAAAATGAGGACCTCTGCCCTCCAGTTGCAATGAGATGAATTCTTCCAGTGAGCATGGAAAACAACCCTGAGCCAAGACAAGAATCACCAACCCTGGCCACACCTTGATTTTAGCCTGTGATGACCCAGGCAGAGGATCCAGTTAAAGTCACGGTGGACCTCTGACCTACAGAACTCTGAGCCAATAAATGACTATGGTATGAAGTCACTAGGATTGTATTTGTATTTTTGTGCAGCAATAAAAAACTAGTAAGGGAGAGGAAAAGATTTTCCCTGAGTCATAGAGCCATTGAGTGCACATGTCTATGTATCCCTCCAGGAAACTCTGAGCTCCTCTAAGATTGATACTATATCTTGTCTCTGGAGTCAGACTGGCTGGGTTTGGTACCTGGCCCTGCCACTTGTGAGGCTGAAAACAGAAGTAAGTTGTTTTACTTCTCTGTGCCTCATTGTCTGCATCTGTAAAATGGGTGTGATAATAGTACTTGTGCCCCAAGGTTGTAAGGTGTGTTAAATGACTCTGTGAAGTGTAGAACCATCCCTGGCACACAGAAAATACTCAGCACATGTAGTGGTGATGGTTTTGTTAGACCCAAGAAGAGCCGACTCATTGAAAAAGACCCTGATGCTGGAAAAGATTGAATGCAAGAGGAGAAGGGGATGACAGAGAATGAGATGGCTGGATGGCATCACCGACTCAACAGACATGAATTTGAGCAAACTCCGGGAGATGGTGAAGGACAGGGAAGCCTAGCGCGCTGCAGTCCATGAGGTCACAAAGAGTGAGACATGACCTAGGACCTGAGTGACAACATTAACAACACAGCACTTAGCCCAGTAGCTAGCATGTAATAGGCACTAAATTAATGTTTGTTGAGTAGATGGATGGATAAATTAGAATCTCAGTCTCCTGATCTTAATCTAATAATATTTCTACTAATCATTATTTGCAATAAGATACAAAGCTAATTTTACTGGCCCAGTTTCTTCAGAGTGCACTGAGAAAGCACTTGTTTCATAACACTGTGAAAATACAGAGGTGTTTAAACTGGTACCAGAGTGCTTAAAAACCTGTGCTCTGCTGAAGCCGACTGAGAGCCATAAGTAGGCTGGCTTTGTCTTAATAGACCTTGTCGCTTGATCGGGGTGACATGCACTTAATGCAATTGCCTAATTATCTGGTCATCAGGGAAATAGCAGCTGTCACTGCCAACTTATCTGGGCCATCAATCAGTTTGTTCTGAGTTCATTAAGTAAATTAAAAGGTATGGCTTAAATACTTAAGGAGAGGAATAACAACTTTCATCTCTAGGAGCTAGTGAAAGCAGGACTTTTTTGCCACCACTATTGGCCATGTTGAGCTGTGAAAAATGAGATTTGGAAGCTGACAATACAACTCAACATTCAGAAGCAAAAGAAGATAACCAAAATTTGATACAAGATCCTCAGATATCCCCCTACCCATTACATTTGGATTGTAATTGTTGATAATTCCTTTTTAAAGAAATTGATTTATTTTTGGCTGCACTGGGTCTCTGTTGCTCTGCACAGTCTGTCTCTAGCTGTGGCGAGCGGGGGCTACTCTCCAGCTGCTATGTGTGGGTTTCTCATTGCGGTGGCTTCTCTTGTAGCAGAGCACAGGCTCTAGGGTGCGTGGGCTTCAGTAGTTGAGGCGCAGGGGCCTAGCTGTCCCCCGGCGTGTGGGATCTTCCCGGACCAGCGATCAAACCCGTGTCCCCTGCACTGACAGGCAGATTCTTAACCACTGGACCACCAGGAAAGTCCTGATAATTCCTTTTAAAATTCTAATCATAAGGTAGACTCTAGCTGTGAGCTAGCGCATCATTCTTGAACTGGCCACTTTGAGGGTGTACATTTCCGCCCCTGTTTACTTGCAGAGAGATAGGCATGTCAGTTAGTATTAAGCCCTGGGCTGGAGAAATGAATGACCAAAGTCTGCCTGCACCTGCTATAGGCTGAGCAGTTTCACATCAAAATTCGTTCTGAGGCTTATAGATTCTGGTTCCATTTAATTTCCCTTCTGTTGTTAAGACTCCATAGTCATACTTTATTCCTCCACACTCAACTTCATGCCATCTGTTCCTCCAGCATCTGTTATTTGCCACTCCCTCCCAGGCACTGGGCTCGGCACCCAGAATTCAGAGAAAATTAAGTTGTTGTTCCCGACCTGGAGAGACTTCTAACCATGCTCTGCTTTTGCACACAGGGCTCCTTTTCCAGCCTAGACTATGTTCCTGGCTTCTTGGCTTGACAAATTCCAGCTCATCTTTTAATAACTCACACCTTGCTTCATGCTCCCATAGCCCTTTGACCCAAATGGGGAAACAGCCATCTGCTGGAATGTTTGCCACTTTGCATTGTGATGTATTTACAAGTCTCCATCCCAAGGAGAGAGACTGTGCCTCATTCTTCTCAGAATTCCCAATGCTTGACATTGAGTTGATGCATAAATTGCACTGGTACTTGAATGAAAGACTAAGTTAATAAAAGAGGATAACTAGTCTTATGAAAGGTGTATAGAAGAGGAGAAGTAGAGATGGAGCTAGAGAATAAACGTGCTTTTCTAATATCTCTTTTGCCAGTAGGGGGAGAGATGTGCTTATAATAAATATCCCGTCATGTAAGCCTTTAGGATCTGTGATTCTGAAAGGCCAAAGAGAGGCTTTCTAGGTGATCTCTCAAATTTATAAGGAGGTATTTTATTTCATGTAAGAGTGGATATGACCTTGATTAATTTGAATCATGTGACCATATGGCAGTTTATTTTCTATTTTTCCCTTGAATACTTTGTCATTCTCTCTTCCTTTTTCAGGGAGTGTGGGGAGGAGGGGTTGAGGGTATTGGCAATTATTTATTCACAGATTCAAACCTACAGGCCACACAGTTCCGCCCCCTCTGAACACCTTTTAATGAACTATCAGGGCTGAGGGTCTAGTTATTTGTCCCTGTGCCCCTGTGGAGGCCTGCGGGGAGGGGTCCCCTTCCCGATCTGCTTCTGGCCCTTTGCTCCCCTTTCTCAGCATCCACTCCAGAAGCGCACTCAGTCTTTCTCCAGTACTGTCTTCTCTAACCCACAAGTCTGAGCCTCTTGCTTTGACTTCCGTCCACCCCTGCTCCTGTATTTCTAATCCCTTGTTGTGTTCCAGTGAGGTGTCCCGTCATCCCCTCAAGCTCGCTAATTCTAAAAGCTAGCTGTTTCTCTCCCGGGTGTTCTCCCATTCCCACTCACTCTATTTCATCAGTGCCCTATTAGACGCTGAAACCAGGAGGTGAGGGTTAGGACAGGCACGGGTGCCCAGGCGGCAGGCGCTGTGAATCAGGACTTTGGCAGAGGCAGGTCAGCACCCTGGAGAGCTCCCAGTGGGGCCCGCTGCCAGACCCTGGTACCGCCCCTGCGCCTTCCCTGCGTACATCCGCCTCGTATATACTTCCTAGTCACTGGAATCCTGTGCTTGTTAGAGGAACCTTATTCATTTCTTCCAGGCTTAATTCTCTGGGGACTGACGACTTAAAGGGGCTGGGTCCTGTCCTTGCTCTATCGCTTACTGGATGCCGTGCCAGAGACTGAGTTGTCTAATTGCTCTGAGCCTCAGTTTCCGCGTCTGTAAAGTAGAATGGCAATGTAGCTACCTACTTCAGAGTGCTGTTGTGAGGGTGAATTGAGACAGCACATATAAAGTACACAGCACATAATATAAACTCAAGGAATAATAGTGATGATGTTTATTATTATAGAAATTATTGGAAACATTGTGTTCTTTTTAGTAAGGTGTTTGTTAGTTCACTTAGTTGTGTCTGACTCTTTGTGATCCCATGAATCACAGCACGCCATGCCTCCCTGTCCATCACAAACTCCTGGAGTTTACCCAAACTCACATCCATCAAGTCGGTGATGCCATCCAGTCATCTCATCCTCTGTCGTCCCCTTCTCCTCCTGCCCCCAATCCCTTCCAGCATCAGGGTCTTTTCCAATGAGTCAACTCTTCGCATGACGTGGCCAAAGTATTGGAGTTTCAGCTTCAGCATCAGTCCTTCCAATGAATACCCAGGACTGATCTCCTCTAGGATGGACTGGTTGGATCGCCTTGCAGTCCAAGGGACTCTCAAGAGTCTTCTCCAACACCACAGTTCAAAAGCATCAATTTTTCGGCGCTCAGCTTTCTTCACAGTCCAACTCTCACATTCCTACATGACCACTGGAAAAACCATAGCCTTGACTAGACGGACCTTTGTTGGCAAAGTAATGTCTCTGCTTTTTAATATGCTATCTAGGTTGGTCATAACTTTCCTTCCAAGGAGTAAGCATCTTTTAATTTCATGGCTGCAATCACCACCTGCAGTGATTTTGGAGCCCCCAAAATAAAGTCTGACACTGTTTGCACTGTTTCCCCATCTATTTCCCATGAAGTGATGGGACCAGATGCCATGATCTTAGTTTTCTGAATGTTGAGCTTTAAGCCAACTTTTTCACTCTCCTCTTTCACTCTGATCAAGAGGTTTTTTAGTTCCTCTTTACGTTCTGCCATAAGGATGGTGTCATCTGCATATCTGAGTAGTGGTATGATTTGAGGTTCTCATGGCAGTGGTATGTCTAAGAGAATTGACAGACTGGTTTTGTGGGTCAGGAGGAGCAGATGCGTTTAGTGGGGCAAGTCCTCTGGGAAACTTCTTCTTTGTCCCTTGGGTACTTTATTAAGGCAGCACTGGGTACTTCAGGGTTGGCCCAAGTCATAGTCAGTTGTTGGAAAAGAAGAGCAGACCCTTGCAGATCTCCATAATAGGTAATACCCTGCTTGTGCCAAGTGGGGAAACAGGCCCAAGAGATCCAGTGATGCCCAAGCGGCCACAGACAGGATCTCCCAGGCTGTCGGTTGCTCTTCACCAGGTCTTTGCATACCGTGTTGCTTCCTCCCATGGGAAGTCCTTTCCCTGTCTCGTCTTCTTGCCAACTTCTCTCTTTCTCACCGAGAGTCAGCTCTCTGAACCTCAGTGACCTCTTCCGTGACTTGGGGTGCACTGCTGTTCACCAGGTTGTGTGGAGACGGATGCTGACAACTTGGGGACAGAGCTTGGCTCTGACACAGGCGCACAGTAGATGCGTAAGATGAGGCCGCAGGCATCACAGCAATCTGTTCACGTGTGTGACTCAGCTTCTGTACTACAAGCTCCCTGAAGGTGAGGACTGCATCCTTTGTCCTCTTTTTTCACCTCTCCAGCTCTGTCTCCTGACATTAACCCTCTGCCCCTATAATGTGGGATCTCTCAGCATTCCTTGAACATGCCACCCGCCTCAAAGGCATGACTTGCTTGTATGTTGAATGAATTGGTGTTGCAGCTAAACATGGTGCATTTAGACCGAATTTCTGGAGGGCATTGCCATCATGGAAACCATTCACCTGGCCTGGGTAGCAGGTCAACTAGGGATGAGCTGTCAGGAATGACTTCGGGAAAAGTTGTTTGGTATCCCTAGTTGGGGGGACTTTCCCAGTGGCTCAGCAGTAAAGAATATGTCTGCAATACAGGAGATGAAGGTTCGATTCCTGATTCAGGAAGATCCCTTGGAAAAGGAAATGGCAACCCACTCCATTATTCTTGCCTGGGAAATCCCATGGACAGAGGAGCCTGGCAGGCTACAGTCCATGGGGTCACAAAGGAGTCAGACACACCTTAGCTATTAAACAACAACAATCCCCAGTAGGAGGAAGGGCTGCTGAAACAGAAACCTGATTCGCTTTGTTTCCATTCCAGTTAATAAGCCCATTTGAAGTTTTGATGTGGGAGAGACTGGGTAATTTGAGGCCTTGTGGTGAATTGAGATCATTTACTCACAGTGAGGGAGGGAGTAGAGAGCAGGGAGATTACTGTTGAGATTTTTGCAAAGCATAATGGAGTTAATTTATAATTTATAATTGATATTAGAGCTCTTTTCCATAGGCTGAATTATGATGGGATGGAGTAAGAGTCGTTAAATGTGTTATTTTGTTGTTTGTGTCACCCTGATGAATTGGAAAGTGGGAAAAAAACATAGTGCTAAATTGGTATCTAATCTTTTCAGAGCTATTTGCTAAATAAACTGGAATTTTAATTAAAACTGCAAGCCAAGAGGTAAATCACTTTAGAAGTTTGCAAAGTTTTTCTTTTCCCTTTGCCTAATATAATTACCACTAATAAAGCTTCTTTACGGGTGGGAAATCAGACACCAGAATAAATAACTGAAGGAGGTTGCTACAGGGCACAGAAATTATGAAAGGGGCAAGGTTATCTTCCCCACCTGCTAACATGGGCTTTTTTTTTTCTGTGGTTAAATTATTTGGTAACCATTTTGATCTCATTAAAAGTAGTAAGATCAGAAACAGACGCAAAGGTGGACGACAGCTCTTGCTGCAGTTCTTCCAGCTTTAATTCATATGAGCCAATTATAATGAATGGATTTAATAAAAAATACAACATGCTTTGGCGATTAACTCAGCAAATAACGCACTGCACGCTTATCAGGAGTATCGTATTTGCAACAACAAAGAAGTGAACAGGAAAAGAAACTCCATAGATCACAAGAATTGCTCCTTTCCAGCAAAAGGTTGTTAATTACTTGCCCTCTCACTATATTTATTGGCTCTATTAGAAGATGAGGAATTACTGTCTTCCTGGGAAATCCACTGGAGCCAGGTGGCGCCTTTGCTACAGGGGAAGTCTCCTTAGAATGCTGCTTATCCCTGCAGGATCCTCTCCAGTCTCCAGTGACCAGAAACTCGGAGGGAGTGGATAGAAGAGTCAGCCCACATGCACAGAAGACATGGCTCCTTCAAAGTGCGGGGGCTGGGACTTCCCTGGTGGTCCAGCAGTTAGGACTTCGCCTTCCAATGCTGGAGCTGTGGGTTCGATCTCCCTTCAGGGAACTAAGATCCCGCATGCCTCACAGTCCAAAAACAAAAACACAAAACAGAAACAGTATTGTAGTAAATTCAATAAAGACTTTAAAAATGGTTCACGTCAAAAAAACAAAAAAGCAAAGTGAAGGGGGCTGTCAGAGCAGTTCTTTCTCTTCAGCTACTGAGGGGCTTTCCCCTTCCTCCTCTTCTCCCCCTCCCTCCTGTGCCCTCCCCCTGTGCCTACTCCCAGCATATCCTTTTTCTCTTTGCCAGGTCATTTCCCACCCTTTCCCCCTCCCTGTCCACCACTCCAGCCCCTTTCTCCCAGCCTTGGCTGCTTCTTGGGTCTGGCTTCCTCCAGTTCCTGTCTTCCCTCCATTCGGATTTTAGCCGGTCCACACAGCCTTGCTTAAGCACGTCCCTGGTTCTCTTCCACCTGCAGAATCAACTTCAAGCTCCTCTGCCTGTTCTGTGAGCCCCTCACCATCCATCGGACCACGTGGATGCCTCTAGCTTAGTCTGTCTACTGACCCTGGGCTGCGGGCACCCCTTGCTCTTCCAGGAGCCCTGCCTGGCCCGCACTCTCCCCTCAGCCCATTTCTTTCTCTTCATCTCTTCTTGGCAGACACCGGCTTCACATCCAGCTCAAATGACCCCTCCTTGGCTAAACTTCCCTCACCTGGAGCTGGAGCAGTGGCTCTCCTGGCCTTGGACATAGCATGTTGTCACACAGAACTGTTCATCTGTTAAGGATCTGCCTCTACCCCTAGGCTGGCTCCCTACATCCCTGAAGCTATGTCTGATTCACTATTGTTTTTCAAGAAGTGCATTTATGCAGGGCCAGCCTCTGCTTTCTCTACCATCCGGGGAAAAAAATCTGGGACCATTCCTCTCTGCCCTTCTCGCTGAGGGACTTCATTAGGTGAAGAACAATCTAAGATGCCCTCTCTCAATATTCTAAATTGGACTAATTTAGCTCCTACTATGTGCCAGGCTGTTCACGAACATCCTTTCACTTGTGGGGTTGTGTTTCATCTTTCCAACACCTTCTGAGAGAGGGAGGGTTTGCTAGTCCTCTTTTTTCAGATGATGAAACTAAGGCACTTGGTAGTTGCCAGGCCTGTGATTTGAATCCAGGTTCCTCAACTTGAGTCAAGCAGCTTTTGTGCATGTATAGGTTTGCCATAATGGCACCCCACTCCAGTACTCTTGCCTGGAAAATCCCATGGACGGAGGAGCCTGGTAGGCTGCAGTCCATGGTGTTTCAAAGAGTCAGACAAGACTGAGCGACTTCACTTTCACTTTTCACTTTCATGCATTGGAGAAGGAAATGGCAACCCACTCCAGTGTTCTTGCCTGGAGAATCCCAGGGATGGGGGAGCCTGGTGGGCTGCCGTCTATGGGGTCGCACAGAGTCAGACACGACTGAAGCGACTTAGCAGCAGCAGGTTTGCCCTAGAGCTAGATGCACACACAGGAAGACCTGCATGGCTGTCACTGCCCTGAGCTAACTTCTGCACGTTCAACCTTGGGCTCATCCTAGAGAACACCCTCGTCCACCAGCTCCTTGGGTGATATCTTACCAGTCCATAGGTGATGGGAGGCAAAGGGTGATGGGAGAGAATGGAAGAAAAGAAAGAAACTAGTTTTTATTTTTTAAACATGTGTGTGTGCACCAGGCATTGTGTGCCAGTGAGTGTGTGCTCAGTCAGTCATACGTGTCCGACTCTTTGTGACCCTATGGACTGTGGCCTGCCAGGCTCTTCTGTCCATGGGCTTCTCTGGGCAAGAATACTGGAGTGGATTGCCATTTATTCCTCCAAGGGATCTTTCTGACCCAGGGATCTGACACACATCTCCTGCACTGCAGGCGAATTCTTTACTATTGAGCCACCTGGGAAGCCCCATTGTGTGTGAGGCACAGTGCTAAACACATTATTAATCCATCTAATAACCCAATCATGTTCCCATGATTGTTCCCACTGAAGAAACACGCTTGGAATTGCCCCACCTGCAGATTTTCCCTGCAGCCCATCCCAGGATGCTGCCTTAAGGAAGCTCGCAGGTCCCTCACCAGCATGGGGAGGCCTTTTCTCATGAACCACGTTTTCCACTGGCCAGAGGAAGCCTGGAACAGATTTCGGTGAGGCAGCAGTGAGAGGTGACGTGAAGCAAGATCTTAATTCCCTGACCAGGAATTGAACCTGGATAGCCTGGATGAAAACCAGGAATCCTAGCCACCAAAGTGGCAAGGGCTAGAGGCTAGAAGCTAATTTTCCCTGGATCTTTGCCCCCACTGAAAAATGTATCACAGAGGCAGAAACTGTAAACACAGGTACAAAGTTTATTACTAGAGACGTAGCACAACAAGTGGGAGAGCACATAAGAGAGACAGTTTGTTCAGTTGAGATAGAAGCAAGGCAGAGAGGTACACCCGGAGAGAAAGTGTGTGGGCGTCCCCCCTAGTGGGGAGAAGCACAGCAAAGCGGTGGTTACGTCATTTATATAAGTCAGTTCTTCCGGGTCTTTGTCTTCCTTCAGGACAATTATCTGGTTTTTTTTTCCACACCTGACCTACTCTGGGACCCTCCCCTGGGCTGCGCACACACCCTTCAGCCACAGTGGATCTCCAAGTGAAGGTATCTCGAAGGAGCAAGACTCATTATAGCCTGGAGTTATCCCCTAACTTTTGACTCCAAGGAGCCTTTGTGCACATGTGTAGTGTCTCCTTTATCCTTTACTCAGGGTTTTTCCTCTTTTGTTCTTGATTATTCCCTTGAACTGTTTACAGGAGACAAAAACTGACTATTTACCCTGTTTCTGTTGTTACTTCCATTTCTGAGAGCAAACAGGGGGCTGGTTGTAAATTCCTCAACTGGAGCCCACCTAGCTCTCGCCTCAGGAAGTGCAAAGAGGAGGCTGGCTGATTGTACGTGTCCAACCTGGAGGTATCTCAGAACCTCCTGGGGGCCCCTCAGTGGGTGGCCCCTCAGCTGGGTCTCTTCTTGTCTGTCTGGGAGGAGAATGATGCTGCTAGCTGGGATTCCAGCAGTAGGGAAGAAGGGTGAACCAGCCTCCTTCTCCCACGCTCAAGAGGGGCTCCCCTTCTTTAGATTCACTCACAGATAGAATTGTATTCCATCTGGGCACACCCTTCAAATTTGGTGGATTTCCACCAGAGTTATCTATGTCACCTTGCTTTCTCCATTGAAGAAAAGAGTGCTGGGTTTTCAGCCCATCCTTGAAGGGCAGTTGCTCAGTCCTTTCCTTGTCTTTGGGGCTTCCCTGATACCTGAGTAGATAAAGAATTTGCCTGCAAAGCAGGAGACCCCAGTTCAATTCCTGAGTTGGAAAAATCCCCTGGAGAAGGGATAGACTACCCACTCCAGTATTCTTGGGCTTCCCTGGTGGCTCAGCTGGTAAAGAATCCACCTGCAATGCAGGACATCTGGGTTTGATCCCTGGGTTGGGAAGATCGCCGGGAGAAGGGAATGGCAACCCACTCCAGTATTCTGACCTGGAGAATTCCATGGACTAATAGTCCATGGGGTCATAAAGAGTCAGACACGACTGAGCAACTTTCACTTCACTTCACTTCCTTGTCTTTGTCTGATTCTTTGCGACCCCATGGTCTGTGGCCTGGCAGGCGGCTCCTCTGTCCATGGGATTCTCCAGGCCAGAATACTGGAGTGGGTTGCCCTTCCCTTCTCCAGGGGATCTTCCCAACCCAGGGATCAAACCCAGGTCTCCTGCATTGCAGGCAAATTCCTTACTGGCTGAGACACCAGGGAAGCCCTCATGCTCACTTTCCTGATCCTCACTGGCCTTCTGTGGACTCCTCTGTGCTCCATCCTTCCGTGAAGTGTCAGCCACACTCGTTCACTAGCAGACGTGTGTGCTCATTTGTTTGTTTTGGCTGTGCCAGGCAGTTTGCAGGATCTTAGTTCCCCAACCAGGGATTCAACCCAGGCCTATGCCAAGTGAAAGTACTGAGTCCTAACCACTGGATTGCCAGGGAATCCCCCTAATTTTTCATAGTTAATCCATCTATCCAACCATCCAACTTAGTGGAGTGAAAAGAGCACAATCCTTGGAAATAGACCCAACATGGCTGTAAATTCTGGGACTGAATTTTTTTAAAATTAGCAATAGGATTGTGTTTTTTCATGTAAAAATGGAGGTATATATGTAAGATGCCTGGCACATAACTAAGCGTTCAATAAATAGCATTATATTCATTTTAAGGGTATATGAGCCTTAAATCACTTCATTCTCAGAATGCTTTCTTTCTCTTGGACCCTGTTCTAGAACTGGCATAGTATATCCATCGTCTACTGCTGTGTAACCAGTTTCCCCTCAGTTCAGCAGCTTACCACAGCAGCTTCTGAGGGTTAAGAATCCTAGCATGGCTCAGCTGGGGGTTCTGGCTCAGAGCCTCTCAGGAAGCTGTGGTCAAGCTGTTGGCCAGGACCACAGTCTCTGAAGACTTGACTGAGGTGGAAAGATCCATTTCCAAGCTCACTCTCGTGGCCGTTGGCGGGGGGCTTTGACCCTTACCTCTCCCTGGGCCTTCTCAAAGTGAGTGATAATGAGAGAAAAGGATAGGAGAGAGAGGAAGAGAGAGGGAGACAGAGACAGACTGAGAGAGAGAGGAGGGCACAGTCTTTATATTGAGATGCCCTTCAGAAGTTTCATTCCCTTACTTCCTCTGTCTCTGTCGGTCTCACAGATCAAGCCTGTGACAGTGTGAGTGGAGACGACACAGGGTATGAATTCCAGGAGGCAGGGATTCGTGGAGACCATCTTAGAGGCTGCCTCCCACCGATGGGTAGGTAGGGGAGAGAGTAGAAAGAATAGAAGTCTCTACCCTGAAGCCTCCTGTCTCACGGGGAGGCAGTCACGTAGACATAAACACCCTGCAAGGCAGCGGCTGGACCACAGGCATCCACGGAGCACAGACGAATCTATCAACTCTGTCTGAGGGCGTCGTGGAAGGTTTCCCAAGTGCCAAGTCCACCGCGGTGTTGGTGTTCTTATCCAAGAGCTGTCCTAATGATGCTTGATATTTGGTGGGCCTCTCTTTTAATTGAAGTTGCTCATCGGGGTGATTTCCTTGGACATTAAAAATAATAACTATCCCATATAACAGCAATTGCCTGTTTACAGAGTGCTTTCCCATGCATTACCTCAGTCTACATAATAGCCCTGAGAGGCAGACAGGTTTTATTGCAGCCGTTTTCCTCCATTGTAGACGAGCTGCTGAGGCTTAGAGAGGCAAGATCAGTGTGTCAAGGTCTCTGGGAGGGTTGTGATGGGTCAGGACTTGAGCCAGGGTCTTCCTAGTACGAGCGTGTTGCTCTGGCTGCTATACCTTCCTTGTATCACCCTTCTCCAAATGCTTGGGGCCCCTCTTTTTTTTTTAAGATTTTTTTTATGTGGACCATTTTAAAAGTCTTTATTGAATTTGTTGCAATATTTATGTCTTTTTATTTGGCCCCGAGGCATGTGGGATCTCTGACCAAGCTCTCTGACCAAGGATCAAACCTGCACCCCCTGCACTGGAAGGTGAAGTCTTAACCGCTGAACTGCCAGGGAAGTCCCGGGACCCCTCATTTTAAAGCAGCAGTTTGGGTCATTTCCTTCGAAGATGCTTTTTACACATATGCTTGCCCATATCAAAGCTTATTTGGTACTTTTATGTCCAGTCCCTTGAAAGGTTTTCTGTTCATGAAGAGGCTTTATGGAGAAAATCATTCACAAAGTATAGAAACATGAATTGTGCTTTCATCAGCAGTCTCTGTGAAATTTCAATTTTACAGAATCCCTCGGGGGGCTTGAACTTCCTCTCTGGGCCATTAGAAGATTGACCGGAACATCAGTCCCTCAAATGCAAATATGCTCAAAGGACATAACGGTTTCAGTTCTTATTAGAACCTGGCTATTTTGCAAGCATTTTTTTTTTAAAGCCCTTCTGGGCAAAAGGGTAAAGGATTTGGGTCCACACAGGCATATGCACTGAGGGAGGAACTTCCCTTATGGCAAAGACGGTAGCATGTGGGCTGAGAGTAGGTTAGTTACTATAGTCCACGACTGACTAGTTACCACCACAGCGATCAGCTCAAGACCAGTTGTGTGCAGTGGTTAAGAGCCTGGGCCTTGCGATCAGGCAGGACTGGATTTGCTCCTGACTCTGCCTCTAGTTGGAGAAGGAAATGGCAACCCACTAGAGTACTCTTATCTGGGAAATCCCATGGACAGAGGAGCCTGGCAGGCTATGCTCCATACGTTCGCAAAAGAGCCGGACATGACTGAGAGACTGAACAACCACAATAGCAACTGGTCCTACTAGCCCTTGTCCGTGGGAGAGTTATTTAATCTCTCCAAGCTTTGGTTTCTTCATCTGTAAGTAGGATTTATAGGAGCCCCCTTCTCATGAGGTTGTTGTGAGGATTAAATGAGGTGATGTATGTAAAGACTCTTAACATAGACTTGGAAATAAGCCTCACATAACAGCTCTCTTTCATGATGATGGTGATGACAGAGTCTTTGAGTAGCTGCTGTTCACAAGTCCTTTTATTCACGTGTTCATTCATGAAACGAGCTGCAGATGTTGCTAACAATGGTGTCTGTGAACAAACAGGGGTTTCAAGGAGTCTTTAAATTCTCCTAAAATCACATGGAAAATTTTGTGCCTGTGTGTGTTTTTCTAGAGAGAATCTCAAAGTGCTCCTTGACCCCACAAAAGTTAAAAATAGTCTCAGGCTTGGTCCAGTGGTTAAGACTCTGAGCTTCCAACGCAGGGGGGCGCAGGTTTGATCCCTGGTCGGGGAGCTAAGATCCCACAAGCTTCGTGGTGTGGCCAAATTAAAAAAAAAAAGAGATACACCAGATTAGAAAGGTGCTTTCATCTTCAAAGAGTCCACAGAATGTGAAGGCAGACAGACTTAACAGGCAAGCTGCTGCTGAATGACCTGTGAAGGGTGTAAGTGATGGAGGCCACACAGAGGGGAGAGCAGGTGAGACAGCTTCCTGGAGGGTCAAGCTGAGTCAGAAGATCCCAAGCAGAAACTCAGGCCACAAAACAGAAAAGTGCTGTATGTTGTTGTTCAATTGCTAAGTTGTGTGCAACTTTGTGACCCCATGGACTGCAGCATGCCAGGCTTTTATCCTTCACTATCTATCTCCTGGAGTTTGCTCAAATTCATGTCCACTGAATCAGTGATGCCATCTAACCATCTCATCCTCTGTCGCCCCCTTCTCCTTTTGCCTGCAATCTTTCTCAGCATCAGGGTCTTTTCCAGTGAGTCAGGTGGCCAAAGTATTGGAGCTTCAGCTTCAGCATCAGTCTTTCCAATGAATATTCAGGGTTGATTTCCTGTAGGATTGACTGGTTTGATCTCCTTGCTGTCCAAGGGCCTCTCAAGTCTTCTCCAGTGCCACAATTTGAAAGCATCAATTCTTCAGGGCTTAGCCTTCTTTATGGTACAACTTTCACATCCGCACAGGACTACCGTGAGAACCCCACGAACAGCATGAAAAGGAAAAAGTGCCACATACTTAAAGTCAAAGTCTGGCACGAACAGTGCAAATGCCCAAGGTGTATGTGGCCCAACTTGAGGCAAGCAAGTTGGCAGAGGGGAGTTTGGACAGCATCTTTGAGTCCAGGCTTGGAGCTTAGGCGTGGGAAGAGTTGTAAGCAAAGGGGTGACATGGTCAGAGCTAAAAAAAAAAATCCCTCTGTGTGTCAGGCAGACCTCTCAGGAGAGAGGAGGTCTTGGTGGGAGTGGGGAGGGAGGAAGGTTAGGGAGGAGGCCAGTGTAGCCCTCATCCTGGTGTGAAAGAAGGCCCTGAAGTAAGGCAGTGGGGATTAAAGGAGAGGAAACGTAAATAAATGAGGAGAGGGACTTCCCTGGTGGTCCAGTGGCTAAGACTCTGTGCTCCCAATGAAGGGGATCTGGGTTCAATCCCTGGTTGGAGAACTAGATTCTGCATGCTGCAACTGAGACCCATTGCCGCCAAATGAATAAATAAATATTTTAAAAAGATAAATGAGATAAACATGAAGACTTGCTGACCGGTGGGATTTGGGGGAGGCAGAGGGCATTGAGAGGGTTTTCAGAATTATGCTTCTCATTTTTCTGTGGGCCTAGGGTCCACTGGACGCCTGGTTAGACATCACTGGAGACCTGAGAGAATATGTCCCATTGTTCTGGTGCTAGAAACTCACAGTGTTATGCGGGGGTCAGGGTTACACATGAAATACTTAACAAGGCAGACCAGTTATAAGCATCAGTTCAGTTCAGTTGCTCAGTCGTGTCCGACTCTTTGCGACCCCATGGACCACAGCATGCCAGGCCTCCCTGTCCATCACCAACTCCTGGAGTTTACCCAAACTCATGTCCATTGAGTCGGTGATGCCATCCAACCATCTCATCCTCTGTCGTCCCGTTCTCCTCCTGCCTTCATTCTTTCCCAGCATCAGGGTCTTTTCACATGAGTCAGCTCTTCACATCAGGTGGCCAAAGTACTGGAGCTTCAGCTTCAACAGCAGTCCTTCCATTGTAAGCATGGTGCCTGCTGAATCCATCAGCATGGAGATCATTGCGGGCTGATGTGTCTCTGAAGCTCTCCATGTTATCACGTCCAAGTTCCCATCTTGGTTGACCTCCCAGCCACATTCACACTGTTCCCCTTAGCTGTTTAGGTCTCATGCTCGCTCGCTCTCTCTCTCTCAGGCCCTCTTACTTACTCTGCTCAGCGGGTTCATCCTCCTCCCCCAGGACCTCCCTCCTGCTCCACTGCGCCCTGGCGTCCAGGCCCACGTGGGTGGCCTCTGCCCCAGTCTTCAGCCTGGCCTCACACGCCTTTCCTCTCGCCCTCTGTGCTCCAGCCACACTCACCTTCCCGCAGACTTTCCAGTGTCCTGCCCTAGGCTTTCACACACTTGTCCTCTCTGCCTGGAACGCTCTTCCTCCCCATCCTCTAACCGATCTTCCTCCCAGCCTCAGCTCTAATAGCCCTGTCTCAGGAATAGGACAACCATTTAATTTGTTGCTCAAACTGAGATATACCTGAAAGCAAAAAGAGGTGCTATTAATGATGACACTCGGTCAGCCAGGCGTTGGCTGGTGGACACGGGGCCTCCCGACTCAGGGTGCGCGTCTCCAGCTCCCCAGATCTGCTCAGTCCCCTGTGCTCTCTTGCTCTCTAGGGATCATCTCGAAGCCTTGAGCAGAGTTTGTAGCGATACACTGGTGTGACTTTGATTCAGCCCTTCCACTGCAGTTTTCTTGTCTGGAGAATCCCACGGACAGAGGAGCCTGGCAGACTGCAGTCCATGGGGTTGAGAAGAGTCGGACACGACTGAGCGACTAACACTTTCAAAAACACTTTCTCCCCACGGACTGACTGTGTGCCTGAGGAAGACAGACGTGTTCCTGTGTGTGTTTGGCATCTGAGGCACTTTGTGCCACTAAGTAGGTGCTTAACACTTAGTGGGTAAAACAACTAATGATGAACTCAGATTTGTATTGTTCTGTGGTGCCTACAAGCGTTTTCGTTTCCATTATCTTGTTTAGTCCCTGTTGGGACCTGGTGGTTTTCTCGTCTCCGTCTCCCAGGGACACAGAACAGAGGTCCTGGTTGCTTAAGCTCTTACAGTTGGTAAGTGAGCAGAGACAAGTCTAGGCTTCTCAGGCTTTCTGACCCCCCAAATCCACTGCTTTTTCCAAAAGGGTTTGAAGAAGAGAAAAGGGAAGATAATTCCCAGGTTTAGAACCCAGATAACCTGGAGGATGGTGATGAACTTGAGAAAAATGGGGAGTGGGGAGTCTGAGAAGCGCTTGTCAGTTTTCCTTTGCCTGTGACGATCCACGCAGCGTTCCAGGCTCCAGAGAGTCCTAGTAGAGCTACGAATGGCCCCTTAGCCTGGGGTGCATAGGGTGGGGCGTAAGCAGATGATTTTGTTGTCATTTTATTATAAAATATACATAACATAAAACTGACCATCCTGAGCACCTTTCAGTGTACAGTCCAGTGGTGTTAAATACATTCACAGTGTTCTTCATTCATCACTACCAGCCAGCTCCATGACTCTTTTCATCTTCCCAAATTGAAACTCTGTACACATCGAGCAATAATTCCCATTTTTCCCTCCCCCTAGCTCATGTGATGGGCTTGCCTGGTGGCTCAGTGATAAAGAATCTGCCTACAGTGCAGGAGACTCAGGTTCGATCTCTGGGTCAGTTAGATCCCCCGGAGAAGGAAATGGCATTCCAGTATTCTTGCCTGGAGAATCCCATGGACAGAGGAGCCTGGTGGGCTACAGTCCACAGGGTTCCCAAAAAAGCTGGACATGACTTAGCGACTAAACAACAACAAAGCTCCTGGAAACTACCCTTCTACTTTCTGCTGCTGTGAATTTGACTGCTCTAGCTGCCTCACTACCCTAAAGAAAATCAACCCTGAATATTCACTGGAAGGACTGATGCTGAAGCTGAAGCTCCAATACTTTGGCCACCTGATGCAAAGAGCCAACTCATTGGAAAAGACCCTGATGTTGGGAAAGATTGAAGGCAGGAGGAGACGGGGACGAAAGAGGATGAGATGGTTGGATGGCATCACTGACTCAGTGGATGTGAGTTTGAGCAAACTCCTGGAGGTGGTGAAGGACAGGGAAGCCTGGCGTGCTACAGTCCATGGGGTCGCACAGAGTCAGACACGACTGAGCGACTGAGCAACAACAAGCTACCTCACAAAAGTGGAGTCAAGCAGTGTTTGTCCTTTTGCGTTTGGCTCGCTTGACAGTGTAATGTCTTCAGGGTTCATCCATGTTGTAGCAAGTGTCAAAACTTCATTCCTTCTCAAGGCTGAGTAATATTACAGTGTGCCTGTATTCCACACTGTGTTTATCCACTGATGGATAGTTAATGGACACTTGGGCTGTTTCTACTTTTTGATTGTTTGAATAGTGTTGCTATCACATTTGCTGTACCAATATCTGTTTGAGTCCCTGATTTCAATTCTTTTTGGGTATATATTCAGAAGAGAAATTGCTGAATCATGCGGTAATTTTTGTTTCCCCAGCCGTTTTTTACATTCCCACTGTGCAAGGGTTTCAATTTCTCTACATCCTCATCAACACGTATTTCCTTTGTATTATTATTTTTATAATAGTCTTCCTAATGGGTGTGAAGTGGTTTTGATTTGCATTTTCCTAATAATTAGTGATGTTGAACATCTTTTCATGTGCTTATTTGCCATCTGTATATCTTCTCTTGAATAGACATAGAGAAATGTCTATTCAGGTCCTTTGCCCGTTTTTTAAATTGGGTTGTTTGTGTTGAGTTGTAGGAGTCTTTAAAAATATATTCTAAATATTAATCCCTTACCAGATTTATGATTTTCAAATATTTTCTCCCATTCCACGGGCTGCCCTTTTATTCTGTTGACAGTGTCCTTTGATGCAAAAGTTTTAATTTTGATGAAGTTAAGTCTTCTCTGATGGCTCAGACAGTAAAGAATCTTCCTGCAATGCTGGAGACCTGGGTTCGATCCCTGGGTTGGGAAGATCCCCTGGAGGGGGAAATGGCAACCCACTCCAGTATTCTTGCCTGGAGAATCACATGGACAGAGGAGCCTGGCGATCTACAGTCCATGGGATAGCAGAGTTGGACATGACTGAGCGACTAACATTTTTTTTCACTTTTCACTTTATTTATTTTTTCTTTTGTTGCCTATGCTTTTATTTATTTATTTATTTTTCATTTATTTTTATTAGTTGGAGGCTAATTACTTTACAATATTGTAGTGGTTTTTGCCATACATTGACATGAATCAGCCATGGATTTACATGTGTTCCCCATCCCAATCCCCCCTCCCGCCTCCCTCCCCATCCCATCCCTCTGGGTCTTCCCAGTGCACCAGCCCTGAGCACTAGTCTCATGCATCCAACCTGGGCTGGTGATCTGTTTCACCCTTGATAGTATACTTGTTTCAATGCTATTCTCTCAGAACATCCCACCCTCACCTTCTCCCACAGAGTCCAAAAGTCTGTTTTATACATCTGTGTTTCTTTTTCTGTTTTGCATATAGGTTTATCATTACCATCTTTTTAAATTCCATATATATGCGTTAGTATACTGTATTGGTGTTTATCTTTCTGGCTTACTTCACTCTGTATAATGGGCTCCAGTTTCATCCATCTCATTAGAACTGATTTGAATGAATTCTTTTTAATGGCTGAGTAATATTCCATGGTGTATATGTACCATAATTTCCTTATCCATTCATCTGCTGATGGGCATCTAGGTTGCTTCCATGTCCTGGCTATTATAAACAGTGCTGTGATGAACATTGGGGTGCACAGGTCTCTTTCAAATCTGGTTTCCTCGGTGTGTATGCCCAGGAGTGGGATTGCTGGGTCATATGGCAGGTCTATTTCCAGTTTTTTAAGGAATCTCCACACTGTTCTCCATAGTGGCTGTACTAGTTTGCATTCCCACCAACAGTGTAAGAGGGTTCCCTTTTCTCCACACCCTCTCCAGCATTTATTGCTTGTAGACTTTTGGAGAGCAGCCATCCTGACTGGCGTGTAATGGTACCTCATTGTGGTTTTGATTTGCATTTCTCTGATAATGAGTGATGTTGAGCATCTTTTCATGTGTTTGTTAGCCATCTGTATGTCTTCTTTGGAGAAATGTCTGTTTAGTTCTTTGGCCCATTTTTTGATTGGGTCATTTATTTTTCTGGAATTGAGCTGCAGGAGTTGCTTGTATATTTTTGAGATTAATCCTTTGTTGCTTCGTTTGCTATTGCCTATGCTTTTAGTGTCATGTCTAAGAAATCATTCCCAAGTCCAATGTCATGAAACTTATCACCTCTATTTTCTTCTAAGAGTTTCATTTCTTTAGCTCTTATGATTAGGTCTTTGATCCACTTTGAGTTTAATTTTTATCTATGGTGTAAGATAAGGGTCCAACTTCACCTTTTTGTATGTAGATATCTGGCTTTCCCAACACCAATTCTTGAAAAGACTCTCCTTCTGCAAATAAATAGTCTAGTCATCTTTGTCAAAAATCATTTCACCGTATATGGGAGGGTTTTTTCCTGGGTTCTCTGTCTTATTCCATTGGTCTATATGCCTGTCTTTATGCTAGTACCACACTGTTTTTAATTTACTTTTATTATTTTTAGTTTAGAGATGCTTTAGGTTCACAGCAAAACTGAGCATTTACCCATATAATCACTGCCCTCACGTATGCACTATCAAAATCCCACACCAAAGCGATAGGTTTGTTAAAATCAATGAACCTTTGTTGCAGATCATTATCACCCGAAGTCCATAGTTTATGTTAATGTTCACTTGTGGTGATGTACATTCTGTGGCTTTAGACAAAGGTATGGTGGCGTGAATGTACCATTATGGTATGAGATAGTGTAGTTTCACTGCCCTAAAAATCTTCTGTGCTTTAGTTATTCATCCCTCCCAAGACTAACCCCTGGCAACCACTGATCCTTTTACTGTCTCCGTAGTTGTGCCTTTTCCAGAAAGTCATATAACTGGAATCATACTGTATATAGCCTTTCCAGATGGGCTTCTTTCACTTAATAATATGCATTTAAGGGTCCTCCATGTCTTTTAATGGCTCAATAGCTCATTTCTTTTTAGCAGTGAAGAAAAGTCCATTGCCTGACTGTACCATGGCTTATTTATCCACTTACTTACTGAAGGACACCTTGGTTGTTTCCAGGCCTTAGCAATTATGAATTAAGCTGCTATAAACACTTACATGGAGGGCTTTTTTGTGGACATAATTTTTCAACTAACTTGAATAATACCAAGGAGCATAATGGCTGGATCATACAATAAGAGTATGTTTAGGTTTGTAAGAAAATTCCAAACTGTCTTCCAAAGTGGCTGTACCATTTTGCATTCCTATCAGCAATGGATGAGTGTTCCTGTTGCTCCTCACCCCTGTCAGCACTTGGTGTTGTAGTGTTTTGGATTTTGGGCATTTTAAGGTGTGCAGTTTTATCTCTTTGTTTTATGTGCTGTTTTGATCACTATAGCTCTGTTGTAAGTTTTGGCATCAGAAAGTGTGATACCTCCAAAATTGTTTTGGCTATTTGTGATTCCTTGATATTTCATGTGAATTTTAAGATGGCTTTTTCTATTTCTGCAAAAAAAAAAGTCACTGGAATTTTGGTAGGGATTTCATTGAATCTGAGGATCACGTTGAGTAGTGTTGACATCTTAATAATATGAAGATTATTATTTCATATATTTCATATTTCATTATTATTTCATATTATTTCATCCTTGAACATGGGATATCTTTCCACTTATCTGTGTCTGCCATTTCTTTTGGCAACATTTTGTAGTTTTTAGTGTACAAGTCTCTGCTTACTTGGTTAATATCTAATTATTTTATTCTTTTTGATGCTGTTGTAAATTGAATTGTTTTCTTAATTTTCTTTTTGGATTGTTCATGGTCAGTATATAGAAAAACAACTGATTTTTTGTGTATTGATTTTGTATCTAGTAACTTTGTTGAGTTCATTTATTGTGTGTGTGTATGTGTGTGTATGTATATGAAATCTTTAGGATTTTCTACATATAAGATCATATCATCTGCAAACAGATAATTTTACTTCTTCCCTTCCAATTTGGATGTCTCATTTCTTTTTCTTGCCTATTGCTCTGGTTAGAATTTCCAATACCATGTTGAATAGAAAGTGGCAAAAGTGAGTCTCCTTGTCTCCTTCCTGATATCAGAAGAAAAAAGCTTTCAGTTTCACCATTGAGCATGATGTTAGCTGTTTAAGCAGTTTTTTAAAGGATCTTAAAAAGACATGGGATTATGAGATGCTGGTTTGGTGGTTTAGTTGCTAAGTCGTGTCAGACTCTTGCAACCCCATGGACTGTAGCCCACCAGGCTCCTCTGTCCATGAGATTCTCCAGGCAAGAATACTGGAGTGGGTTGCGATTTTCTTCTCCAGGGGATCTTCTAGACCCAGGGACTGAACACAGGTCTCCTGCACTGCAGGCAGATTCTTTACCAACTGAGCTACCAGGGAAGCCTGAGAGATGAGATGCTGGGACCTACTTAATATTGTGTTTCTCTGTTTTCTCAGCACTGAGCAAAGTGCCTGGCACATAGAAGTTATTGAATAAATTTATTTAGAAAAAGACAGTTTCTCAAAACTTAATGAGCTAAGGGGTCTCTGAATGAAAGGTTGAACTTAGAAATCATGACAGTGTCAAGGATTGAAAGGCGATCCTAAGGGTGATAAGGATTCCTAGGTTATCCACTGATGCGGAGCAGGTGTTGATCCCACAGGGTGGGCAGCAAAGCCATTTGGATCTTAGTAAATGTTGCTTGGATAGTATGCTTTATAGAGGAACCTCCTCGTTAAGTTATTTTTCCCTCTTCTATATTAGTACTTAACAGTTGGAAGACAATAACATATGTTGTATCTCCTTGTATTTATGACTGCTGAATTAATAACTTCAATTCACTGGATACAAAGAAAATGAGTGAAATGCTATAAATTATAGATGGAAGTTGTTAATGCTAATAGAGTGTGTAACATATGCCTCACTTTGGCACAGTTTTGAGACAATGTGAATGATGTAAAGGGCTTGAGTCTGTTTGCCTTCATTTTAATTTGGAATCATTGGGAGGCATTGAGTCACTGCCATTTCACTGGTAACACCATGTTCTTTCACTGGAGCTTCACCCTCTTAGCTTTGAGCGGATAAAAGTTCTGATTAACTATAGTCTTAGGACGGGAAAATTGGATGATTTTACTTAATATGCTGATATTTCTCTTCATTTGGACTTCTAACAAGTAGGTTCTAAATATGAACTAACATCTCCTCGCTCTTTTCCCTTAAGGAGGGTCGAGTGATACATTTAAAAAATGCATTGTGTAAATGCAGAGCTTGTTGTTAACTGGGGGAGGAAATAAGGTGTAGAAAGAGCAGACCCTTTGTTCTTAGCAAGGGATTTTCTGGTTGCAAGTAATTGAAACCCTCTAGCTTGCGCAAAGGGGATGCATTCTAAGGGTATGAGACTGCCTCACAGAATCCAAGGACAGAAGGGACAGTGGGGCTCAGAAGGGCCTAGGCCCAGGATCTAGAAGCCCTGGGAACTGAGGCCACTCGGTCTGTGTCGCCAGGGCCACATGGCCTCGTCTCTGCTTTTCTCTTTGCACCTGCTTCTTTCTCCTCTCTTCGTAGACTGGCTGCCTTTGCTTCTCTGAACACGGCCACGCACAGCTGCCCGGCTGTGGCATTTGATCACTTTCAGTTCAAGGGCCGGCAGGGGCTGCTGGGCATCTCTGATTTCCATATTCCTGGAAGAGAGAATCTGGTTATCTCATCGTGAGTCAGAGGACTATTCCTGGTTTGTTCATTTATTCATTCAAAAAGTCTTTGTTGAATGCCAGGAACAGTTTTAGGCACCCGGGAATACATCCTGCCCTTGGGGACTGTGTATGTGTGTGTGTTGAGAAACAGAGAGAGAGAGAGGTTGTGGGAACTTGTTTTAGGGGCACCAGTTTGCACATTGCAGCTTTCAGTGAAAGGGAAGTATGGTTTGGAATTCAGATAGACCTGGATTCGGATCCTCCTATTACCAAGCTCTGTGCAGCCTTGAGCATGTTACCTTACCTCTCCCAGCCCCGATTTTCTCATCAGTGAAATGGTATCATCCTTTCTAGAATGGTTATGGGGATTCTAATGAATGGGTACCTGTAAAATCACTTGCAGAGTGCTGGCCATGCTGAATCAGAACCCTGCCTCTCAATGGTCATGACCCTGAGAAATTTGCTTAGCCAGACTGAGTCTGTTCCCTCTCCTGTAAGACGGGAAAGAACATCAGCAACTTCACAGGCTTGTTACAAGGATTCAATCATGTGATGTGCGCCAGGGCACGGGGCATCAGTACAGAAGAGACACTCAGGGCGGTAGTTAATCACATTTCCCCTCTTTCTTCCAGTTCCCATTTGGCCGACGCTTGCCTTGTGACATCTACTGGCACGGAGTTTCATTTCACGACAATGACATATTCTCCGGTCAAGTGAACAAGTTTCCAGGTATCTACTGTTATTGCTGGCATTTAAAAATGTGTCTAGGGCTGAGCCTCAGGGTACACTCTTGGACAAAAATATGCCAGTGTTTTGACATCAAACTGGAGGGCTCTTAATTGGGAATGGCTGCCACTGTGCTGTGATCTTGGGAGGGAAGATGATCAGGACTTAACCCACCAAGGGCTTAAAGACTGGAAGTTCCAAAATGTGAAGAGATCGGCTCTTCTGGTCTAATTCCACTGGTGGAAGAACGTGACTTTCACTTTGGGGTTTTTGATATAACATGGGTGTGCCATGAAGGGATGATATTTTCAAAATGAAAAAAAAAAAAAAAAAACCATCTCTAAACTCACCATAGTTTCTGGAACATTTCAATGACTCGGTGAATGTGGACTCTGAATACCTCTATATGTGTGGCTTTCCCTGGTAGATCATGAGCTCCTGGGAGGGGCCATGACTCCCATACCTCTGTAGATGCCCGTGGCTCCTGCAGCCTTTCTAGACACACCTGAGGTGCTCTGTAACTGCTTTCTCACTGACTGATTGAAACTCAGAGGCAGCCCCAGTTTTATGCCCATCGCAGGGAACGAGAAAGCCTGACATTAAAGCAGTAAAATGAACCATTTCCCCTACAGAGTTAGTCTAACATTAATAAAAGCTTCATGTTGCACTAAAATACATAAACAAACCCATTTAAATTTCTAATTAATTTGCAGGAGACAGAGGTACTAAAATTCTGGGACTTTGTCCCAGAAATGGGATTCACATTTGCCATTTCCTTTAAGTGTCACGTTTGGAGGTACTGTTTTAAAATCGAAATGCAGCATCTCCATACTGGGAACAGGAGGTTTGGACAGCCTCTGTCTTTATACCCTGAGGGCATTATCTAGTGAGATGATTATCTAGTGAAACTGCACGGGAGACTTGGTGCTAGACAAGTGTCACGGCCGACACTCTTAAGAGACCTCCCCACTCCATTCCCAGCCACCCTATCATATAACTTTTCCTTTTCCTTTTAATCTCTACCACCTTTTTCTGCCCTGATTACTATTCATTATTTCCATTGGTTAAGTGAAGAGGGAGGGGTTAAGGTAAGTGGGAGTGTGTAAGGAGAAATGAACATTTGGTTAATCAGCGTATGATTTCAGCGAAAGAGGTGCCACTCATTTTCAGAAATTTTTACATAAGACACAAACCATACAGAATATGATAACAGATAAATTTTTAAAAGAACAGGGACTTGACTGGCAGCCCAGTGATTAAGACTTTGCCTTCTAATGCAAGGCGTGCGGGTTAGATCCCTGGTTGGGGAGCTAAGATTCTCACATGCCTCACAACCAAAAAAACCAAAACATAAAAACATAAGCAATACTGTAATAAATTCAATAAAGACTTTTAAAATGGTTCATATTAAAAAAACAAAAAAGAAGAGAGAGAACATCACCCTGAATCCCATTCCTCATTGAACGAAACCATGAGGTGAATATTTCCATTTATTGTTGTTTAGTTGCTAAATTGTGTCTGACTCTTTTCTATATTTATTTCCTCCCAAACCTTAATCATGTTTGTGTATCATTTTTACATAGTTGCCTGACTATAAGATGTTTGCTCTAGTGTTTCATTTATGCTTATTTTTAAGAGGAGAATCAACTGATCTTTTTCTTCGGCAGTCCATGCCACATTGTTAAGAAAACACCTCTCATCCCAACATCTATACGTTATACAGTGGCAAGTTATGCTATGTCCACTGGGGAGGGTTTCAACTAAGCCAACAGACTATTATAGGCCCCTTGGCTCAGATTCACTTGGAAGGACACAGGACAGGAAGCACAGCTTGCCAGCCAGTCAATGTCATGCATTTCCTTTTAGTTGAGTCTTTACAAGGGTTCCAGAGCTAAGTCTTTGGCTCCTCCTGTGAAAGCTCAGGTGCAAGGAGACACGATCCATGTTGGTGGCTGTGGATCTGCTTTGACTCAGAAACCCTGTAGGAGCCAGTAGCCCACGCGGCTCCTCCATAGCATAGGTTCCAAGGTCCCCGCCAGGGTCACGCTAAGTTACAAGATTCATTACACTCAGGAAAGCCCGGAGCTATGGCTCCTGACCAGGTATTTATGCGAGATGCCAGTAAATGATCATTTTAACCATATGCTCTGTTGTCTAGTCACAGAGCTAACTTTCCCCCTTTATCAGTTTTCTGGGGAACAGAGCTAGAAAATTAACTCCAGATCAGATCGGTTCTTGTAGGAGACAGGGTTTTGTCCGAGGACGAGGAGGACTCTTGCAGCCAGGGTTGTTACACGGTTTTAATGGGATAGCTATTATTTTCTCTGGCTGGCTGCTCATAAAAGATGACTTTTGGGGGACTTCCCTGGTGGTCCAGTGGTTAAGAATCCTTCCAATTCGGGGGATGAAGGTTCAATCCCTGGTTGGGGAACTAAGATCCCACATGCCATGGGGTAACTGAGCCCGTGCAGTCTAGAGCCCATGTCGCACAAGAGAGAAGCCCATGAGCTGTGATAAAGAGGCTACATGCTGCACCCGGCACAGCCAAATAAAATAAATAAATAGATAAATATTTTTTTGAAAAAAAGATGACACTTTAATGCCACTACCAGGACTTAACTGTGATATTGGGAGAACAAAATTTGGAAGAAAGCAACTCTTTGAATGAGGGCAGAGTTCCCAAGACATGAATCATCAGATGAGCTTCATTGACATTTTGCCCATTTGCTCTTGCTTCGTCTGATGGCTGAGAGCAGGAAGGAAGGAGTCGCTATAGCTTGACATTTCGGATGCAGATAGAAATACAGGAAAAATTGCCTTCAGAGGACGAGTTTCATTAAAGGTGATATAAGAACATTCATTCTAAAGAAGCACGCTCGCCCCATCTCATATTCCAAGTGCCAGTGATAGGAACATACAATTATCCTCTTTACTAACGCCAGCTAATTAGCTTTAATGACAAAGAAGGCTCTGGAACCTCTAGGCAGCGAACCAGTGCTGCCACACCCTCTGCCCTGTGAAAGACAGCATCCTTAGCGACGATTCCAGAACTGTACTTGAGTTGGTGTCCACACTTATCTTCCGTCTCTGATACATCCCATTATTCCAAAGCTGCATTTCATATGCACTGTGTATTACTTAGAGCAAGTTCCAGTGGACGTGCCAGGCAAGGATAAGCACTTCACATGCTGAACAAACTGAAAACTTTTGGATACACATATGGAAGTAATTTATTTTGTTCATGTCAGCACGTTAGATTTTAGCCACTTTTCTATGGGCAATTTCCTTCAAGATATGTTACTGTATCTTAACTGATGAATTAAGACTTTCACTAAAAATAATCTGATTTAGATAGATCTTTGCCTTAAGAAAGCCCAGAACTGTCAATTCTCGACTTTACAAGCAACGGGTTTTGTTTTTTCTTTTGCTGAGTTGCCGGCTCTGGAACATGTGACAGCACATGGCAGGTGGCGCCTGAGAGCCCACCATGAGGAGGGGACTTTGTCAGAGAGGGAGGGGGCCCGAGGGAGGGATCTCTGGGGCAGCCATCTGCTAATTTCTGGTCTGGGCTAGGGATATAAAGATAAGGACAAAAGCGCTTAAAGAGAGAAGTCAAATACAAGATAAGCGCTATGCCAGAGGAAGCTTGGGGTGCTGTGAGAATAAGGAGCAAGGGCACATGACCTGACCCAGATTTGCCTGGGGGGCAGGTGGGGCAAGAGATCCTGGAGAAGAGGATTGCAAGTGTGAACATGAACCTCTAGGGCTGGATGGGCCTGACCCCCATGCTAGACAAGGGCGCAGAGGTGGTGCAAAGGTATAGAGTGATTTGCACATTGCTCGTGCAGTGAAGGGCAAGCGGCCCGTGGTCGTTAGAAAGGGTCAAGTGTGATGGGGCAGTGGGGAGGTGAGAGGCAGGGACCAAGGTCACGGGGAGTCACTGAGAAATTTCCAAGCTAGAGAGTGACATGGGCCGGTGTGCAGTTGGAAAGATATTCCAGAGGGGATGCACTGGAGGTGGGGGTGGCAGGGTCGGGGCATGGGGAGGCTGAGAGGAAACAGCTAAGAGGCTACTGTATTTTTCAGAATCTGAAAGTGTTGTTTGCTGCTTGATGGTTATAGTGTGTTTTTGCCAAGAATTATTGTTATAAACAATACTTGGATTGAGTAGTACTCCCAACATAGCTCACATTATGTTTTGTTTTTAATTTGAGTTAACTAGATCCATGTAGACAGGCTGGAGGATCAGACTGTTACACTTCTGTGTAGCTCCAGTGGGCAGAGACCCCCCACCCCCCACTCCCACCGCCCCAGGCTGTGAGACTGCAGTGATGCAGACAGCAGAACCCAGGCTCAGAAGCAATGGCAGGAGGCAAGCTTTTGGGTGAGAAGCTCTAGCCTGAGTGAGGGGTATTTCTCACCTGGTAGGGGAATGGCTACAACAAGGACATCTAAGAACAGACCTTCCTGAGAAGCCCAGGTGGACAGTCAGCCTCAAGAGAACCTGGTAGGACAGCAGGAGCCCAGTCCCAGGGCTCAAGTCACAGGAGGACTTCAGCCTTTGCAGCGGAGGTTTAGGGGCAACATGGGAGGAGGAACATGGGAGACATTGGGCAAAGGCATCGCTGAGGCAGCCCCTCAGTCACCAGGAGCCAAGAACAGGTGACCAACACTTGAGGACAAGCAATGTACCTCAGAGAAATAGCTAAAATCCTCCTTATGTGGCCCTCCCTGGTGGTACAGTGGTTAAGAATCTGCCTGCCAATGCAGGGGACACGGTTTCTATCCCTGGTCTGGGAAGATTCCACATGCCTCGAGCAACTAAGCCCATGCACCACAACTCCTGAAGCCTGTGCACCTAGAACCCATGCTCCACAAGAGAAGTCACTTGAATGAGAAGCCCAGGGACCACAACAAAGAGTGGCCCCCACTCGCCATAACTAGAGAAAGCCCGTGAGCAGCAACAAAGACCCAGCACAACCAAAATGAATGAATAAGTAAATTAACTAATTAAAAAATATCTTCCTTATCTAGTTGGAGTACGAAGGAAGGGTCCCAGTGTTAGCAAAGGGGAGCTGGTGGTGAGACCCAGAGCTTCTACCTCAGGTCGGAATGGGTCCCCGCGCCTTGGGCAGGGGTCATAGGTAGGGATCAGGTGCTACAGCTGCCTAGAGAAGGGAGGCAGAGTCTGGAGCCAGTAGGGTCTGGCAATGACCTCCCTCTGTACATGTTTACTCTGGGAACATACGCTCTGGCCCAGCTAGAAACCCAGCTACTCTTGTCAGCATCTTCCTGAGCGAAGGCAGAGCCTGTATCTGACTCTGAGCTGCGGCCCCAGGTAGGGTCGCTAGCAGCTTCCTCCTGGGGCCTAGCGGGGGCTCAGAGACACTTTCCCAAAGCACCGGGTGGAAACGCAGCTTAGAGATGGCAGAGGACCAAAGGGGTCAGCGGTAAGTGGATTGAGGGAGTCTACACTGCTCTCTTCTGGAGACAGGCATTCAGGCAGGGTGAGCCGTCTACAGCCTGCGGGTCAGAAGCATCTGGGAAAAGTAACATCCATGGCTTGTTGGGATGGCTTCTTAAGTTGGATGTTGTTTAGAGAACTACCTGGAGACAGATCCAAGTGTAAACTCAGAAAACGGATATGTTAGCTGGTGTGGGGGGTAGGCGATCCACATGACAAAAGGAGCCATCACAGATTTCAAATGAGTGTTTGTTCAGTTTGCTGGACACTGATTTTCATAAAACTTCTCTGGAGCATTTGAACCATACTCCTGTACTCACAGCCTTCCTATTTGTGTTGTGTGAGTCCTTCCACAGGCTAAGGGATTTCTGCAAGCAGACATTCCCTGCTGTCACATGGCCATTAAAATGGGGAAAACACCCCAGCACTATTTGGCCCATCATGTATTTGCTGTAAGGCGCTGTATTATAGGCAGCTTCCCAGGTGGGAAACCCCCGTGCCAATGCAGGAGACGTAGAGACATGGGTTTGATTCCTGGGTTGGGAAGATCTGGTGGACCAGGGCACGGCAACCCACTCCAGTACTCTTGCCTGGAGAATCTCATGGACAGAGGAGCCTGGAGGGTTACAGTCCACAGGGTCACAAAGAGTCAAACACAACTGAAACGACTTAGCACATATGCACACTGTATTACAGTCTGTTATAAAGGTTTTTAGTTTAAAACTAAAACTTGAAATCCAACTATAAAATGCCTCCAAAGAAGTAGGAATTTCGTGTACTTTGTGTTCAGCTCCCATGTTTATAACTCAAAACTTCTAATTTTGTGGGGGAAATAAAAGGAAATAGCTCTAATTTTCTGAACTCATACTGATCTCTTAAGAAGTTCCGAAAGTATCCTCAGTGTTTTCTCTAATATCAGAGAATCCATGTCAGGCACAGTTTATTAGTACCTTTAAAGCTCCTTTATTTCTTATTTAATCCTTCCCTATCTCCTTCTAAACAAGAAGTAAGAACCTGACATCTTCAAGCTGTGCTCTTTTAGATTTTTATTGCTCTTTTTAATATGCTAAGGGAAGCAAGAAGTAGATTATTAAAACCTTCATTCTCAAGCATTCACCCTTGGCTTCCTGAACATGGGAGTTTAGAGAAACCTCATGCATTCTGACTTTGCCCATTGGAATGTAGTAATTTGGACATGCCAAGTTGACGTGGAACTTTGTACTTTCTAGTAAAAATTACTTTGCTGGCAAATTTCAAGTCATTAATGGAATTGTGTAGCCTCTTTTGGGGTGAAGGCCATTTTTAGTGTCCTTTATTTTTTTTTGAGCAGTGATATTTGCTTTAGGAAGTAAGCATGCTAAAGTTTAATTTTTACCTATTTGCCTAAAATTTGCTAAGATATATACTAAGTTCCTTTTCTTGTCAGCATTTCTAAAGATGTTACAAGGAAAAAAAATCTACCATTCTTTTAAAATGTTTTATAAGTGAGACTTTTCTATTCCCTCTGGGCAAATTAATGAGATCTGATCAATGTCAGTGTCAGTACTTAAATAACTGAAGAACTCCTACGGTTTCCATTTTTTCCCCTTAAATTATGCTGTAATATCCTCTCTACTTCCTGTCCTTATTTCAAGGAGACAGATTTTCTGCTGAAAGGTGTATATATTTTTCTACTTTATGCCTTTAATACTCATGAAAGATTAAAACAAAGCAACTTAATTAAGCTTCTCATAATGTAGCCAGAGTCCACTAGATAATATTCTCCAGGGTATAAGATGGAAAGAATCTCAGAGGTATGTGTGGTGGCCCCAAATTAAAGAGGATATTAAGTTTTAAGTGCAAGATATAAATTCTTCTCTTTATTCGTTATCTAGGGGGCTGGCAAAGAATGGAATAATAAACTAGGTGGAAACTCATTCTTTCAAATTGATGCTTCATTTTTACAAGGAGAAAAAAAAGATCTGTCTATTCCCTCAAGTTTTTCATTAATTTGGCAGGTCTTTCCAAACCATGAATCACCACTGTGGGGAACTACTCATACCTTTTTTTAAAATCCCGTCTGAAAAAGTGAATGTGTCGGGTGGGTGGTTTTAAAAGTCCCCAGTAATGGCTGTTTTATAGCTAGTGGCCCACTGTTGTTGAAACCCCACAACTTCTCTTCTCCCCAGGCATGACGGAGATGGTGCGGAAAATTACACTGAGCAGAGCTGTGAGAATCATGCAGAATCTCTTTCCAGAGGAGTACAACTTCTACCCTCGCTCATGGATTCTGCCTGACGAGTTCCAGCTCTTTGTGGCTCAGGTAGGTAGTACCCCATCCCCATGACCTGTGAATTCTATGACGGCTGCAACTGGATCCTGGGTCACGTGTGCTGGGAGCTGGGGCCAGGGATCCCTAGGAAGCTGAGACTGGCCCGGGGCGGGGGTGGTGTTTTAACAGGACATAGCAGATATTGCAGCGATCAGGGCAGCTTGCAGAGTTGAATGGATAGGATGACAGGTAAACTGAAGAAGTGGGTCCTGACACCAGGAGAAAGGCCTGAGGATGGTTATCAGGAGCTAAATCATGGAGTCAGGGCATTTGAAGAGCCAGGGAGACATAGCGGAAGCAGGCAGGTGAGCCTACAAGCGGACTGGGACTGTTTGGGTGAATCCCAAAAGTGTGGTCTCCCCAGCAGCTCGTGGCGTGAAACATGGGAGGTCAGGCTCTGTTTCAAGGCCAGGGACTAGGTCTGACCAATGGAGGGGGAAACCTTTTAAATGTCCTGCTTTAATCTTGTTCCAGAATCAATTTTCCTGTGACCCATCCCATATCCAAACACTAAAAAAAAAAACCAACTTGAAGTGGTAATTTTGAAAAAGAAGGTTTCCATGGAATGGTGGTTACAGGGGTTTGTAGACATTTCTTAAAATTCTTCAAATTATTAACTTAAAATAGGAGCGTTTGTTGTATGCAAATTAAATTGCGGTTAATTAAGAAATTAAATTTTGGGTGGTCCCCATCCTCACCCCTAAATTTCCCACTTCTGTTGATCTGCTCAGACAATTGTCACTATGTGGAATACCTTTCTGTCCCATTTCTACAACTCTGTATTTAAGTATTCTGCAAGGCTGAGTTTAAATGAGATACCAACTATGTCTTCAAAACCAGATAAGTGAGAGGAGCATTGCTGTCACCCCCAAAAGTCCCTCTTTGTCTTTTTTCCGTTAATCCCCCAAACCCCTAGTCCAGGTAACCACTGATCTGCATTCTAGGTTAGTATTGCCTGTTCAAGAAATTTATATAAATGGGATCATACAGTATGTACTATTTTTTTTGTTGAGAATTATGTTTTTGAGATTCATCCATGTTTGTTGTATCAGTAGTTAGTATTTTTTATTGCTGAATAGTGTTACATGATGAATATAGACCAACTTGTTTATCTATTCACCAATGAATGTTCATCTGGGTTTTTTCCAGTTTGGAGATATTATAAATAAAGCTGCCATGACTAATCATATACAAGTCATTGTGTGGATTTATGTTTTCATTTCCCTTGGGTAAAACCTAAGAGTGGAATTACTGGATCATATGGTATGTGTGTGTTTAACTTTGTGAGAAATTGCAAAATTATTTTCCAAAGTGGCTGGACCACTCTACACTCTCTCAAGCAGTGTGTGAATTCCATTTGTTCTGTGTCATTGCCTGTACTTGGTATAGTTAGTCTTTTGAATTTTAGACACTCAGGTACATGTATAATTGTATCTCTTTATGGTTTTAATTTACACCTCCCCAATGACTAGATATTGACCATCTTTGTGCTGTGCTTTTGGGCCATGTGAATTATCTTCCTTTTTAGGTGTGTATTCAAACTTCTGCTCATTTTGTTAGCATTTTATTTTTAAATTGTAGGTTCTTTCCATACAATTATTTTTGTATATGTATTGTGATGTGTATTAATATGTTGTGAATATTTTCTCACACTTGGCTTTTCAGTCTTAACCTTGAATTTTCTCTTTTTACTTCTGTCTTTGGAAAAGCAAATGTTAATTTTTAAAATTTATTTATTTTTAATTGGAGGATAATTACGTTACAATATTGTATTGGTTTCTGCCAAACATCAACACAAATCAACCATAGGTATACATATCTCCGGGTTTCCCAGGTGGCTCAGTGGTAAAGAATCCACCTGCCAATGCAGGAGACGCAGGAGTTGTGGGTTCAATCCCTGGGTCGAGAAGATCCCCTGGAGGAGGAAATGGCAACCCGCTCCAATATCCTTGCTGGGAGAGTCCCATGGTCTGAGGAGCCCGGCAGGCTGCAGTCCATGCGGTCACGAGGAGTCAGGCATGACTGAGCAGACAGGCAGTTGCATATGGCCCCTCCCTTCTGAACCTCCCTCCCAACTCCCACTCCATTCCATCCCTCTAGGTTGTCACAGAGCACTGGATTTGAGCTCCCTGTTTTTAATTTTTGTAACACAGAATGTATCAGTTCTTTTCTTCTATAGTTTGTGCTTCTTGTGTGATGCCTAAGACACTCTTGCCTAACTAAAGGTTGTGAAAACTTTATGTTTTGTTTTTTCTAGAAGCTTTATACTTTTAATCTTACATTTATGCCTGTGATCCATTTCAAGTTAGTTTTTGCATACAGCATGAGATTAAAATTGAAGTTTACTTTTCCCATATGGATATTCAATTGCTTCATCATTCTTTGCTGAAAGGATTGTCATTTTCCACATTGAATTAGCATCTCTGTAGTGGTATGACCTTCTCAGTACAGTCTGCCGGGAGACACAGGATGTCAAGATGTCTTAATTCTGGTGATGTTAATTTTGGTCACTTAGTTAAGGTAGTATCTACTAAGTTTCTCTCTTGTACAGTTACTATTTTTCCTTTGTAATCATTAAGTATCTTGTGGGCAGATATTTTGAGACTGTGCAGATAGCCTATTTGTCTCATACTTAAAAAAAAAACAGCCCTAATTAAGGTACAGTTAAACTGCAAATATTTAAAGTGTGCAGTTTGATATGTTTTGATATATGTAAAAATGTGTAAAACCATCATCACAACCAAGATAATGAACACATCCATCACCCCAAACTGTTTTGTCATGTCCTATTGTAATCCTTTCGTTCTTCTCCTCCCTGCCCTCTACCTCCCATCACCAGGCAACCGTGGGTGTGTTTTCCGTCAAGATTAGTTTGTACTTTCTAGAATTTTCTATAAATGGAATCATACAGAGATACTTTTCTGTATGTGTTTTGGGGGTGGGAGGATCTGGCTTTTTTTCACTCAGCCTAATTAGTTTGAGATTCATCCTGTTATAGTTTCATCAATAATTAATTCCTTCTTATTAATCGAAAGTGAAAGTGTTAGGCCTTCGGTCATATCTGACTCTTTGCAACCCCATGAATGGTAGCCCACCAGGCTCTCTGTCCATGGGATTCTCCAGGCAAGAATACTGGAGTGGGTAGCTGTTCCCTTCTCCAGGAGATCTTCCTGACCCAGGGATCAAACCTGGCTCTCCTGCAATGCAGGCAGATCCTTTACCATCTGAGCCACCAGGGAAGCCCTCTTGTTAGTAAAGAGTATTCTATTAAATGTATTTACCACAGTTTGTTTATACCTTCAATTGCTGCTGAATATTTTTATTGATTCTAGGTGTTGGATGTTACAGAATGTTACAAATAAATATAGTATGAACATTCCTGTATAAGTGTTTGTGTAGACATATGTTTTAATTTCTTTTGAATAAAAGGTTAGGAATAGAATGTCTGGATCACAGAGTAGGTGTCCATTTAATTTGAAAGAAATTACCCATTGTTTTCTAAAGAAGATTGTGCCATTTTGTATTCCCAACAGCAACATATGATAATTCTAATTCTTCCACGTCCTTGCAAACACTTGGTAATAGTCAGTCTTTTTAATTTCAGCCGCCTTGACAGGTGTGCATTGGTTTCTCATTAGTTTTAATTTGTATTTCCCTAATTATTAATGATTCTGTGCATGTGTTCATGTGCTTATTTGTAATCCAAATATATACTTTGATGAAATATCTATTCACATCTTTCACTCATTTTAAGAACTGAGTTATTTTTACTATTAAATTTTGAGAGTTCTTTGTATATTTTGAACACATGTGTTTATCAGCTTTACCAATTACAAGTACTTTCTCTCAGTTTGTGCCTTGTCTTTTCATCCTTTTAACAGCATCTTTTGAAAAGCAAGTTCTAAAATCTGATGAATCAGTTGATTGACTTTTTCCCTTATGGATCATACTTTTGGTGTCATGTATCAGGAATCTTTATCTAACCCAAGTTCACAAAGATATTCTCTTATGTTTTGTCTCCAAGTTTATAGTTTTAAGTTTAGGTCTATGATTTGTTTCGAGTTAGTTTTTTAATATGATGTGAGATATGTATTCACTTTTTTTTTTAACATGAAATATCCAACAGCTTCAGAAACATTTGATGAAAATACTAACCTTTCCCCCCATTGCTTTTGTACGTAGGTTGAAAAGTTGCTCAAGTATGTGTGGCTATATTTCCAAATTCTCTATTCTGTTCTATCAATGTGTTTGTCGATCTTTAAAGCCAATACCTCACTGTCAAACAAAGATGTTGCAAAAAAGAAAAAATAAAACTACAGACCAATATTCCTCATGAATATAGATTCAGACATACCAAATGAAATTTCAATAAGTCAGAGTCAATCATATATAAAAAGGATAATATGTCATGACGAAGTAGAATTTGCCTTAGGAATGCACGCTTTGTTTAACATTTACAAATCAATTTCTTTAACAGACATAGACTATTCATATTATCTACTCTTGAATAAGCATTGACAGTTTGTATCTTTCAAGGAATTTGTCCTTTTTTTCTGTTTTCGCTTTTATTGTCATAAAGTCATCATCATATTACCTTTTATCCTTTTACTGTCTGCAGAATTTTTACTGATGTTAGTTCTAATTCCTAACATTTGTAATCTATGTTCTTTCTTTTTCCTCATCAGTGTGGGTAGAAATATATCAGTTTTATTTACTTCCTTTGTTAGCTTGTAGTTTTAATTCTTTTTTTTTTTTATTTTGGTGGTTCCTTTAGGATTTATGGTATATATCTTTAACTTATGACAATCTATTTTTTAAGTGATACTATGTCATTTTACTTATAGTATGAGAACATTATAATACTATACTCCCACCTTCCCATTCCTGGCTTTTATGCTTTAATGTCATACATTTTACCTTTACATATATTATGGACCCAACAATAAATTATTATTATTTTTGTTTTAACAATCTATTGTATTTTAAAGAGATTTAAAAAACAACAAGAAAAAAATCATATATGTACTCATATGGTTACCATTTCCAGTGGTTTTTATTCCTTTATGTTCAGTTCAGTTCAGTCACTCAGTCGTGTCCAACTCTTTGTGACCCCATGGACTGCAGCACGCCAGGCCTCCCTGTCCATCACCAACTCCTGGAGTTTACTCAAATTCATGTCCACTGAGTCGGTGATGCCATCCAGCCATCTCATCCTCTGTCATCCCCTTTTCCTCCTGCCTTCAATCTTTCCCAGCATCAGGGTCTTTTCAAATGGGTCAGTTCTTTGCATCAGGTGGCCAAAGTATTGGTGTTTGTAGATTCACATTTCTGTTTGGTATAATTTTTCTTTAGTCTAAAGAGTTTCCCTTAGTACTTTTTGTGTTAAGGAATCTTTTGGTGATGAATCCTTACAATATTTGTGTTTGTTAAAGTTTATTTTGCTTTTGACTTTGAGAGATATTTTCTCTAGGTATAGAATTCTTGGTTGACATTTTATTCTTTCAGTGCTTCTGTCTTCTTGCTTGTATTGCTTCTGACAAGAAATCTTTTTTCATTTTTATCTTTGATCTTCTGTATATAATGTGTCCTTTTTCTCTGGTTTTCATTGGTTTTTCTCTGCATTATGACTCACACTTCCTTGCCTTTTTTTGTGCCTGATAACTTTTAGCTGGATGCCAGATGTGGTGAATCTTACCTTATTGGGATGTTGGATATTTTTGTATTCTCATAAATATTCTTGAACTTTGTTGCGGGATCCAGTTAAGTTACATGGAAATAGGTTTGGCGTCTTGTTTTCAAAGTTTGCTAGGCAGGACTGGAGTAGTGCTCCATCTCAGGCTAGTTATTCCTCATCACTGAGGCAAGAATCCTATGTGGACTCCACTCAGTACTCTGTGCATCATGGTGTTTTCCAGTCTGGTCAGTAGAAACAGACACTATTCCAGGTTCTGTGTGGTTCCAGGCACTGTTACCTCGAATCCTCTCTCCCTGGCCTCAGGTGGTTTCCACTCTTGCAGGCACTGATCTGTATTCAGCTAAATACACAAGGGAGACCCTTGGTGGATCCCCAGATCTCGGTGGATCTCTCTTTGTGCAGAAGTCTCTCCAGTACTCTTCCTTGAGAACTCTGGCTGCCTTAACTTCCCTGACTCATAGTTTCATTTCCTCAACTCAGACTGTCTGCTGGACTCCACTGGAGTTCTCTCTCTTTGTGCTACAGCTCAGAATCTCTCACAAGACAGTAAACTGAGACAATCACATCGTTTGACGCCCATCTCTCAGGAATCTTCTTTGTTGCTTGGTTTCCCAGTGCCTTGAAAATCATTGTTTAATGTATTTTCTCCTTTTTTTTTTTTTTTTTTTTGGTTGTTTCAGGTGGAAGAAGCTAAAGGTGCTTAGAAGAGGATAGTTCTCTAAAATAAAGGAGGATTTCTTTGTCTTCTAAAATAACACAGATTTAGAATCTGCTGATTTGGGGTCTGGCACAGGCAGAGTAAGACTATAACAGCCGCCCCCGGCCCCACACACACCATTGCTGTTTAATGGAAAGCCCTGCCCCATGGTCACTTATTCCTCACACGGTCCCAGGCAAGTCCCTCCTCTTTTCAGTCCCATTTCTCCATCTGCTGCTGTGTGGGGAAGTGCCTCTATAACTTCGGAATGATGATGGCATTCAGTGAATATTTGATGATGAAATGCTTTTTTGGTGGCAAACCTGGTAAAACTCCTAGCATTCTTATCTTAAAATCGCATTTGTTTTAACACAAAGCAATGTATTCATATTAAGAATTCAAATAATATAGGATATATAAAAGTGGAAAAATGTCCCTCCCCTTAGAAATTACTGGACATGTAGTCTGTAACCTTCCAGCTTTTCCTGTGTATAAACACACGCTGTAACACACACAGCCTTGTTTCTGTAACACGTGGGATTGCAGTATATATTCTCTTCTCTAGCCTGCCTTTTCCCCACTGAATATGTTTGAGGCATCTTCCCATGTTACTACCACATAGTATTCCATTGTACGAATGCACCCTAACTTTTAAAAGCATTCCCCTGTTGATGAATGTGATGTAGTTCTCATATTTTTGGGTTCAACCTGAGGGAAACACCCTCCTACAGGTATTTTTATACACCTGCACCAGCATTTCCTTCAAATAGAAATCTCAAAATGGTATTGCTGTGTTAAAGGGTATGTACACTGACATTTTGAGTACATCATGAGAAACGCTGGGCTGGAAGAAGCACAAGCTGGAATCAAGATTGCCGGGAGAAATATCAATAACCTCAGATATGCAGACGACACCACCCTTATGGCAGAAAGTGAAGAGGAACTAAAAAAGCCTCTTGATGAAAGTGAAAGAGGAGAGAGAAAAAGTTGGCTTAAAGCTTAACATTCAGAAAACAAAGATCATGGCATCTGGTCCCATCACTTCATGGGAAGTAGATGGGGAGACAGTGGAAACAGTGTCAGACTTTATTTTTTTGGGCTTCAAAATCACTGCAGATGGTGACTGCAGCCATGAAATTAAAAGACGCTTACTCCTTGGAAGGAAAGTTATGACCAATCTAGATAGTATATTAAAAAGCAGAGACATTACTTTGCCAACAAAGGTCCATCTAGTCAAGGCTATGGTTTTTCCAGTGGTCATGTATGGATGTGAGAATTGAACTGTGAAGAAAGCTGAGTGCTGAAAAATTGATGCTTTCGAACTGTGGTGTTGGAGAAGACTCTTGAGAGTCCCTTGGACTGCAAGGAGATCAAACTAGTCCATCCTAAAGGAGATCAGTCCTGGGTGTTCATTGGAAGGACTGATGCTGAAGCTGAAACTCCAATACTTTGGCCACGTCATGCGAAGAGTTGACTCATTGGAAAAGACCCTGTTGCTGGGAGGGATTGGGGGCAGGAGGAGAAGGGGATGACAGAGGATGAGATGGCTGGATGGCATCACCGACTCGATGGACATGAGTTTGAGTAAACTCCGGGAGTTTGTGATGGACAGGGAGGCCTGGTGTGCTGCGATTCATGGGGTCGCAAAGAGTCGGACACGACTGAGCGGCTGAACTCAACTGAACACTGACATCTGGGGCTTCCCAGGTGGCTCTATGGTTAAGAACCCGCCTACCAATGCAGGAGACCTGTGTTCAATCCCTTGGTCAGGAAGATCCCCTGGAGGAGGGTGTGGCAACCCACTCAGTATTCTTGCCTGGAGAATCCCATGGACAGAGGAGCCTGGCGGGCTACAGTCTATGAGGTCACAGAGATTCGGACATGCCTGAAGTGACTTAGCATGCATGCACGCACACTTACATCTGTGACGTGTAGAGTCAAACATGAGGCTTCATTAACTGCACACTTAATTGTGAGTGTAAACAGTGTCTTCCCAGTGCCTAGGAAGTGAGTCGTGAGAGGTGTGATTGTGTGCGGGGTGTTGCTTTGGGATTCCTGCCAACAACAGGAAGAGGTGTGCGTAGTTGTAAAGCCTTCTAAAACCTGGCAATTTGTGGGTATTTTATTTCTCCCACTAATTAGGGTTAAATTAACTTTGTTCATGAGAGGGGTGAGATCCATACCTCCCCCTCCCCAGCCTTGCCCTGCAATCCGTTTGCAAAACCAGTACCCAAATACCATCAGCAAGCGGCACTAGGCAGAAGAAAGTAGGATTCTAAGTGGAAATTTTTGGGAAATCTAGAGGAGGATGCTGGCTTTCTTTCCAATTTGCGCAGATGGCCAATAAAAAAAAAAAATCCTTGGAGTTTATTTTGCATATGGTCTTCCATCTGGGTATTTGAGAAAAGTACAGTTTTGTTATCACAACAGCATTTATTATGGCAAAGGAGTTTGCATTTCGCCGCAGAAGAATTTTTCAGCAAATCAAGCCCCCAAACCTGTTCAATAGTGTTTTGCAGTTTCTTGGAGGGAGCCAGAGAATATGGGGTCCTTCCATTTTCCTCTCTGGCTCCATCCTCAGTTAGCTTTTATTGATTCAGCTCCTCGAGGCAGAATGAAATGCATTCTTTGCAAAAAAATCCCCCAGAGAACAATGTTCTCCGTTGGGTTTAGGAACTCAGAAAATGTGGAGTTGTAAGTGGGTCAGAGTCAAGGCGGAAAGAAAACCTGCAATGTGGAGCTTATATTCCTTGTCCTGATTCCATGCTTATCAAAGAAACTTCTGGTGAGTTGATGACTTGAATCATTTTTCTTCATACACACGAGATGCTGATATGGCTGACTTTGGGCCACCTGATGGTTTACCCAAAGGATGAAGCTTGAACTCCGGCACCTGCCGTGTAGAGCCCCTCCCACCTCTGCCTCCTTAGCTTGCCCCATTTCTGACCTCTTCCTCGGTCTCCTTCCATATTTGACTTTAAAACAAAAATTACTTATTTATTTTTGACTGCGCTGGGTCTTTGTTGCTAAACGCAGGCTTTCTCTAGATACGGTGAGCAGGGGCTACTCTCTAGTTGTGGTGTGTGGGCTTCTCATTGCAGTGGCTTCTCTTCTTGCTCGGGCTGTTGCAAGCTGACTTAAGTGGTTGTGGTGCACTAGCTTAATTGCCCTGCAGCGTGTGGAATCTTCCTGGACCGGGGGTGGAACCTGTGTCTCCTGCATTGGCAGGCAGATTCCTAACCACTGGACCATCAGGGAAGTCCCATATTCAACTTGTGTGGGCCCTCAGCAGCACCCTAGCCTCAGCTTTCTCTGTCCTCCCTGCGCCTGGAACACTTGCTCCCACCTCCAAGGCTGCCTTCTTTCACTGACATGTTTTGCTAAATCTTCAGACCCCTGCTTACCTTTTACCTTCTCTATAAAGCCTACTCCGTGCCCCCCCGCCCCCACAGCTGTGGGTATACTTTTGTTTTCCTCCTTTTTATGGTCCTTACGCCTGTCACGCTGCTTAGTGACCACACGTCTAATTATCTTTATCTCCTGCTCTAAGGACCACAGGAGCGACGAGTAACTGGATTCATCTTATTTACATTTGTGTCCCTGTTGCCTGTCCCAGGGCCTGCGCACAGCTGGAACTCAAGTATATTTGCTAAATTGAACTGCAGATTAATGTGCAGACACTCTGGTTTAAAAGTTTTGTCTCTTGTGACTTTAGTCATCAAAAGTTAGCTTCTCTGCAGCCAAGGGTATCAGCATGACCCAGCCTGTCAACTTCACAGGAGGGCAGGCCTGACTTGAGCCGTGAAGAACTCACCAAAATGATGCCAGCCAGTGAGGGCGTCGGGTGGTCGGTGATGCCCCTGTGATGTCCCAACCTCCACCCACATCCAGAGCTCTCACGTATCCTTAACAAGCTTGAGAGCTGACACGGAGGCCAGAATGCCTTCTGCTGGTGCAGCACGGCATCCTGGGAGGCTGAAGCAGTGGCCCAGGGTCATGTGTAACCAGTGAAAGATGAAAGACGGAAGCCAGGGGACTCCAGCTGTCAGAAGAAGGCAGATGATTCAGGGCTGCTAGCAGAGACTCTGTAGGAGCCTTGTCTTCACCTCCCCATCTGCTTCAAGTTTTATTTTCTTTGTTGCCCAGAATAGAACTTCACCTCCTGCTTAGATCTGTCCTGCTGTTCTTGTGCCCCCTCACTTAACAGCTCAATTTGTTTATTGGAGAAATGGTATCATCCGAAACTCAAGATGCTGCTCCTCTCTGGACGAACATCCTCAGGTCCTGCTCACCAGGAAGTCCTTGTGAACAGCCCAGGGGACAACTGGCATCTGTGCAGGGCTTTGCTGTTTACCAAGTGCCTTTTATAGACTTGATCTTTTTTCCTCCTCACTAAATTTGGGGAGGTATTGCTACCTCCGATTTACAGATAGGAAATAGAGATTCAAAATTGAAGGTACTTGCTCATGGCTGTACCACGACTCTACAATTGTTAGTACCCTCAGATCTCTGACTTGGTTTAGTTCAAACATTTCCTGAGACCGGCTAGGTATGCTGGGAATACAAAACAAGTTAGATGTATCCTTGCCTTTGTGATTTCTGGTATAGGAGGGTGATCACTCATTCATTCATTCAGACATTTTTGGGGGTCCAGATCTCATTTTCTTTCCACTGCATCATGTTCTTACTCATCATCTTATTGATGAGGGAGCTGAAAATCAGGGGGTAGGTAAGTTGCTCAGAGTCACATGGCCTACAGGTATGTGTAGCCATGACTGAGACCTATGTCTTCTGACTGTCCCAGTTTCCTTTAATGAACAAATATTTAATGATTCTCTTTTATGGGTCCAGCACTGATGGACTGGAGAGTCAAAGCTGAAAACTGAGGGTCTCTGCTTAAAAGGGAGGGTTCTGCTTAACAGAAGAGATAGATGGTCCAAGCTGATAAAGACTGTGATGGAATTAAGTGCAAGGTGTTATGGGAACCAGAGTAACACGCAGTGGGAAAGATGGGGAAATGGAGGACATCAGGAAACGCTCCTATGTGATCTCTTAATGTGGGATGAAATGCTGGACCAGAGTCAGGACACCTGGGCTCAATTCTTGGCTCCCCTCTTTATTTTTCTTCCCCCTTCCAGCTTTATTGAGATGTAATTGACATATAACATTGTGTAAGTTTAAGATGTACGACACGATGATTTGGTTCACATATATATTGTGAAATGATGGCCACAATAAGGTTAGTTAGCATATCCATCACCTCCCATAATTACAATTTTTTTTTTGTGGTAAGAATATTTAACATCTACTCTCTTAGCAATTTTCAGGTATATAATACAGTACTGTTAACTATAGTCACCACTCTGTACATTAGCTCCCCAGAACTTTCTCATCTTATAACTGGAAGTTTGCACCTTTTGACCAACATCTGCCCATTTTCCTCATCCCCCAGCCCCTGGCAACCATTATTTTATTCTCTGTTTCTATAAATTTGACTTTTTAAAATACTCCACATTTAAGTGCCATCATCCAATATTTGTCTTTCTCGCTATCCAAATGAGATAACACAGTATTTGTGTTATCTCACTTAGCATAATGCCCTCAAGGTCCATCCAGGTTGTTGCAAATGGAAGGATTTCCTTCTTTTTCGTGGCTGAACAATATTCCTCTGTGTGTTTGGGGGTGTGTGTGCGTGTGTATGTACAAAACTCTAACAAGGATACATATCTATACCTATATATCAGATTTTCTTTATCTGTTCACTTATTGAGTGACATTTAAGGCTGTTTTCATATGTTGGTTATTGTGACTAATGCTACAGTGAGCATGGTGATGCATATAACCTTTCGAGATACTGATTCTAATTCATTCAGATATATACTCAGGAGTTGGGATAGCTGAATCATATGGTAGTTCTTTTTTTTAATTTTTTGAGGAACCTCTAAAAAAATCAACTTACATTCTTACCCAGAGGTGTGAGGTGGCCTCTCATTGTGGTTTCGATTTATATTTCCTTGATGATTAGTGATGCTGAGCAGCTTCTCATATTCCTTTTGGCCACATGTATGACATTTGTTTGGAAAAATGTCTGTTCAAATCCTCTGTCCTTTTAAAAATTGGATTATTTGGGTTTTTTGGGTTTTTTTGCTATTGAGTTCTATGAGTTCCTTATGTAATTTGGATATTCACCCCTCATCTGATATATGGCATGCAAATGTTTCCTCCCGTTTCCTAGGCTGCCTTTTCATTTTATTATTCTTCTCTGCTGTGCGGAAGCATTCTAGTTTGCTATATTTCCACTTGTTGATTTTTGCTTCTGGTACTTGTGCTTTTGGTGTCATATCCTGGGGCCACCCCTTAACTGGTTCTGGGAATCTGGCCAAATCATCTGTCTCCTCGTCTCCGAGGCTTCTGTGCTTCCTCTGCAAGAGGAGATGTCAGCATCTCTGGGTCCCTTCCAGTTTGAATCTTCTCTGATTCAGTGAGTGTGGCTTTCCTGGACATCCATGAAACTCCCTGCTGGAGTTAACATTCTGCACAAATTTTTGCTGCCCGGGTTTCAGTTGGCCTTATGTAGTCAGTCATCTTCTCGCTAATGCCGGCTCATTGTAGCCTGGGGTGTGAAGTGCAGCTGATGAAGGTGGACCTACAGTTGCTTCTGGACCTGCCCTTCAAGGCTGGCTGAGCCCCGCCCCTGGCCCCCAGCCCCTGGCCCCCAGCCCCCGGCCCCCAGGGCAGTGACAGTCCCCTTACCTGCACCCACCTCCTCCTAGGAGAGTGACTGAAGCTGTGTCTGCACCTTCCTTCCAGAGTCATCCTGTGGTCTGGGCAAATATTGGCTAAGCCAAGACATCCTTCCTTTTGGTTCCCTCCAATGCCCATTCAGAAAGATTCACACCCACCCAGGCTCTCCGCCATCGTGGGTATTTCTTTGGCTGGGGATTCCCTTCTTAAGCTTGTCTACTTGACAAATTCTTACTGAGTTTCCCTGTGTCAGAGGTGATGTCAACAAATCTATGAAGACTTTTTCTGCTAAATCCTTTCCCCCTCCCTTCCCCCTTCCCTGCTGCTCTGACCCGGGGACCGTCCCTCTGAGCCTTAATTCTACCTCAGTGTTGGGACCCCAAACTCAGCATTTTCTTTCAGTGATCCTGGTTGAGAGTGAGGCAAAGGTTTGGGGTCAGTATGGAACTAGGTTAAAACTCTTCTTTCATCACTTTCTCCATATACACCTTGGATAAGTCAGTCCCTCTGAGCCTCGGTTTCCTCGCCTTGGTGGACCAGAGGAATGCTATGAGAACGCTGTACCCCTCGGTGAATGGACCTTGACTTATCTGCTGCCCCTGTTAGACTGGGGGCCCCGGGGAGCTGGAACCTGGTTACGTTCATCTCCATCTCCCCAAAATCCAGCACAAAGAGGACCTGCAGGCATTTGAAATGAATGAATGCTGAAAAAGGTTTTGCAGTCTTCAGATGGAAATTTAAGCTGGAACCAGGAATGCTTAGTTAGATAAAGCATTCTGGCTGTTTCTGGCTTATGGGAACTGTGGAAATGGACTTATTTTAATTTTTAATGAAAAATCTAGTCTTGAGACTAATTATCTCATTATTCAATGATAGATCATTTAGGAGAGGGAAAGAGCTAAGATTTCTCTCTGACAGAATGGCATCCCAGCTTGGCTTAACTTTCTTTTTCCCTTTAGCTTCCCCACCACCCCTCCCCCTCCCAAGACAGCCCTGTGCATTAATACTGTTTAAGAGTAGAAGCTCTATTTAATTTTCTAAACTTCAATCAGGCCCCCAGTGCATTTAGTGTTTTAAATCACAACTGTTATAATCTTGCTGCTTTGCAATACTGATCCATTATGTGAGATTTTGCAATGCGTATGATCATTTGCTCGCCATTGCCTTAATGTGTTTTATTTTCCCCCTCTAATGGCAAGCTTTACAGAAAGAAAAAAAAAAAAAAAAAGTGAAAGAGGTAAACATTTTTCCGGGAGTCTATTTTAAAGGTCAAGAAAACCCTGCTTCCCAAAGCGAGTAAAAGGTCATCTCTCACCCTTCAATTTCTGTCCTTTCATTTCTTTCTGCAAAAGTTCTGGGTGATGTCCCCTTCATCACTTGAGCCGAGTCTAATTTTCTACAAGAAAGTGGTGGAGTCAGTCTTGACTTCAGAGCCTGTTTCGAAGGGAAATTATGAAAATTGCTCTTGCCTGTACCTTCTTTCCTCATCTCCAAAGAAATGAAAAAAAAAAAAAAATCTCTCCTGCTCTTTTGCTCCACTTCGTTTCTGTATAATTGCTTCTTGGAGGAGCCCTAATGAAAGGAGAGGCAAAGGAGAGATTCGCCTTTAAAGGGGCTGTAATCGAATTCTCTGGCCTTGTTAATAAAATCACTCTTGTCCTTTCCTGTCACCCAAACATGCCCCCCTGCTTCCCCTCTCCTTCTGAAATTACCCCCTACATTTTCTAGGAGCATCAGAAGAGTAAGATACAAGCATTTCTTTGGCTGAGATGGATCTAACAACAGTGTTTCTCTATCCTCTTGGACCTAATGGCACCTTTCTATTTTTGTTTAATGTCTTATTTTGATCAATTTCAGGCTTACTAGGAAATTGTAAGAATGATACAAAGAATTTTCATACATCCTTCACTCGACCCCAAATGTTAACATTTTCCCACATTTACTTTCCCTCTCTCTCCCTCTCCTCTTTGAGAAGAAGTTGCATATCTGATGTCGCTTTATCTCTAAACTCTTGTGCGTGACTTTCCTCGATAAAAGAGTGTTTTCTTACATGACCTCAGTGTAACTATCAACACTATGAAATGAACATTAAACCGACACTATCAGCTAGTCTAATCACATCCAGAATTTATGCGGGTTTGGACCATCATCCCACTGATGTGTAGCACCAGAAAGTCCCTCATCACACGTTCCATCTCTCTGTTGTATCTGGTTGGCCTCCCGAAAGCTGGAAGAGCTTCTTTGTGTCTCTGTGTGTTTCATGACATGGGCATTTTTGACGAGTACAGGTTAGTTACTGAGCAGGCTGCCCCTCCATCTGGGTTTGTCTGGGGCTTCCTCGTGGTTACACTGGGGATGTGCATGTTCAGCAGGGCCAGTGCAGAAGCAGTGCTGTGTTTTTGCAGGGGTGTCCTCTCTGGGGGTGCATGATGTCAGCATGTCTTATTACTGGTGATGTTAACTTCAATCATTTGGTTAAGGCGGTGTCTGCCAGATTTCCACTGAAAATTTACTCTTTTCCCCCTTTCTAATAATGTAAGTATCTTGTGGGAAGATGCTTTAAGACTACCTACGATGCTATTACTCCTCAAACTTTCACATCTAGTTTTAACCTCTGTTAATGATCCTTACTTGAATCAGTTACTGTGATTGTTGCCAGATGGTGATTATCTAATTCCATCATTCCTTCAACACTTGTTAGTGGAGTTCCTACTGTAGGGAAGAACTTGACCTTCTCATTTATTCAGCTACGTATGCAGCCTATTAGTGTGGACTTGTGGAGTCTTATTTTATTGAATGGATTGCAGTCCTTTACTATTGTTGTTTATTTCGATGTTCAAATTATCCAAGATTTGGCCAGTGGACTCCTGTGTCCTTTCAGCAGTCCCTGTGACTCCCTCTCTCTCTTTTTTGGGGGGTTGTGCTGAGTCTTTATTGCAGCACGCAGGCTTCTCTAGTTGCAGTGCGCAGGCTTAGTTGCCCTGCAGCATGTCAAATCTTAGTTCCCCGTCCAGGGATTGAACCTGCATCTGCTGCATTGGAAGGTGGATTCTTTACCACTGCCCCACCAGGGAAGTCCCTTCCTGTGGCTCTTTTGAGCACTTTTTAACTGTTGCCCCAAAAAGATGTTCTAGGCTTTCCTTCTATTTCCCCTACAGCAGTCTTGAAATCATCCAGATCTCCGAGAAGCCAGCCCTAGTTTCTTCTGGTGGGTGCTAAGTGTGCTTGCTGTTACAGCGTAGTTATTCCAACACCATTTTCTTTTTATAAAAAATATTTTGTGACATTCCCTTTAGTATCCTGAAATGAAATATAATCAACCTACACACATAGAAAAAAACCAATCAAACTCCCCCTAAATAATTCTCTAAAACAGAAAATAAGGAAAAGTTCTAGATGGCATACATTTTAATAAGTAAATACTTTGGCACCATTACACTGAACGACATAATGAAGTGATCAAATGCTTGGATCTACCTGTAATGAATACATTTGGATATAAGAAAAGAAGACAATTTGATTAAACATACCTGCTCTCTCCCCCGCTGTCCCTCTGTGTTTGTATATATATACACACATATATATCAGTTCAATTTAGTCGCTCAGTCGTATCTGACTCTTTGTGACCCCATGGACTCGCTCTCTCTCTCTCTCATATATATATATGTATATATATAATGTATATATACGTATATATGGGACTTCCCAGATGGCACAGTGGTAAAGAATCTGCCTGCCAATGCAGGAGACACAGGACACTTGGGTTCGATTCCTGAGTCAGGAAGATCCCCTGGAGTAGGAAATGGCAACCCACTCCAGTGATTCCAGTATTCTTGCCTGGAGAATCCCACGGACAGAGAAGCTTGGTGGGCCACAATCCACAGGGTCGCAAAGAGCTGGACACAACTGAGTGACCAAGCACACAAACATGCATATGTATATTTGAGATTTCCTATTTTTTGACATTTCAAGCTATTTTTCATATGGAATCATTGCACATTGTGTGGGTAACTCAGATACCATAAGCCACCATGTCATCAATAAATAATGAACAACCCTTGACAAAATCCCAGGGGAAAGAATAAAAGAGGGCAAAGTATAATTTTCCCTTTGTTTGCATGAACGTTGCATCCCTGGAAAATTCTGATGCTCCATTTAAATCGTGTGGGAAATTCTCTGGGTTTGATGTGACCTGGGGCAGGGGTCTCAGCTCTCTTCGTGTTCGCTGTAAACAGACCTTTCCCTTCCCAACTGCCGGTGCACTGCAGTGGGCCTGCCCCTGCCCACTGTATGCCCGCAACACTCTGCACTCCCTGTGATAAGCAAACACGCTCCTGGAAATTCCCCAAACCCTCCCCAGGTGGCAGCACCAGCCTCATCGAGAACTGTGGATCCGTCTCTGTGGAACAGAGACACTTTCATCCCTCTTCCTTCAAACACAAATCCTGTTATATAGCTTGAAGGTGTTTAATTTTTTGAACAGTTTCCAGAATTACATCTACATTACCGTTTTCCTGATTCCCAGCTTGAAATGAGGATGACCCTGATCGGATCCTCTGCCTGGGTAGGGAAGCGGCCTCAGCTCACTGCCTCGGGCAGCCAGATCCAGCATGCAGGAGGGTGTCAGTGGGCGGGAGGAGGGTCTGTGCCCTCTGCGGGCACAGCCCCGTCCTGCTGGCAGTCTCGTCATAACTCTTGTTCATCAGAGAGTGCGGAGGGAGAATGCTGGTAGCCCCCAGGCAGACAGAGACCTCCCTTGTACAGGTGAGGAAACAGGCCCAGAGAGGGAAAGCGACTTGGCCAAGTCACACAGCACGTCAGAGATACTGGTTAGGCCTAGAGTTGAAGAAACTGGTACCAAAGAACCACAGGGATCGGAAAGGACCTGAGAAAACATTGCCGCTGCACCTGTCTGGGTGAATCCCCTCCGTGCCTGGACAGGTTATCATCTTCAGAAATGGGCTATTTGATATTTTTCTAGGCGGTTCATGCCACCTTGTGACTGTTCTAGGTTTTAAAACATTCCTAAATTTAGACCTTTTCTTTTTAATAAGTATTAAAGGATTATTTCCAGTTTTGTTTTACTTCTGGAGCGTCTTTCTTTCTTTGGTTGCATCAGGCCTTAGTTGCAGCAACTCGGTAGCTATGGCACACGGGCTTAGTTGCCCGTGGGATCTTCCAGGATCAGGGGTCAAACTCATGTCCCCTTCATCAGAAGGTGTATTCTTAACCACTGGACCACCAGAGAAGTCTCGTGAGTTGAGACTTTTCTACCTCCCTGCCCCCACTGGATGCAGTTTGCCCCTCGTGATCCCATGGAACACGTATGTTCCCCGTAGACCCTATGACAGCCTTTCTGAAATTTCAAAATGGTACCCTTGTCTCCTGAGCTCTCGGTCTCTGGCGTTGTACTCAGCACTGAGATTATTGTGGTGAACATGCTGGATGTAGTTCTTGTCCTCACGTCACTTTTAGTGTAGTAGGAAAGCAGTCCCTACACAAGTAGGGACAGACGGACTGAGGCTGAATACCCCCGCTCCCCTTTCCAAAGTGGTCTCGTGGAAGAGCTTGCATTCTGGAGCTGGCCACACCTGCAGTGATACCGTTCACAGCTACACGTGTGGCCTTGAATTATTTCCATGAGATTCAGCCAATGACTGCCCTGGAGGGCTATTGGTCGATGAACACGAGATAGAGGGTTAAATAAGAATGCCGCACGGCACCTGGGAGCAGATGCTCGAGAAATGGTCACTTCTTTCTCTTATTCTTTCCCTTCCCACTGTGTGACATGCTTGAAGCAACTTCTAGATCTTTAGACAGGGCTTAATGCTTGGAATAAAATGACTTATCAGAGTAAAGCCACTCAGACTTATCTCTGCTGCTCCTGACCTTTATTAGATAACCGTGGGGTACTTCCAGAATGATACGGGCAAAACACTGACCAAGAGATGATGCCTATTTGGATTCAAGTTGAAGGGAAAAAAGCAGATGGACACTCAGATTAACTGTTGTATGTTTAATGTTATAATACTTACTGACTCATGTCACCCTTGATTAATGTCCCCACATCACCATATCTTATACATTGAAATTATAGTCAGGGGACTTCCCTGGTGGTCCATTGGCTAAGACTCCACACTTCCAATGCAGGAGACCGGGTTTCCATCCCTGGTCAGGGAACTAGATGCCACATGCCACAACTAGGACCTGGTGCAGCCAAATAATAATAATAAAAAAAGTACAGTCCGTCCATATTATTAATCTGAATATATGTGAGCTGCTCCGGTGTTCTCCAAGTACGCTATAATTTTTAAAGTGTTCCCTGGTCACCAGAGTCTGGGAAATCCTGGACCAGAGAGGCTTATTCTAATCCCCATTTGATGGATGAAGATATTTATGCTCTAGTGTTAGAAACCCTACTATTTCTTAGACATAACTCTCTGGGCTGTTTAGTTTATGGGATTGTATCCCGAGATCCTGAAAAGCTGTTGTGTTGAGGTTGCAGGGTAGCTGTCCTGACTTCATGGGTCATAGGTGAGGCCTCCCCTGGAGAGGGCAGTCTTTCCAAGGTCAACGTCAGGGGATCTGTTGACCGAGCCTCCGAGGAACCTGGCTGTGCTCCTGGGTCACGAGAAGACGTTGTCTTCTGCCAGCTGAGGGCCCGTGGAAGAGCCCTGTCATGCTGGGATGAGTGTCTGTAAACAGAATGATCTGGGAGCTCATCTCTGTGTTTATTTCCCTCCTGCTCTCCCCGACTCATTAATAAAGTCTTTGAGAGGCTGGTGGCATCTGGGCTTCAGGGGAGCTGAGGAGGGTTAGAGCCCACGCTTGGTTCAGAGCACCAAGGGGGATCAAACTCCCCTCCTGTCCGTGGTGGGGTCGGTGACTTGTGAGATATCCCCAAGGGGAAGGTGGATTTGGGGGAACAGTCAGGGGAGCTTGTTCTTGCCTCCACCACCCCTCTATGGCTCATGAAGGAAGCAGGGAAGTTTCCCACCCAGGTCAGGAAGGGGGCCAACAGTGCCGGGAGCCCATCCAAGAGCTTAGCCAAAGGTCCTATCATCCAGGCCATCTGCTATACACTGAAGTAAAGCGGGGAGGGAAATGGTATTTGTTTAAGGAAGAGTGGCCTGCAGAGCTGGCCTCCAGGGGCACAGTAGGAGTTTCTTTGTAAAACTCCGCCCAGCTTGCCTTCCAACTATCAGGCTCACTTAGAATGCCACAGCGCTGCAGAGTGATCAAAGGTGTGTAAAAGTAATTCCTTACTTGTCAACACCTTCACACCTCTCCTTGAAATTTAAACCCGTGGCTGAAATCCTGGGGCTTGCAGGGAGGTCTCCTTCTCACTCTCCTGGTGTGAATGATTGGGCCTTCCTGGGCAGGCACTTGGCTGCCGGGCCAAGTTTTCAGAGGAAACTGGTTTCTTGGTTGGTGGGTTTCCATTCAGCACCCTTCCAGTGGAGATCAGAGCCGTCACCTGGCAGCATCAGCCCCACACTGCTGTCCGTGTCCAACCGGTCACCCCGGGCCTGTTGGACCCAGAGACAGACTGTGCTGTTGGGACTTCGGGAAGCAAGCGCCAGGCTCATGGCCCTGGTCCCTGGAGGCTTCTCAGGCTTCCCTGCCTCCCCACCCTTGCTGTTTACTGTTTTTCCCTCCTGATGTTTTGACATCACTTCCTGACTGTGATTCACAGGGCACTTGACTTCTCTGAACCGCAGACCTTTTATTTAGCAATACACAATCATGCATGTACACAAAAGATACTAAAGACTAAAACAAACAAACAAAAAATATTTGGGGTGAAATGGGTGAAGGTGGTCAAAAGTACAAGCTTCCAGTTGTGAAATAAGTTAGTCCCAGGGATATAATGTACAGCATGGTGACTGCAGTGAATAATACTGTATTTTATACTTATTTTTTAATGTATTTTTTAAACTTTTTATTTTGTATTGGCGTGTAGCCGATTAACAAACATATGTTGTGACAGTTTCAGATGAATGGTGAAGGGACTCAGCCATGTATTGTATATTTAGAAGTTGCTGAGAGAGTATATCTTAAAAGTTTCATCCCAAGGGGGAAAAATTTTTTAATTATGTAAGGTGGAAGGTGTTAGCTAGACTTATTGTGGTGATCATCTTGCAATATATGCAAATATCAAGTCATTGTGTGGTGGCTCAGACAGTAAAGAATCTGCCTGCAATGCAAGAGACCTGGGTTCAGTCCCTGGGTTGGGAAGATCCCCTAGAGGAGGGCATGGCAACCCACTCCAGTATTCTTGCCTGGAAAATTCCATGGACAGAGGAGCCTGGCAGGGTTTAGTCCATGGGGTGGCAAAGTGTCGGATACCACTGAATGACTAACACTTAACTTATGCTGTACTACCTGGAAGCTAACACACTGTTGTGCGTGCGTGCTAAGTCGCTTCAGTCGTGTGAGTTCATTACCACTAGCACCACCTGGGAAGCCCAATATAATGTTGCATGTGATTATATTTTAATTTTTAAAAAGCTTATAACCTATGGTGTTTCCAGTAGTCATGTATGGATGTAAGAGTTGGACTGTAAGAAAACTGAGTGCTGAATAATTGATGCTTTTGAACTGTGATATTGGAGAAGACTCTTGAGAGTCTTTTGGACTGCAAGGAGATCCAACCAGTCCATCCTAAAGGAAACCAGTCCTGAATATTCATTGGAAGGACTGATGCTGAAGCTGAAACTCCAATACTTTGGCCACCTGATGCAAAGAACTGACCCATTGGAAAAGACCCTGATGCTGGGAAAGATTGAAGGCAGGAGGAGAAGGGGATGACAGAGGTTGAGATTGTTGGATAGCATCACCGACATGATGGACTTGAGTTTGAGTAGGCTCTGGGAGTTGGTGATGGACAGGGAGGCCTGGCATGCTGCAGTCTATGGGGTCACAAACAGTCAGACACGACTGAGCGACTGAACTGAACTGAAGAAGTGATAGCTCATAAACTGGAAATTTGATCGTCCTACCCTCTTAAAAATAGTAATAGCGAATACTTGCATAGCACTTAGGGCTTCTTCGGTGGCATAGTGGTAGAGAATCTGCCTGCAGTGCAGGAGACTCAGGAGATGTGAGTTTGATCCATGGGTCAGGAAGATCCCCTGGAGGAGGGAATGGCAACCCCCTCCAGTATTCTTGCCAGGAAAATCCAGTAGACAGAGGAGCCTGGCAGTGTGCTGTCCATGGAGTCACAAAAAGTCAGACACAATTGAGCCCGCACATGCATTTGGCACTTAGTATATGCCCAGCATCGTATTTTAAGACACCTTTACATACATGAACTCATTCAGTCCTCAAGACATCCCCATGATATGGATGGGGTCAATATATTATCCCCATCATATTCTTGAGGCAAATAAGGCAGAGAACTTAGATGTTTTGCCCAAGAACACAAAGAAAAAGATAAAAAAATAAACCAAAAATAAAAATCAATATCCATAGATTTCTCATAGCACTGTTGTGAATTAGGTAAAATAATTGATGTAAGGCATATAGTAAGTGCTCATAAATGGTCGTTTGTTGTTGTTCTTTAGTTGCTAAGTCATGTCCAACTCTTTGCAACCCCATGGACTATAGCCCACCAGGCTTCTCTGTCCATGGGATTCTCCAGGCAAGAATACTGGAGTGGGTTGCCACTTCCTTCTCCAGGGGATCTTCCCAACCCAGGGATTGAAACCGTGTCTCCTGCACTGCAGGCAGATTCTTTACCACTGAGCCACCTGGAAAGCCCAATATGGTAGTCATTCATATATTATTATTAATTATATTTTAAAATGTTAAGTGGCGAGCTTTCCTCTAGGAACTGATATATGAATCCTGCAAGATGGTACAGTTTAGCAGAAAGAAGTATAGCCTTTGGAGATGTGAACCCATACCTGGGTTAAGATCCTGACCCCCCCCCCCCCCCAGGGTATAACCTCTTTGACTTTGGGGAAATAACTTACCCTTCCAGTCCGAGTTTCCTCACCTGCAGTAGGGAGGCGACAATAGCATTAGTATTAGTTTGGACCGTATGAAATTGCCGCTATCCTAATATGGCTGTTTTTGACCTATAAAAATAGCGATTTCCTTACCCCTTAATGCCTGACTCATGGGGTTGCTTGTAAGGATTGAAAAGCATAGACGGGACCACTCAGGACGGAGCCTGGATTGCCGGGCCTCAGGTGACTTAGGAAGCTTTTCCAGTATCACAGGTGAGGAATGCAAGAGGCGTTGAGGTCTGAATGATGTGTAAAGGAGTCAGAGTTGGGGGACTGCATGGGATGGGCAATGTGGTGGAAGGCAGGTGCTAGGGTGACTCCCAGGTTTCCGGCTTGGGGACATGGTACCACTTACTGATGCAGGAAGCACAGGAGGCGTAGATGTGAGGAGAGACACAAAGGGTTAGTATTGGCCACATGGAATTTGTGATGCCTGTGGAGATGTCTAATTCTATGGGGCTGGAGCCCAGGGACAGAGAGCCAGGAGTCCCCCGCATCCAGGGCACAGCGGAGATCACCCAGGGTGAGCATTTGAAGTTCTGTTTCCTGTGATCCCGGACCAGACAGAATAGCACTGAACAAAGTGAGAAGGTGAGTCGGGTTCCAAAGAGCTTCTCTTCTGGGTGGGGACAGGATAGGAAAACCTAGAGAGGCAGGAGTCACGTTCTCTGCCCTGGAGGAATGAACGGTTGAGTTAACTCAGCCTCTTTTTTGAGGGTCTTGAAGTGTGTAGGGGAGACCTCTGGTTACAAAATCTAAAAGTGAAAATACCATTGCCCATTTGTAGGATTGGATCTCAGGGATACATCCTGATGAGTCTGGCCTGAAGCTTGGCGCTAATCAGTCCTGCAAACAGCAGTGCTGTTTTAGCCTGAAGAGCTGAAACATCGGAGGGAGGGCATCTGGCCTCAGTGTTGCAAAAGGTGTCATTGATCTTCTTGTATTTTTTTAAAGTTCAGTGTAAAGCGTGGGGAGAATGCCAGGGGCAGACATAAGGACTGTGGCGCTGGGAAGAGGAAAAGCTAGGGCTGGTGGCCTGAGGCACTTCTGACGATAACCTTGTCCCGTCTGTATCTGGAAGTAAGCTCAAGATTATTCAGTCCATTCATTAGCAGGAAACCCTCAGTACTGGAGAAATGTGTTTAGCTTGCAGGGGGCGCTTACTCAGCAACCCAGGGTGGTGTGTTCCAGGTGGGACCAGCTGGAATGCTTCTGGAATCGCAGGAGGAAACTGTGGGGAAGAGAGGAAATGGGGAGGGGTGAGGCTAGTGAGGCCAGGGGTGGCCCACACAGCAGCATGGGAATGTGAGGCTGCTGTCCAAGGGGACCAGCCAACGGCTGAGGGCAGAGACAGGTCACCAGGGGCAGCGCAGTGCACAGCGCAGGCAATCGTTCAGACTCCAGCCCCGGAGGTCAGGGATGAGTCCGGAATCAGAAGGGTCATCCGAAAAGGGAGGCAGAAAAATAACATCGAAGTCAAGTGAAATAACAAAAAATGATACTGTGTTAAGTGCAAAGGCGAGACACTGTTTAATTCTTCCAGTAGTCGTAGGATGCAGGCCCTATTCTTCCAGGTTTACGGGTAAGGATGCTGGATGCAGACAGGTTGAGGAGCTCGGCCAGGGCTGTCCAGCTCAGCGGTGGCTCGGAGACGGGAGCCGCCTGGCTCTGTCACTCCCCACAGACACTCCCCATAGATCTGGGCTCTGCCGCCCCCCACAGACACTCAAGCCCCAGGGACCCAGCGGAGGTGAAGGTCAGCTGTAGCCTGGGGGCCCCTGTGGGCTCAGGGACCCCCAAGTCCCATAGGCTCATCCTCAGCCAGCCTGGTTAGAGGTCCCTGTGCTGGGGGGATGAGTGTGGCGGGGAGCTGGTGGGGAGGCCAGGCAGTGAGCCGGCTGTCCTCGTGTTCACCCCCACTGCCCCCCACTCAGCTCCAGCAGTAAGGAGTAGGATGTTGAGGGCAGACCCGAGAGGAAAACGGTCAGTTTCATGAAATGACTGGTTCCTTTCTATTAAGCAGGTTTTATAGTCCCAGGTGTGTTCTATCCAGAGTGGCTTTCTGATTGCTCGCTAATGATGGATAGATTACGGCCCACATAAAGTTGCTGTTCACTAAAAGTGGGATCCATTAAATTGTGTTGACAACAAACTGGGTTTGGGGCAAAGCTGATGGAGAGGCTCCTGTCTTGTGAGCAGAAGTGCTATATCCTCCTTTGCAGCCTGGGGATGCTGTGTCTGCCTCCCAGGTAAATGGGACACCATCCTCAGAAGAAAGGGCAGGGAAGCCAGGGCTGCTGTCTCTGCCTTCCCGCTGGGCGACTGCTGGCTTCGGGCTTGACTCTCTGGTCCCCAATTTTCTCGTTCTCCCCAGGATGGAGATCTGAGGAGGCTTCAATAAGGTGATCTCTCTGGAAAGCACTGAAATTTATTATTACACCAAACAAACGTGATGTTACTATTCAGAGCAAAGAGAGAAGACTTACTCCTAAGGTCTCTCTCTCTCTTTTTTTGACTTTTTATTTTGTTTTGGAGTATGGCCAATTAATAAACAACCTTGGGATAGTTTCAGGTAAACAGCGAAGGGACTCAGCCACACATATACCCAAGGTCCCTTCTGCAAGACCTCATCAGGTGCTGAATCCATTAGGGTAGAAAGAACTTTGGGTTGAAATTTGGAGGCTTTCTGTTTTAGTTCTGCCTCAAGCACTAGCTGTGTGGCCTGGGGCAAGTCTCTGATTTCTTTGCTTGTAAAGTGTGTGTGTGTGTGTGTGTGTGTGAGATGGTTCCTCTCTCGGGGTGGAGGCTGGGTGTGAAGGCTCAAGGGGCCTCTGGGCTGTGGAAAAGGCCTCTTCTTACCATGGGGGCCCCAGCAAGGCCCTGTCAGCTGGGCTGACACTTTGTCAATGACACACAATGTTACTCTGCATTCCCAAAACTCTCTCTTTCCTCACTCTACCTATTAAACCAAACATTGAACTGCTTGGAGTTTTCCCAAAGAATGGGGTTGTCACGGAAAGATCTCAGACTTTAGACTTGGCTGTGTGACGCTGGCCCTGGGTCTCCACCTCTCTGAGCCTCTGTTTCCTTGCAGGCTGTGAGGATTCAGGAGATCTTGGCTATAAGCGCAGAGCACAGGGCATGGGTTCTATAAATGGTTGTTTTCTCTTTTTTTTCTTTCTTTCTTACTAGAATAATCTTGTTTCTACCAGGAGAAGTTGGTTTATCTGGCAATCTGTCAACTAGATACCTATTAACTAATGTCCCTGGGGCTCATAAATGCCACTGTAATCAAGCTTCCTAGTAATTTCACTTCAGAAAATGTTTACTGAGCACCCACTGTGCTACATTCTGGGAATAGTGAGGAAAATAAGGCTTGATCTTGATCCTCAATGAGCTCATGGGAGAGAGAACATAACAATAAATAATAATAATAGCCCACCATATGCTAGCCCGGGCAAGTCACATGCTTTAACTCGTGGAATCCTCACAACTGCCCCATGGCAGAAGCACTGCTCTTATTCCCATTTTCCAGCTGAGCAAACTGAGGCACAGAGAGGTAAAAAACCTGTCGAGGGTCCCACAGCAAGGGAAGGGCAGCATTGGGCTCTAGAGCGCTGCAGGCAGAGTCTGTGTTCTTAGCTCCCACAATAGACTCAAAGATGCAACTGTCAAATACCATAGCTCCAGACTTACAAGTCACACAGGCAGTTGCGTTACAGCGTGATGGAGATGTGCTGGAGACGGGTTAGAGGCCACAAGCATGGGAGCGCAGAGGACAGACCCAAGGGGCCATTCTGCCCAGAGGCTACTAGGGCAGGAAAGGATTCTCAGAGGGATCCTTTGAGCTGGGCCTTTGGTGCTGAGCAGGAGCCCTGCCATTGAAGAAGGGGGAGGAAGACTTAGAGGTAAGGGTTAGAGGTGTGGAGGAGGGATGGGTAGAGCAGGAGGGGCGGGTAGGGAGGCTGCTGCCCAGGAAGGAGGGTCTTTTAAGCCACTCCTTTTAAGGAGTTTCACAGGAATGGTCAGCTGTACATCCCTGAGAATAAGTCATGTTATTTCTTTTAAGCTGTTCAAGTAAACCCCAAACACTCATCAATGATCAAAACCAACAGGCTTTTCTTTTGGCGGTTGTTGTTTTGTTTTACCAATTAGGGTTTTCTTAATTCAGTCAGTTCAGGCGCTCAGTCGTGTCCAACATTTTGTGACCCCATGGACTGCAGCACGCCAGGCCTCCATGTCCATCACCAACTCCCAGAGCTTGCTCAAACTCATGTCCATCCAGTCGGTGATGCCACCCAACCATCTCATCATCTGTCATCCGCTTCTCCTCCAGCCTTCATTCTTTCCCAGCATCAGGGTCTTTTCCAATGAGTCGGTTCTTTGCATCAGGTGGCCAAAGTATTAGAGTTTCAGCTTCAGCATCAGTCCTTCCAGTGAATATTCAGGACTGATTTCCTTTAGGATGGACTGGTTTGATCTCCTGGCAGTCCAAGGAACTCTCAAGAGTCTTCTCCAACATCACAGTTCAAAAGCCATCAATTCTTTGGCGCTCAGCTTTCTTTTTAGTCTGACTCTCACATCCATACATGACTACTAGAAAAGCCATAGCTTTGACTGGACGGACCTTTGTCAGCAAAGTAATGTCTCTGCTTTTTAATGTGTTGTCTAGGTTGGTCATAGCTTTTCTTCCAAGGAGCAAGCATCTTTTAATTTCATGGCTGCAGTCACCATCTGCAGTGATTTTGGAGCGCAAGAAAATAAAGTCTGTCACTGTTTCCACTGTTTCCCCATCTATTTGCCATGAAGTGATGGGACTGGATGCCAGGATCTTAGTTTTCTGAATGTTGAGTTTTAAGCCAACTTTTTCACTCTCCTCTTTCACTTTCATCAAGAAGCTCTTTAGTTCTTCTTCACTTTCTGCCATAACGGTGGTGTCATCTGCATATCTGAGGTTATTGATATTTCTCCTGGCAATCTTGATTCCAGCTTGTGCTTCATCCAGTCTGGCATTTTGCATAATGTACTCTGCATATAAGTTAAATAAGGAGGGTGACAATATACAGCCTTGGCGTACTCCTTGCCCAATCTGAAACAGTCTGTTGTTTCATGTCTGGTTCTAACTGTTGCTTCTTGACCTGCATACAGATTTCTCAGGAGGCAGGTAAGGTGGTCTGGTATCACCATCTCTTTAAGAATTTTCCACAGTATGTTGATTGGACCTCTTCAAAAGCCAGGGAGTGGGGAGGTGTTTGACAGGTGCAGTGAGAGTTACCTCCTGCCAATAACCACTAGACTGAGCAGTTTCTTTGGATTCTCTTCCTCCAGTTCAAGATGTTCCCCATCTGAAATTAAAATGGGAGTCTCAGGCCAGCCGGACAGCAGTTCTTATTTTTGCTAATGCCAAGGAGAGTTGCTGTATCAATATTAATCATCTGCATGAGATATTGAACAATGTGGTCCTGTCCTGATGAGTAGCGAGGGGCTTGTGGGAGGAGGTGATAGAAAATCTTAAACTGGCTTTGTGGCTGCAGGTGCTCAATGGATAAGTCAGTCAATGAGGTGAACTCCTCACCCACCTCTCCACCAGGACCCACTCCTCTTTCTGAGTTCCCCGTAAATCTGTAAGTGGTACCAACCCTCCGCCCCTTCACCTGCATCCAGCCACCAGCTGCCCCCGAATCCACCTCTGTCCCATTTCTGCATCCCGATCCCATCACTACTGCCCAGCTCAGCCCCTTGGGCCTTGGATAGCCCCATATGTTCCTGCATCTAATCTTGTCTGCGTCAAAGCGTTCCCCCTCAGATGCCAGAGTGATGTGGGTGCCAGGTCACCCAGCAGTTTAAAACCCACTGGTTGCTACAGATCAGGTAGAAACACAAGGTGTTTGGGGTCTTTTCTGCCTGTTCCAGCCTTCTGTTCCCAGGGGCATCTCTCCCCTCCATACTTGCCCTGTGTAACCTCATCCATCGCGGAGGCTTCCACATCATCAGGGGGCCTGATGACCCCAGACCTCTCCCCTTCCTCCTAACTCCACTGCTGGCATCGGTTCAGGCTCATCCTCTCTGTTCCCGCCCCCCTCCATGTCTGTCCCCTCGTCCAACCAGAGGGCTTTTCCCCACAGAACCCGCAGAATTCAGTTGTGTAATTAGGTTCTCAAAAGCCTTGAGTGGCTCGCCATCATCACTTCAGGACATTGTCCAAACTCCCCTCAAATGATATTCAAGACCGTCCCCAGTCAGGCCCCGCCTCCTCCCCGGGCTTGGTCGTCTCCCATCGCCCTTCTTCACACACATCCCACGCTGCATTCTAGAAATGGGCCCAGGAGCCTGACTGCATTTAGATCCCAGTTCCACGTCTAATTGGCTGTGTGACCTTTGCCAAGTTACTTAACCTCTCTGGGCCTCTGTTTACATATCTGTAAAATAAGAGTTGTTGAGGGTTAAATGAGATGATACAGGTAAAGTACTTAGAACAGTACCTGACCATAGTAAGTCCCCGTAGGTGTGTGCTAATGTTATTGCCCTGATGATCTGGCCCCTGAAAGTCTCACGAGTGGGGTTTCCAGGGCACTCCCCACTCCACCCGCTGGTTGTTCTCCAGCCACCGGAATGAATCCTGCTCTCTCCTGCCTTCTCAAAACCCCACTGCTACAGCACTCTACCTGTTCTTCCCCCGGGCCTCACCTGGCTACCTTCCACCATGCCCCTTCCTGCCTGGCCCTCAGTAACCTAGCTGCAGACCGCCGCCTTCTCCCCTGACTCAGAAATTGCCTGGTACATGGTACACTGGGAGGAGGAATTTGCACCCCTCCTTCCCCCCTCCCCCCCACCCCTGCCCCTGGCCACGTGAGGATGGATTGGCTAAGACCGGAAGGGGCTGCTCCCTGCTCCCGCCCGGCATGTACTGTATAACATCTGCTTGTCTACCGGAGGCTTGTTTTTTGCTGCCAAGCTGCTCCTTGTGCCCGCAACACCAGGGGTCTCGGTTGCTAAGATTGTATGCAAATCCACCCGAGTGACAGAGGACCGCTCTCACTGGCTTTGACGTCCCCGCTATCGCAGACACAGTATTTCTTCAGCAGTTGCCCCCTTACCTGCCCCCTCACTGCTAATAATGTTTTGTGGCTTGGTATTCCCATGGCTGAATTTCTCGAAATAGTTTAGCTTGCGTCCCCCCCGCTGCCCAGCCACCTCCCTCGAGTGCATCACAAGTCTCCCATCCTGGGGTGCTCCTGCTCCCGTAGATCATCCTGGTACGCTGATCACCGCAGCCCCGCATCAGCCCTGCTCCTCTGATTCACATCACTCGTGTGTTTGTAGCACAGCCTTCTGCTGGGTGATGTCAAGATAAATCATTGTTCAGAACCTGTTAGCTGGCAGGAGCCAGGGACCTCAGCATGACCCTCTTTATTGTATAGATGAGTACAACAAAGTCTAGGAGGTCAGGTGACTTTCTTATGGTCACACAGTCAGATGTTTCCTAACTAAACTGAGACTGGAATCCAGATTTTCTGTTTTTCACTTAGGTACTCTTTCTAACTTACCAAAAACTATTTTTTTTTAAAGAAAAATTTTAACTCAAAGTGGTAAAACATACATAACATAAAATTTACTGTCTTAGCCAGTTTAAAGTGTGCAGTTCAATGGTGTTAAGTATATTCAGATTATTGAATAGCTATAACCATCATCTATCTACAGAACTTTTTGTGATCCCAAACTGAAACTCTGTATACATCACACAGTCACTTCGCATTCCTCCCCCTTCCCAGTCTTTGGTAACCACCTTTCAACTTTCTGTCTGAATTTGATTGCTCCCGATACCTGATGCAGGTGGCACTAGTGGTAAAGAACCCGGTTGCCCGCAGGAGACATAAGAGACTTGGGTTCCATCCCTGAGTCGGGAAGATCCCCTGGAAGAGGGCATGGCAACCCACTCCAGTATCCTTGCCTGGAGAATCCCATAGACAGAGGAGCCTGGTGGGCTACATGGGGTCATAAAGGGTTGGACACGACTGAAGCCCTTTATCATGCATAGCATACAGGTACCTCTTATGAGTGGAACCATATAGTGTTTTCTCCTTTAGTGTGATGGAGTATTTCACTTGGCATAATGTCTTCAAGTTTCATTGTAGTGAATGTCAGAATTTCCTTCCTGTTTGTAGCTGAGTAATACTCGATTGTATGTACATACCACATTTTGTTTATCCATTCATCTGTTGATGGGCACTCAGGTTTCTCCCACATTTTGTCTAGTGATAATAAAGCTGCTATGAACATGGGCGTACAAACATCTGTTTGCCAAGAGCTATTCCTTATGAAAATATATTCAGAGACACTTGCTGCTACTGGTATTTTTTTTTAAATGGTAAATTTGGAAAAGAACAACAGCAACAAAAAACCACCTTGAAGAATATAAAAGTCACTGATTTTACCTGGTATGTATCTCCTGTATTTCATACTTATGTTTCCCATAATTCTAAAAGTTTCATATAGACAGAATTTTAACTGAGGGAGAATTTTTTAACAATCTGTGTATTAAGGAGAACACTTGAAGTGTTTTTAAGGGACAGACAGCGTGAGAACTGAGTACAACCTTGGCTAACCGTGGCGTTCTAGAGATTTCATTCATTCAAAGTATGAGCTGACCTTGACAGTAGCGCAGAGGGAAATTTTTGTGGTGGTGCTTCTTTAAGACTGTGTGCATGGGCCCTAAGTTGCTCCAGTCATATCTGACTCTGTGATCCTGTAGACTGTAACCCGCCAGGCTCCTCTGTCCATGGGATTTTCCAGGCAAGAATACTGGTTGCCATTTCCTTCGCCAGGGGATCTTCTCGACGCAGGGAGCGACCCTTAGCATCTTGTAGAGTGCTTTTGTTGTTGTTATTCAGTAGCTAAGTTGTGTCTGATTCTTTCTGATCCCATGGACTGCAGCACGCCAGTCTTCCCTGTCCATCACCACCTCCCAGAGTTTACTTAAACTCATGTCCATTGAGTCGGTGATACCATCCAACCATCTCATCCTCTGTTGTCCCCTTCTCCTGCCCTTAATCTTTCCCAGCATCAGGGTCTTTTCTAATGAGTTAGTTCTTTGCACCAGGTGGCCAAATGACTAAGAAGAGTCAAATTTTGAATGGGGGGGCCGGGGGGCGAGTCTTTCCTGGTCACATTTCTTAAATATCCACTAGGGGGCAGTAAAAGACATAAAAATTTTCAATAGTGCCAACGAGTGCCTGGCAATCTGGCAACTTCATCCTCTGCACACCTCTCTCAGCACCCTGTGCATACAGTTACAAGATAATGAATTTCACATGCAAGGGCATGTTTGGGTGAAACTGGTGATACCATCAGCTGTAGCCCAAGTGCAAGTTTTTCTCATATTCTGGCTAGCATTAATGTGTAAAACTTCATTCAGTATGTAGGGTCCAGATTGCATTTTTATTTAATTCACGTTAGCCCAGTGATTCTCAAACAAGTGAACACCAGAATTACCCGTCATGCTTTTTCTCAAGTACATATATGCCCAGGTCTCATCCCAGATCTGAATTTCTGGGCCTGGGGCCTAGTTATGTAGACTATCTTTAGATTCTGGTCCATGACTTCTTGCTAAGAACCAATGCGTTCATTCTTTAATAACTTTAATAACTGTGGGGAAGAGGTCACCTTTGAGTAAAACCTCTGAGGAAAGTGAATGTGACTTCTAGAATTTTTTTCTCGTTTTAAAATAGAAGTTACTGAAGGGGTCTGGTGGCTTGGGGAATGACACTCAGAACAGCTATGAAGCTTTCCCATAAATGGTGCCTATATTGGAGCAAGCCAGGAGCCCAGACAGAAGATCTGGAACTGAGGCAGGCCTGGCAAACTCAGGATCTATGATGACAGTTCCAAGAAGGCCAAGCTCAGAGGCCAAACTCTTCAGTTTGTGGCCAGAGCTCAGATTCTGTCTGCCATATTAAGAGAATCTTTCCAAGAGCATTCAGGGGAAAAGAGGCCTTTTTCATCTTGTCAGAGGTAAAGATGGCACAGGGGACTTGCCGTGAGGTCAGAAGGCTTCCGTTCTCATCCTGGGTGTGTGCTAAGTGGCTTCAGTAGTATCCGGCTCTGTGCGACCCCGTGGACTGTATCCCGCCAGGCTCCTCTGCCCATGGGATTCTCCAGGCAAGAATACTGGAGTGGGTTGCCATTTCCTACTCCAGGGGATCTTTCCGAACCAGGAACAGAACCCGCATCTCTCAGTTCTTCTACATTGGCTGGGGTGTTCTTTAGCAGTAGCGCCACCTGGGACGCCCCAGTTCTCATCCTAACCATCCCCATAGCCAGTTAGGGGACCCAAGGCCACTCATGTCACCTCTCTGAGCTGCCACTGCTCTGTTTGAATTATGAGAGGATTGGGTGCCATTGATCTCCCAGGATCCTTCCAGTTCTAAAGGTTCCATGATCCTGTTGGTATTAATAATCTTGATTCGTATGGTACTGCTCTGGCAGAACAGAAGAAATATTCAGTAATGCAGTGAATGACAGAGACTATTGACCATGTAGTTTAATTTATTTAAGGCATATACAGTGAATTCAAAGGAGAAAATATTGTGGCCAATAATATATTGAACTGTTAGTATCTTCAGCACAGCAAAAGCTTTCCAGAGGGAAAAATTACCCATCAGTGCAAACCTGACATTTTTCACTTCTTGATCCATAACTGCCGTTTCTCCAGTACGCTTATATTTACTGTAAAGGGCCAAACGTATGAACGCTTCAGATGAATATTAAATAACTACCTAAGCCTCAAGGTCACTGTTGCAAGGGAGGCTCGGTGGAGGGCCCTGGGAGGCCGGCATTGATCTCCCGTGAAGTTCCATTCTCGGATCCTGCTGACGAGGGGAAACAATGGATGTGGACCATTATTAAGGCTTTAAGTGTTTCCTCCATTGTTAACGATCTTTTACAAGCCCGGAGTAACTGATAGTGCCCAAGGAATTGGCAAAAGCTTCACTTAGAAATATAGGCTGGTCAGAGAGATAAGTAAAGCCCAGAGCACAGATGTCCTGGGTTGGGCTTACGCAGCAAAGGTGTGCGGCCAGGCGAGTCTGATGTCGGGCACGCCGGCTCAGCTCCGAGTCAAGGTTCATCAAGGAAGGAAAGCTCGCTCTCGAGCTCTTTCAAGCCAGAAGCTGCAGAGAGAGTGGCTCCCTCTTTCAAATTCACCAATAAGGGGCTGCTCTGGCAGTCCAGTGTTAACACTTCACCTCCAGTGCAGGGGAGACGGGTTTGATTCCTGACCAGGGAGTGCAGATCCCACATGCCTTGCAGCTAAAAAACCCGAAGGATCAAATAGAGGCAGGGGACTTACCTGGTGGCTCAGTGGGAACGCATCTGCCTGCCAATGCAGAAGACATGGGTTCAGTCCCTGATCTGGAAGATCCCACGTACCTCAGAGAACTAAGCCCATGTGCCACAACTGCAGAACCCACACGCTGCAACTCCTGAAGCCTTCATGCCCTTGAACCAGTGCTCCGCAGCAAGAGAGGCCACCACAGTGAGAAGCCCACAGACTTCAACAAAGAACAGCCCTGATTGCCGCAACTCGAGAAAAGCCCATGCAGCAACGAAGACCCAGCAAAGCCACAAACAAATAAAAACCCAGAGGCAATAGTGTGACAATTTCAATAAAGACTAAAGATGGTCCACATTAAAAAAAAAAAAAAACCACATTGAAAATTTAAAAACAACAACAACGAAAAACCAGATCCACCTTTAAATTTCCTCCAGTTCCCCTCTCCTGATGAAAACCTCTCAAGGATCAGACAAGTGTCTGGGGGAAACCGTCTGTGCCGGTCAAGTGCCCCGGGTAATTATGTGGGTGTCCTGCTGACCTGGAGCTGGGAGGAGAGCAGATCTTTAGATGACAGGATCTACTTTCAAAAGATCTCAACAGATCAAAGGACTGAGTGAGTCTACCAGATGAACCTAATGAGAGACACAGAAGCTGAAACGAACAGTTTCCGCGCGTGAGCTCTCTGTAGCGGCGTGTTCCGCCCTGTGCACATTGCAGTTTATTTCCTCTTTACAGTGATCCGGGGAGGAAGGTTTTTATATCCCCATTTTTAAAACGAGGAGACTGAGGCGTGGAAGTACAGAGAACGGTGCACACACCTCAGAGCCCTTGATCTAGGTTCCAATCCCGGTTCTGCCCCTCAGTCTGCCAGAAAGTTACTTCATTTTTTAAAAAACAGCAATGCTATAATCACTTTAAATACAGACTTTGGAGTTTCTTATAAAGTTTAAAAAAAAAAAAAAAAACACCAACCAGCAACACCTAGGCTTTATGGCTGCCTTTCATGTGTCAGCTTCAGTGGGCCTCACCCTTGCATGTATTATCTCATTTAATCCTCAGAACAGTCTTGCTCCTATTTTACAGATGGAGAAGACACAGATAATTGACATAACTTGCCCGGGGTCACACAGGAAGCAGCAGGGCGGGGATATGAGCCCAGACATTCTGACTTCCAGGCCTGCGCTCCCTGTTTCCTATATTACGAAAAGGGAACAATCATATGTTCTGTAAAGTGCCTCAAATAGTCCCCACACATAGTGAAGTGAAGTGAAAGTTACTCAGTCATGTCTGACTCTTTGCGACCCCATGGACTATACAGTCCATGGCATTCTCCAGGTCAGAATACCGGAGTGGGTAGCCTTTCCCTTCTCCAGGGGGTCTTCCCAACCCAGGGATCGAACCCAGGTCCCCCGCATTGCAGGTGGGTTCTTTACCAGCTGAGCCACTAGGGAAGCCCGAGAATACTGGAGTGGGTAGCCTATCCCTTCTCCAGCAAATCCTCCCAACCCAGGGATCGAACACAGGTCCCCTGCACTGCAGGTGGATTCTTTACCAACTGAGCCATCAGGACTTGCTCAGGGTGATAGCTAATAACCGGCCAAGACCTGGGGTGGGAACCCCGGTCTCCTGATTGCAAATTGGCTGCACTGTGGAGGGCAAGATCGGGGCAATTTGGGGGTCACTGTCTCAGTTCCTGGCACAGTGTTACCTCGCTGGCAGGTGCTGGGTGAGTCCTTACGTAGGTGGGGTCATTCTGTCCCTCATTCACCATTTGCCAAAGTCCTGCTGTGTCTCGGGGACCAGAGAGGACAGGAGCATGGCGCTAACCATCCTTTTTCTCCCCCAGGTTCGGATGGTGAAAGATGGGGACCCCTCCTGGAAGCCCACTTTTATTGTGAAGCCTGACAGTGGTTGTCAGGGAGACGGGATCTACCTCATCAAAGACCCCAGTGACATCCGCCTGTCGGCGACGCTCCAGAGCAGGCCGGCGGTGGTCCAGGAGTACATCTGCAAGCCCCTGCTCATCGACAAACTCAAGTTTGATATCCGTCTGTACGTCCTACTAAAGTCTCTAGAGCCCTTAGAGATCTACATAGCCAAAGACGGACTCTCTCGGTTTTGTACGGAGCCATACCAGGAGCCCAGCCCCAAAAACCTGCACCACATCTTCATGCATTTGACCAACTACTCCCTGAACATCCACAGTGGGAACTTCATCCATTCGGACAGTACTAGCACAGGCAGCAAAAGGACTTTTTCTAGCATTCTCTATAGGTTGTCCTCCAAGGGGGTTGACATCAAGAAAGTCTGGTCCGATATCATCTCCTTGGTGATCAAGACCGTCATTGCCCTGACCCCAGAACTCAAAGTGTTCTACCAGTCGGACATCCCCGCAGGGAGGCCAGGCCCCACCTGCTTCCAGGTAACCAGCGCCAGTTCCCAACTGGAGTTCTTGGCCTTGACCGGGCCCTTGGGGGGCTCCCTGGTCTCCTGTGGGGTGAGGGATGGGGGCAGGGTGGTCAGAGGGGTGGAGGGATGGTTGCCCGCATGGGCTTTGGTGTGAAGCAGGGTCCAACTTCCTGTTGTGTAACTTGGGGCAAGTTACTTCCATTTTCTCACCTGTAAAATGAGACTAAGACTAAACCTCCCTTAAAGGATGCTTGTAAGAGTCAAACGAGCATTATGGAAAGCCGCAGTGCCTCCCATTCATTCTTTCTTCCTGCAGTTTTCACCACCTGCTTAGCAGGGGCCAGGCACTGTTTGAGGTACTAATGAGACCGGAAGTCAGGTCCCTGCTGGCTGATGCAGAGAATCTGTACTCAAGCAATTCGTGTAGGGACTTCCCTGGTGGTCCAGTGGTCAGGACTCCACGCTTCCGGTGCACCGGGCCTGGGTTTGCGACCTCGTAGGGGAACTAGGATCCAACATGCTGTGTAGAATGGCCAGAAAAAAGAAAAAAATCGATTAGTATAAAGTGTCACAAGTGCTGGAATAGAGGAAACATACCAGGTGCTGTGAGATTGTGGGGCCATCTAACATTTTCTGAGTGGGAACAAGGGTGGTCTGGGAAGACTTCCCAGAAGTAGGGCCTGGAGTAAGAGTTAGATGGAGCAGGCGAGACTGGAGGGGGCTGGGGAGACAAAGCCTCCTGGGGGAGAGTGGAGAGACTGGCGGGAAGAGGTGGAGACAGACTGACTCCCGGCTGGCTTAGGTGCTTGGGTGGATGGAGAGAAGCCACCGTGAAGGGGCCAGGCTTGTGGGCAGGGGTCAGGGGTTGGACTTGAACATGGCTTTGAAGGGCCTGTGTGACACCCAAGTGGGGAGGTTAGGTGGACGTTGGGCATCTGATCCTGGAGTACAGGAGAGAGAGGGCTGGGCGGGAGAGAGATTGGGAGCATCAGCGTTCAGATAGTCACAGGGCTGAGACACTGCAGGGTGAGCAGAGGCCAGAGAAGACCCCCTTGGGCACCGCCATTCAGTAAGGGACAGGGTGATGTGTGGATCACTGAATCAGCCACTGGGCAGGGAGGAGATGGACACGGGGGTGGTGCATCCTTCCAGGTCATTTGGCCATGAAGGTGGTGGGGGGAGACCCGGAGTCCAGGTGCTTGATGGGCACACAGTTTCCTGCAGATAAATCAGGCTAGGGATCAGATGATACAAAATACCACCTCTGGGACCCACTCGATCTAATCTTGAAGCAGTTAGTATATAAGAAAGAATACGTAGAACATGTGTGTAAGCTACGAAACAGAAGCACGAAACCATCATCTCCAACCTACCTCCCAACCCAAGGTCTCCAATTATAGTGCTGCTCCCTGATCCCATTCCTCACCCCAAGGTAACCATCATCCCGAATGTTCTTGTTACCATTTCCTTCCTTTAAAAAAACCTTTTATTATATGTGAATATATCCCTAAGGAGCATATCGTTTTGCTTGTTTCTGAGCATCATAAAAACACTGCGATCACGTACATAGTCTTCTGCAATTTTCTTTCTGACTCTGTGTGGAGGTAGGTCGTTGTTTCCATTTCATTTGCACGGCTGTACATCCCATTGTAAATACGCACACTTTGTTTATCGGTTCTTCTATCATTGAACGTTTGAGTTGTTTCTAGTCCTTTAAAGGCTGCGGCAGGAGAGACGAGGGTAGCGTGGAACAGGAAGGGGGAGGGGGAGGCAGCGAGGCGGCATCTCTGACAACAGAGGATGCTGGTTTGGCAGCAGGAGAGGAGGCTGGTCCCAGGGTACAGCCCCAGATCCAGAGAGGCTACCCTGATAGTGGGAACCAGTCAGCAGGATTTCTGGGAAGGCTGGTGGAAGCCTTTGGAGAGAGGCATTCAGGCAGTGGTCAGTTTTGGTGGAGGGCGGGGGGGTGGTGGTGGTGGTGGAGGTAATTGTCATCCGAAATCTGTCCTTAGGCACTTGGACCCCAGGCAGGATGTCCAGCTCAGCCATCAGGCTTAGGGCATTAGAAAAGGGAAGTGGGCACAGCTTAGAGGCAGGACGAGAGAAAACAAGTCCTGGCTTGAGCCACTGGAAGGTTGGGGTGAAGCAGAGAGTTGCAACGTGGAGGCATCCAGGGGTCATCCCAGGGGACTGCGTGGTCACATCTGTTCAACAGTGACAGCTATTCCGGGAGCGTCATGTGGGCCCTCGTACGTGGCCAAGCCGCAGAGCCCTGGCACAGTGAGGGTGGAGGGCCAGGGCCGTGGTTTTTCTGCCTGTCTTGCTGTGGACCAGCGGCATGGGGCGGCCACGGGGTGGAACCAGGGCCCCAGCTGGAGGGTAGACAGAGAGGGAGCCGCTGGTTTGGACAGAGTGCAGCTGGCACATGGAGCCGCAGGCCTGTAAGCGTTTTCCATTGCTCGACCACGCTGAGTGCTGCCAGGCCTGGGGTCGGGCGAGGAGCACAGGGCTGGAAGCAACCCTCCAGGAGGAGTTCATCCTCTTCCCCCTGGGGGCCCCATGGGCATGTTTCCTCACCACCTGGAGCCTCTGTTTCTTTCTCTCTGAATCACCTACACTCACCTCCTTACCTGCCATCTTGGGAGCAGTGTGAAGTAATGAGGGTGAAATGCTTTGATGGTGATGGTTTAGTTGCTAAGTCATGTCCAACTCTTGCAACCCCAGGGACTGTAGCCCATCAGGCTTCTCTGTCCATGGGGTTCTCCAGGCAAGAATACTGGGGTGGGTTGCCATTTCCTTCTCCAGGGGATCTTCCCGATCCAGGGATCCAACCCACGTCTCCTGAATTGCATGTGGATTCGTTACCGACTAAGCCACCAGGGAAGCCCACAAAGCATTAGATACTTGAAATCTGTTTTAATGTACATTTCAGATTCACAGTGACTGAGAAAACAGTATCTTTTTCTCCTGGGAGTCCTCTCTTGCTTTCTTTATCCTTATCACTTGTTAAGTTTATCACTTGTAAGTTTAGGTCTCAAACACCTGAACTAACTTGGAACCCAAAGATTTAGGGACAACACATGGTTCTGACATTGACTGGCTGTATGACATTATATAAGTTGCTTGACTTTTCTGTGCCTCCATTTCCTCACCTACATCACAGGGCTGTCGTCTAACTCACATGAGATCAAGGTGATAAAGGGCTTTGCAAACTATAACGTTTTGTGCATATATAATGCATTTTTCCTTTGTCATGGATGCCCCTTTTGCTTGTAGCCAGGCCTGGCCCAGACTGCAGCATTCCAGAACATACACTCTAAGCCAGCGAAATTACATTTATCTTAAACACGTGACCGTGACCCCTTTCCAATCACAGCCGCAATAACTACTTGGGGAATTGTGATGGCCTGGAGCAGGGGCTGGCATGGCTGGGCTGTGGGCAGGTTTCCTGTAATCTGTTGCCTAGGAACGTGGCTGCCCTGTCATTCGGGTCTGTCCCCTGTCATTGCCCAGACAGCCCCCAGCAACATTTCCCCCGTCAGTCTTCTGGAGGGCAGCTCTGTGACCCCGGCTTAGAGAGTCAGGCCTGTCTGGGTGTAGACGATTCATGTGGCAGAAATGCACTCACCGAGGAGAGCTTTCCAGCTCAGCTTTCGTGAACTTTTCTATCCCAGTTCCACAGCTGGGTTTCTGTCTTCCTCTCGCACTGGGTCCACTTCTTTTCTTGGCTGTGATCCTCTTCCTTCAGTGTCCGGAGGAGGCACCTTCCCTAAGTGCTAAGGTGCTTCTTCTGTCCCTTCTTTGCTCTTCTGATCTCCCCCACCACCAGCCCCAGACACCTCACAGGAAGGAGGGGAAGGAGCAGCTCAGTGCTCACACATGGACTTGGGTTTTGTTCTCGGGCGCCCTGGATTTGCACTAAGCCCAGCTCCTGCTTCCAGCAACTCCAGCTGGAGAGCTTGGCAAGTTCCCCTTTCTCTGCCTCAGTTTCCTTATCTGCAAATAGAATATTGGTCCCTGCCTCACAGAGCTAGTGTGAGACTGCGTGAGAGAAAGCTGTGTTGAAGAGTACCCAGCAGGTGGCAATCACTTAATAAATAATGTCATATTGTTTGCTATCGGTCATGACAGTTGTTCTCAAACTGGTCTACGAAGAAGTGCCTTGAACTTAGGGAGAAACCAGGAAGCAAGTCACATTTCCAACTTAATGGAATACTGGTGTTCCAAGGAGCACGGTTTGAGAAACAGGTCCTGACCCCCGTTGCCTCCCAGCCTGGCCCCAGCCTCGCTTCCCTGTTCCTCCCCGATCCATGTGAGTCTGCCAAACACAGGTGACTCCTGTCTCTTGGACATCCTCTGTGTTTCCCCCATTCCACCCTTTCTTTCTCTCCTGGCTTGGTCTCTTCTCCCACGCTCTCTCCTCTTCTCCCTCTCTTGTAAAATCTAGTGCCGGCAGGGTAGTGCTCGAATCCCACCTTCTCCATAAAGCCTTCCTCGACCACTTTTGACATGTAAGCTTTTTTTTTTTTCCTTCTTTAAGACACATATGCTGGTCACCCACTGACACAAGCCCTGAGCTAGCTGTGGGCGTGTGGTGTGGGCGAGGTTGCAGTCCTGCCCCTAAGAGGCACGCAGTGTAGTGGGGAAGACTGCCATGTGGGAGTCGTGAGCACCATGGGGGGAAATGTGCAGGATTATGGGAGAGCACAGACCAGGCAGCTTGTCTGCACCTCCTGCGTTGAAAGTGCGGCGTCTTAACCACCGGACCACCAGGGAAATCCCAGTGTGACCACTTCTAACCAACACCGCTGCTTCCATCCCAGTCCAGACAGCCATCATCTTGTACTTGTATCACTGCAATTGCCTCCTAATTGATGTTCGTTTCCCCACCCTTGCTGCTTGTAGCCTATTTTTCTCACTGTAGCTAAAGTGATTCTTCTAAAACATGTCAGATCAAATTACTTCCCTGTGTAAAGTCTCTGATGGCTTTCTTATTGCACTTAAAATCCTGGCTCCTTACCATGGCTTGCAAGATGCTACATGATCTATCCCTTGCCATGCTGTCTGACCTCATCTCCTGTCTCCCTCTCTCTCACTCCTTGCTGTTCGTCAGAAGTGGCCTGTGTTGTTGCTGTTCCTTCTGCCTGGGACGCTCGTCTTCAGCTCTTCAAATGACTTATTTGCTCACTTCACTCAGTCCCTGTTCATACATCACCTCCTGAGTCTTTGGCTTCTGGTCGTGATAGAGTAACAAAGACTGGACTTAACCTTCTTTTGAAAACAACTAGAATACCAGACAAAATAGATGAAAGAAGTGTTTTCAGATTTTGTACAACAGACAGCTCGGCATCGTAATCCCCAAGGAAAGAGGGGAACAAAAGCTGAGATGCGCCTACGGTTGCCTCAGCTTTCTGTCTGGAGGCACTCTCCAAGACATGGGCGGGGGTGAGGGGGCACCTAAACAGAGTCCTGTGATCTCAGTGAGTTGAGGAGAGGGAGATAAGCATTTAGTAATGCCAAGGTGGCTGGAATTCTGTGGGTAGAATTCTTTAAAGGAGGGACCCTACAGGAACCTGCATGGGAATCGTTGTACACCTTTGCTGAGTGCTGGGCTATTCATGTACGGAGGGTTAATCCACAGAGTTGGGCAAAGAATGACCAGGGAACTGAGAAGATGAACCAGAGCTCACACAGAGCAGGGAGATGTCCAAGCTCCGAAGAGTCAGTGTGGAGGGTGCTTGGTGGTTACTGGACACATTCAAGGGAGACTGCAGAGAAGTTCTGTCCTAATGGACTGAATCTTCCCTGGGATGAAAGTTACTCTAAACTCAACCTAGTAAAGCTTAAATAATAGGTCTGAAAGGTATCAACATAATCTGCAAACAACTGACTACCTAAAAACTTCAGTTCGGTTCAGTCGCTCAGTCATGTCAGACTCTTTGTGACCCCCTGGACTGCAGCACACCAGGTTTTCCTGTCCATCATCAACTCCCAGAGCTTGCTCAAACTCAGGTCCATCAAGTCAGTGATGCCATCCAACCATCCCATCCTCCGTCATCCTCTTCTCCTCCTGCCTTCAATCTTTCCCAGCATCAGTGTCTTTTCAAATGAGTCAGTTCTTTGCATCAGGTGGCCAAAGTATTAGAGTTTCAGCATCAGTCCTTCCAATGAATATTCAGGACTGATTTCCTTTAGGATTGACTGGTTTGATCTCCTGGCAGTCCAAGGAACTCTCAAGAGTCTTCTCCAACACTGCCGTTCAAAAGCATCAGTTCTTTTTCTCTCAGCTTTCTTTATAGTCCAGTTCTCACATCCATACATGACTACTGGAAAAACCATCACTTTGACTAGATGGACCTTTGCCGGCAAAGTAATATCTCTGCTTTTTAATATACTGTCTAGGTTGGTCATAGGTTTTCTTCCAAGGAGCAAGCATCTTTTAATTTCATGACCGCAGTCACCACCTGCAGTGATTTTGGAGCCCAAGAAAATAAAGTCTGTCACTGTTTCCATTGTTTCCCCACCTATTTGTCATGAAGTGATGGGACCGGATGCCAGGATCTTAGTTTTCTGAATGTTGAGCTGTAAGCCAACTTTTTCACTCTCCTCTTTCACTTTTATCAAGAGGCTCTTTAGTTCCTCTTCACTTTCTGTCATAAGGGTGGTATCATCTGCGTATCTGAGGTTATTGATATTTTTCCCGGCAATCTTGATTCCAGCTTGTGCTTCATCCAGCCTGGCATTTCACATGATGCACTCTGCATAGAAGTTAAATAAGCAGGGTGACAATATGCAGCCTTGACATACTCCTTGCCCAATTTGGAACCAGTCTATTGTTCCATGTCCAGTTCTAGCTGTTGCTTCTTGACCTGCATACAGATTTCTCAGGAGGCAGGTAAGGTGGTCTGGCCTAAAAACTTAGCACTTTTTAAAAAGAAGACAAAATCCAGATACTGAGCATTAAATGTCCATTATCCAATAAAAAGCCACGAGATATTCCCCAAGGCAGGAAAAGTTAACCCATACCTAGTGGGAAAATCAATAGGAACAGTCCCATAAATATTAGAAATAATGAAACTAATAGAAAAAGGATGTTAAAACAGCTATTACAACTATGTACAAAAGTTTAAAGGAAAATAGTTATTGTAGAGAGAAATGAAGCTATGAAAAAGAACCAAATGGAATTTCTAGGGACCAAATGGAAGAAAATGCAATATCTGTATTGAAAATTTCACTGGATAGGATTAACAGCAAATTAGATACTGTAGAAGAAATGCTCAGCAAACTTGAAGACATAGCAATAGAATTTATTCAAAATGAAACACAGAGAGGAAAGTGACAGGAACAATAAATGAACAGACCCTCAGTTACCTATGGTACAATATCAGATGGTCTAACATCTGTGTAATTGGAGTTTCCTGAGCAGAGGAGACAAGGAAGATACAGAAAAATATTTGAAGAAATGGCCACACATACACTAATGTGTACACACACACACCAAGATTTATCTAAATCAAATCAGTGACAATAAGAAAATCTTAAAAGCAGCTAGAGTGAAAAGACACATTATGTTCAGAGGAATGAAGAATAATTGAAAACCTCTCATCAGAAACAGTGCAAACCAGAAGACAACAGAATGACAAATCTCACTTTCTTAGAAAGGCCTTTCCTGACCACCAAGCCTTTCTCTCCATCCACTGTATACACTCTATGTTCTTACCTTGTCATAGATATTTATGTGCTTGTGGTCTCTCTCCTAGAATGTAAGCTCCAAGAGGGCAGGAGTTAACACAAACCTTGTCTTCTCCACTGCTTTATCCCCAGTGCCTGCAATACTAATTAGTGTTTGGTAGCTGCTCAATAAGTATTTGATAAATAAAGTTGTCCTCCAAGTAGAAGACTATAAGGGCAGAGAGCAGGAAAGCATTCTAGAACTACTAATGTTGTTTAGTTGCTAAGTCGTGTCCAGCTCTTTTGCGATGCTGTGGACTGTACCTGCCAGGCTCCTTTGTCAAGGGATTTCCCAGGCAAGACTACTGGAGTGGGTTGCCATTTCCTTCTCCAGGGCATCTTCCCGACCCAGGGATTGAACGGGGGTCTCCTGTGTTGGCAGACAGATTCTTTACCACTTGAAAAGCCCAGAATTACTAACAGTTCAGCACAATTAGAGCCCAAGGCATGCAGCGTTGAGTCAGAGCAAAGAAAGCTAGAGTTTGACACAGATGCTGGTCATAGAGGAATTTGCAGGACATGCTCTGGAACTTGGGCTTCCTCCTGTAAGCCGGGATTTTAGGTAAAGCGGTCCTAACATTTTATTTGCATTTTAGAAAAATTACTCTGGTAACCTTTCATGCCAGGTGATTAGAGAGGTAAGTTTGAGAGCAGGGAAATGAATGGGGGCAGGTATTAAAGTAGTCCAGGTGAAAGATGGTGAGGGTTTGGTCTAGACTAGGAACAGGGAGATTGGGCCAGGTCTAGAAAGACTGTTTTGGAGGTAGAATGTACAGAGACTGTGAGCAGCTAGATGTGAAGGAAGGAGAGATTTCTGGCTGACTACTGCTGGCTCAAAGTCCCTCACAGGCTACAGTTAACATATTGTCGAGGACTTTAGTCATCTTGAGGCTACGGGGGCAAGATTCCCTCCCCAGCTCACTCACATGGCTGTTGGCAGGCCTCACATCCCCCTTGCTATTGGCTGGGACATCAGTTCCAGAGGCCATCTCGGCCTCTCCATCCAGCAGCTCACAACATGGAAGCTGGCTTCCCTTAGTGTTTAGGGAACAAGAGAGTAAGATAATGCATGTTAAGATGCAAGCCGCAGTCTTTTTAAATAACCTAATATTTGAAAGGATATCCCATCATTTCTGCCCTATTTTGTTTGTTAGAAAAACATTACTAGGTGCAGCGCACTCTCAGGCGAAGGGGCTTACAAAAGGGCATGAATACAGCACGTGGTATCATTGGGACTGTCTTAGAGTCTGCTGATCACAGATAGTGAGTTTGGGTATGTTGCCAAGTTGGGAATACTCTGGATGCAGCTGGATGTGTAGTTCCGGGGCTCAAGAGATAATTCCTTCTCATTGGAATGTAGGTTGGAGGCTTTACCTGAGTTTACAATGAATAGCTCAGGGCCCTTTTCTCTCCAACTTGCTTTGGAAGCTTCCGGAGGTGAGGGATGAAGGACAAGATATCTTTGAGTCCCCAGGGCACCCTGTAAGAAGCAACACATCATTGCTGACTGAATGACTTGGAGGGTAGAGAGTATCACATAACTGAAAAGTTCTCTCTCTCTCCATTTGACATTTCCTGCTCTGCCACCAAGCTGGAGAGAAGTTTTCCTGTTTCTAAGCTGCAGGTTTCTAATGTGCAAAGTGGATGTTAGATTAGATTAGTAGTGTTGTTGTTCAGTCTGACTCATTGCAACCCCATGGACTGTAGCCCACCAGGCTCCTCTGTCCATAGAATTCGCCAGGCAAGAATATTGGAGTGGGTTGCCATTTCCTTCTCCAGGAGATCTTCCCAACCCAGGGATTGAACTCAGGTCTCCTGTATTTCAGGCAGATTCTTTACCACTAAGCCACAAGGGAAGCCAGGATCAGTAGTATATATATGTATATATACTACTAATCTGGTATAGATAGATAGATAGATAGATGTGTAGATATAAACATATATTTTTACCATAGGAACCCCAGGATGTAAAAAAGATAAAAGTTGATCTGATCTGGTCTCCCCAGTGCTTCCCCCTCAAAATAATCTCATGTTGAAAAACGCTGAACCAAATAAATTCCTGATTTTCGGCCAGCTCTGACATTCTGGGATCTTATGAAAAGACAAACTCTAAGCTCCTCCAAGTTTTGTGATTCTGTTTCTTGAGGCCCACTGCTGCTCCATTTTTCATTAAACTTTGGGGGGAAATTCATCTTTCCTTGAACTCTTGAAGAACTATAAAGATGACTTTCACTAAATACTATGTGAAATACTAAATACTTAATACTAAATACTAAGTACCATGCAAAACATTTTACATCCCATTATCTTTACTTGCCCCTGTCTCCCTAACTAGAGTGTAAGCTCCATGAGGGTAAGGACTTTGTCTAGTCCACTCCTGTATTTCTGGACGCTGGAAGAGCCTCTAGGGCACCGGAGGCATTCAGTGTTTAATGAATGAGTGGACTAAGGTAGGCACTATTACGCCCATTTTACAGATGAGGAAACTGGGGCTTGGAGCTGCTAAGTCACTTGCCGGTAGTGACTTGCTAAGTCACTTCACTTCACAAACTGAAGGCAGAACTAAGATTTGAAATGAGTTCCTCTGGACTCCAAAGCTAATAGTGCCAATTCTTATTGATGGGATCAGTAGGAAACCATAAAGGGAGCCAGCATATATTGAGTACTTTCTTTAAGATGAGCATAACTCTAGGGATTTTTTTTGCTTCCATTGTCAACTACTCTACAAGGTAGCTGTGGTTATGCCCAACTTTTTCAGATGAGTTATGTGAGGCTCACAGAGGCTTAGAATTGTGTAGCAAATATGAGAGACTGAACTGGATTGAAGCCCAAGTCTGGCTCCAAATCACTCCCACACAAGACTCAACACAGTCAACTACATGTGCCAAAGTTTAGGCTCTGGAAAGTTTTATGCAACTGCTGGGTGCAGGTCCCTGTGGCTGGTAAAGTTCTGCCACTCCTCTTCTCCAGCTTTCCTATAGCTGTGGATTCGTGAAATCCTTGTGCACTGAGCTGAGACGAATCCACCAGGCTGAGAAAGGACAAGTCCAAGCTTCTAAGATGTAGCAAAAAGTAAGCGTCCGTGACACAGGATGATAAATGCTAACACTGCCTCCCATTGTTCTCGTAGGCTCATCAACATCAGGTCTCAGACCAGGTCTGAAGTTAGACTGATGATGTCACCAGAGTCTCTTACAGGCCTCATCACTCATATCCACTTGTCATATATTATTAAGCAGATCTATAATACATGTAACATTTTCTCCTGAATTTCCATTCCTTTCTTCTTATGACCAGGGAAAGAAAAATAGAGTGAGGATGACTTTTCCCAACTTTTCATCCTTATTGTCCTTTCTTGAAGAATAACCTCATCTTGAATTATGCACCCTGCCCCCCACCCCCAAATGGTCATTTGGGCTCTGAGTTCATTAATAAGGATGAAACTACACTTTAATAATTATCATTTAACTAATGCATATTCTAGATAGACAAGTAGATGGATTTCCCCTCATATTTTCTTCTTGAGTCTGCAGAGGAGGCGATGCAGCTGTATCTTTGTTCTCTCCCCTCCTTTATTCTCCATGTTACTTTTTGAAGCTTTGGGATGGTATCACTCATATTAGGAGTTTTCTTCTACCTTATCACCTCCTAGAGAGATAATGACAGTCCTCCCGAGAATCTGGCATCCTCAGAGTCCACGTCTGAATCCAATTAGAAACTGCAATCTCAAGGGTGAGGAGATGTTATCTAGATAAAGGGCTGTTTCAGGCAGAGGGAATGAAATGCACAGGGTGACTTACCCCAAGCAGGGGACTCCTGAGGAATTGAAAGAGGCCAGAAGACAAAGCCACACCTGAGGCAGAATGCCAAGTTCAAGAGCGGGTGGTTGGCCAATTCGCAAGGGCGCTAAAGCTGGCCATGGGTGCATGCTGGCTCCAGGGGCGTGTGGGCTGTGCCGTCACAGAGGGTCCCACACTCCAAAGGGCTCCATGCTTGGTTTAATGCTCTGTTTCAGCATCATGAAATTTGTTAATACTTTTTGAGCAAGAGACCCTGCATTTCCATCTTGCACCGGGTCCCACAAACTACATAGCCAGTTCTGCAGTTCTGAAATCCAGCTCTGTCATTTACGAGAGGAGCAGTCTCAAGGAAACCCACTGGCCTTTCCAAGACTCACTTTCTGCTTCTGTGAAACACAGGGCATGATCCCTACTTCAAATACGCTGTTGTGAGAACGAATCAAGATTGTGAATTATTCGTGCATTGTATGATAATTGGTGCCTAGTGGGCACCTAATAAATATTCCCTTCTTCTTGGGTAGGAGGGTCTATCAGAATTATCCAGGGGATTTGTTATTGAAAATACACTGGCTGCGTTCCACCCTGAAAGGCTCTGACTCATAGGTGTGGGCTAGGGATAAGCGGTGGTTTTAAAAGGGGTCCCTAAGTGATGCTGATATATACCCAAGGTTAAGAAACATAGTCTCGGGTTTTTTAGAGATCCATCTAAGAAGCAACTTAAAAGAGGAGAACAGAAGGAGAGGGAGAAATGGATGGACTATTACTGATTCTTCACATAATAAAAAACCTGTTAAAGAAGAGCGAGGTCATCATCTTACAGCCCTTCACATGACACCGATGGTGCTGAAATGAACCATGGGACCTCATCCCATTACCAAGGCCCCTATAAAATTTTCTGCTGTCCATTTGGCCTGACAAGTCCATCCAGAGGAAGAGGGGCTATGGATGAGAGAAGCCAGGGTCAAGGCCCAGGTTGGGGGTGGAGTTGGAATTTATTTTCACCTTAATACCCCTAATACAGTACCTGATTCCTGAAAAGACACTGTAACTAATTCTGAATTACGTTTATCCTGCCCCAGATTTTAGGCTTTGACATTCTTCTCATGAAAAATCTGAAGCCTATACTACTTGAAGTAAATGCAAATCCCAGCATGAGAATCGAACACGAGCAAGAAGTAAGTATTTTGAGTATCTCATTGAATATATTACCAGGCAAACTGAACCTTCCCACTCTTCTCGCTGCTCCCTTGGCTAAACAAGATTCGACATTGCCCGATTTGCCCGGCCAAGTTCTGTTCCTGCCTAAATAACTTCAGTTTTGTTGAGCTCAGAACATCGTCTATTAATATAAGACCTATCCAACCTATGGTGACTTCCCCGCATGCCCTTCTCCAGCTCTGAAGATCTGCAAATGGAGAAGCAGCTGAGCCTTTCCATCAGTTTTGACATGAACTAATTAGTCAGCCTCAGGAGATGAACTAATTGAAATTCTATGAATATGATTTAGCCATGTCGACATGCTTGAGTCCCTAAGATAAATAGTACATTGAGCAGTGCTTACCTCCCCCCCCCCCCATTTAAGAATGCATTAAAAAAGACTGGAAGGAAATACACCTATTATTAATCCTGGGTTTTGGGTGAGGGTGGATTATGAGGGTTCTTTTCTTCACCTCTTCCATATTTTCAAATATTCTACAATGAGCATATATAATTTTGACAATGAGAAAAACCCAGTGCTATTTTTCCCCCTTCGTGTATTTTGTTGATTTGGAAAAGGAAACTGACATTTTAAAGGTAGACTGAAGGGGGCCTTCAAACAATTCTGGCAGTACAACCACTGGGGCTGGTGCTTGTGGTCAGTTGGTGCTGAATCCCTGTCTCTACCATAACATGGAATCCTTACCCTTCAAGCTCTCTCCAGGGGTGTTTGAGAACGTCCCCAGTCTTGTTGATGAAGAAGTGAAAGTGGCCGTGATCAGAGACACTCTGCGTCTCATGGACCCACTTAAAAAGAAAAGAGAGAGCCAGTAAGTATTTTTTATATCATTTATTTCTATCAATTCTGTTTCCCATGTCCTAAGCAGGTAAGTCAAGTTCTCAAAACATGTTACCATCGTGAGTGAGATTTCTACCTTTAACAATCTAATAAATCATATTTTCATCTACGAGTATCACCCTCCAGATATGGTGACTCAGGGTCAAGATATGGAGACACACTTGCAGTTAGACCAGCAGATGAATTTCTAGCCAATCATTATCTGAGTCTGGAAAGTCTTTTCTGAAAACCCACTCTCCCCCAGTGACAGACTCTCCCCTCCCTCACCATTGCCCACATGGTGCTTCTCTGTAAAACCCTCGAGCATAGGCAAAGAGTACAAAATGCTGGAGAAGGGGGCCACAGGGAACTTGGACGTGTGTAGCAAGGATCACTTTCTTTTCATTTTCTTCATGATGTTAACACTCTTGCAACATAAACTTTTTGTTTCAAAATCTGCAGAACCAATTGTCGAACCTGTGGCAGTTCTATAATATTTACAACCTTGTAATACCTGTTCGTCCCACCCACCCAGTAACATCTAACTGGAATATTGATGGCAGTATGTGCCCAGCCCTTCCCTCCATGGAATCACCCCTGAAGTGAAAGACATGATGTCACTTGGGTATTTTGTTGGTTTTGTTTTCACCAAATTCCTGGCTTTCGCAAAGTGAGGGTTGAGTAAATATGACTGTGCCTGTTTTAGGCAGAAAAACCAAAGACAAGCATTTCTAACAGCACTCCTGGTACCCCTGACATATCAGTTGGACCCAAACACCCCCAGACAAGTAAAGCGTTTGTCAGCTGTGGTTTAGGAACGTGAGGAACCCTGACTCCCCTGAGCAAGTGGTACTTCGCAGGCTCCTCTTACTGCTGCCCCTCACCAACTGGGCTCAAGCCCAAATACTGTCAGAATCACACTCCAGTAGTGCTTCTCCCCTTGGCCGCACATCAGAACCATCTGGAGAGCTCTCGTAAATACCAGTGCAAGTGCCCCCACTTCTAGAGATGCTGCTTTTTTTTTTTTTTAATACTGAGATGCTGCTTTTAATCAGCCTGGGCTGGAGGCCTGACCACGGAAACACTGTAGGTTCCCCAGGTGAGTCTATCTCGCAGCCAAGGCTGGGCACCGCCGCCCTGCCGGAAATGTCACTCTGAAGGAGTCTTTGTCATGTTCTGAGTCAGGCTGGATGGTGTCTGCTTGGTTGAGTTCTCTTCCAGAGCATTCTTTGCTGTGCAAGGCACGGATCCAAGGCCATTAAGGCTCGCTGAGAACGCTCACCTGTGGTTCACGTGGGCCGATCCCGCCAGGTGTGGCCTCCACCGACGAGGGCTTCAAAGTGGTGGCGGGTCAGGTCTGCGGAACCCCTCACGGGACCAGCTCACAGCAGCAGCTCACAGCAGCTGGATGATGGGTCTACTCGTACACACATGCAGCTGCCTTTTTTAGCCATCCTTGAGGAAAAGCAGTGGATTAATTGCAGTTTGGTCAGATTCATTGCAATGTAATTCATTTCTCAAAAATCTACTTTCTAACGGTTATTGATCTCACTGGAAGAGATTAGGTCTTGAGTGACTGGGTTGCACTGCATGGAGATTTTGTCAGCTATCATGCCAGGATGGCTCAGGGGGATAGATTTTTAAAGAGGACCTTGACACGTTAACCCTCTGATTCCTTTGGTGGGAACAAGTTCAAAGGCTATTGTGTGGCCTAAGCCTTCTTAACCTCTGCCACCAAAACCAGGAAGAGAGGAAAGCGGACTGCTGTAGTTCACATTAGATGGCCTCAAAACGTGATCAGCTTTCATTTTCTGGTTCTAGTTGTTTGGGTTTTTTTTCCCACCCGCACCTGGCATTTGATGTGATCCATATGAACTGCAGATTTAAAAGTTAAAAGCAATTTAAATGGGCCCAGGACCATTGGGAGGGATGGGAAAGGCATTTTACGACTTATCAAGTCATAAGTAGCAGCACCTCATTTTTAATTTAAAAAGCATTGACTTTTCTTTTTTTTTTTTTTTTAACTGATAACCAAGAACAGTTAGAGCTTCAAGAACCTGACTTCAATCTTAACAGAAAAATGCTTTCATCTCACCCTTTCCCTACCTACAATATAAGGGTGTATGTTAATAGCTAAATGGCATTTACTGATATTTTTCCTTAATTATACCTTTTTAAAAAAAAAACAAAAATGAGCAACGATTGTCCATGAAAGCATTTTGTAATCTGTAAAGTGTGTTATATGTAAGGAATTATTATCAGCATTTTGATAACTTTGCCATACAGACCAAGGGCTTTTCTGGTGACTCAGACTATAAAGAATTTGCCTGCAATGAGGGAGACTGGGGTTCGATCCCTGGGTAGGGAAGATCCCTTGGAGAAGGAAATGGCAACCCACTCCAGTATTGGGAGCCTGGTGGGCTACAGTCCATGGGATCACAGAGTTGGACACGACTGAGGGACTAACGCTTTCATACAAACCAAAAGGATGAAATTATTCTCAACCCCAAATGTTTCAGAATAACTTGGAAAAGCACCGTATTTGTGCCCATAGATAAGGCACAGCATTGTAGTGCTGAATTGTGGGTTCAAATCTGGGACCGGGTCATGCCAACTGCAGGAAGTGATGTCGCAAAGACTTCTAGGCCAGCAGTTAACTTTAGGAGCCGGAGTTTCTTGTGTTTGAGTAGGATCCAACCTAAATATTTAAAAAACAAATGGTTTCCTTGCCTTGCTCTTCAACTCCTTAGCAAAAGAGAGTTTGATGTGTCCCTCATCAGTTCATTGAATACACTTTGCCAGGAAGACTGTTGAAGGTAGTTTTCAGTTTTCCTGCACAGATTGAAGCAAAAAGGCTTAAACTGCTCTAGAAAGATGCAGAGGGGGCCTTGGAAGGGTATCAGACCCCTGTGTCTGTGTGTCCTGCATCTTCACACACCCCAGGAGTAGGGGAGGCATGTAGGCTGGGGTCAGTATATTGATGGGGCAGAAAGCAGTCCTCATGCCTTCCACGGAGAGAGGGACCTGTGACCCTACTGAGTGGGTAGAGTGGATAGAACTTTCTCCTGAGCCGAAGAGACTAAGGTTCAAATCTTGACGTTGGAGATGTGGAGAGCTATTCTGAACCTTGGTATCCTTTTCTATAAAATGGAGATAATGATGTTTAAGTGAAGCAACGTGCAAGAGTGTGTGTATGCTCAGTCGTTTCGGAGTCTTTGTGACCCCATTGACTGTAGCCCACCAGGCTCCTCTGTCCATGGAATTTTCCAGGCAAGACTACTGGAGTGGGTTGCCTTTCCCTTCTCCAGGGAATCTTTCCCACCCAGGGATTGAACCCAAGTCTCCTGCATCATCTCCTGCATTGCAGGCGTATTCCTTACCGCTGAGCCACCTTACTATATAGTAGGCACTTAATAATCCTTAGTTTACTACTCACCAATAAACTTATCTACTATAATTTGAACAAACAAAAAGTGCTTACAACTCTCTTTTCTGGTATACTTAAAGCAGACTTTTGAGTTCAAAACCAATGACATAGCCTAAAACCAAAGCTGCTGGACCTCTGTAACTAGACTTGACATTGGAGCTGACTGCAATGGAAAATTTTGTTTCCATGTAGCATGATGTCACTCACCCAGACAAATTTATTTGTTGGGTTAGGAGAAAATATACCTTTGGCCCCTGAAGGAACAAAATAGCTGTCATATGAGAGCTGTCTTGAACTATGATGACTTTTTGTAATATCTGATGACTATTGATTTACTTAATAGGATTCTTTGGAGGCACTGCAGGGGCAGGGGAAGGGCGATTGATGGGACAGGATTCTAGAACCCTAATATATCTCTGCATACACATATGGAGGTAAAATCCACACAATATAAAACTAGCCATACAAAAGTATACAATTCGGTGGCATTTAGCACATTCATAATGTTGTACAACCAGCACCCCTTTCCAGCTCCAAAATATTTTGTCACCCCAAAAGGTAACCCATGATCAATTAGGCACTCACTCCCCATTCCCACCTCTGCCAACCTGTTTTCTATCTCTGGATTTACCTTTTCTGGTTACTTCATATAAATGGAGTTTTTTGTGGCTGGCTTCTTTCACTTAGCGTGTTTTTGGTTCACCCATGTTATAATATGTATCAGTACTTTATTCCTTCTTATGCCCCAATAATAGGGGCATAATAGGTTCCAGTCCATGGATATACCACATTTTATTATCCATTCGTCACTTGATGGACATTTCTGCAGGAGTCATTTCTTTTTTAACCAGGGGGGAGCTCGGATGACCTATTTTATACTTTGGGATTCTCTAGATTTCCTTTGAGAGGGAAGGATCTTTTCTGCTTCAAGAAGTTTCTAAAGCCCCTGGTTTAATGCAGCCCCATCATTTTATTGATAGAGGCACAGGACTGGCAGGGACCTTAGAAACCAGCATGCCCGTCAGCTCCCGGGCTCAGGAACATCCCTCCTGAGCATCCGTGACAGAGGAGCAGCTCGTGTCCCGACGAGGCACTGGACTTGGCGTCAGCCAGGTCTGGGATGAAGTCCTTAATCTCTGATCAGTGCACGATGAGCTTGGCCAAGTCGCTTTATTCTCTGATCTCGTCTTTGAAACGATCAAGGGCTCAAGGGCTCCCCTTGGCTGGACTGTCACTGGCATCATGTGAAATGACACATGGCCTTCATGGCATCTGAGGGTACTAGACAAATGCTAGTTCTCAGGGTCACCATGTGGTCAATCAGAGTCTGTTTGAAAGTTATGCTGATAGTGACACATAAGTCACAGCTCTTGAAGCAAGCCAGTTTGAGTTGTGTATGTAATGATTCCGCCTGTCTGAATTGTACAAAACAAAACTAAGATGAAGAAGATCCATCACTTGCCAGGGGAGGAAATCAGGAAAACCAACAGAAGCTGTCCTCTTTTCTCACGGTATTTGGGGAGCCTAAGGTTTTCTTTTGAAACACTTCTATCAGAAGCAGAAGAGGATAAATTGCTTCTCTAGATTATTTTATAAACAAAGTGATTATTCCACCAACTGATTAATTTTTGGAAGTTGGGTTTACCCCTGGTGGAGTCATTTTACTAGTATTTTGCTCCTTTTCCTGGATGTAGATGTTTCTAGTAACGATTTTCCTTTCTTAGGAATCACTACCCTTTAGGACCCCCAGAGTAATATAAATAAAGCTGGGGACAGGCTTGGAGTAATCTGAAGGGATTCCTTGATGCCATGCAGTGGCTCCCCCCGGGAGCCGGAGGTAGCTGGGAGCCACTTGCCTCTTATTCAAAAGTGTACAGTTGGAACATGACTGTGTAAGTCACAGAAGCCCCTTTTCCCACAGCAGCGTTTCATGGTCCTCTTACCTTACCTCCTCTTACCTCCAGCTTCACTTACCTCCTATCACCATGACAACCAGGTTTATATGAAGGGTGGAGTCAGCCTGCCAGTACAGCTTCATCCCTAATTCAGAGAGGTTCATCTTCTGAAGGCTTCACTGGGAGATCTGTCTTCACTTCTTACCTTGACTCTCAAGTATCCAAGTATCCCTTGGATCTTCTGACATGTTTAGAACCCACACACTAGGTGAATCCTCAAATTAGGTTATTTCTATGTAGAATCTAGAATAAAGGTGAAACATTCTAACATAACATTCTCTTCTTAGGGCTTCCCAGGTGGCGCTAGTGGTAAAGAAGCCGCCTGCCAATGCAGGAGACATAAAGAGATGCTAGTTTGATACCTCAGTGCGGAAGGTCCCCTGGAGGAGGGCGCAGCAACCTGCCGCAGGATTCTTGCCTGGAGAACCCCATGGACAGAGGAGCCTGGCGGGCTGCCGTCCACACTGTCACACAGAGTCGGACACGACTGAAGCGACTTAGCACACACGCATTCTAAGAGAACAGAGATCAAGGAATCTCCCAGTGGTTCGGTTTCACAGCTGAGGGCTTGTAGTCTGATCAAGGACTGTAACTCCGTCCTGTCCTGGGGAAGAGTATCAAAAATACATTAACCAGAAATTCCTTCAAGCCCAGATCTCTACCCCTTAAATTGGCAGTACGTCCCGACTGAAATCCCCTCAGTGATAGACAAGAAGGGTTTCTAAGCTATTTGGACTAAACATGCCTTTGTCAATGTAGAACAGTATCTTTCTTACTTTTCAGAGTAGTCTTCTGGAAGCATTCTTTCAGGAGAATCGTCCAACCACCCTGTCAAATGGCCCATCTACATGCACACAACTGACATTTCGTTGAAATTCTAGGGCTTTGTTGACCCCTAATGATTTCTTTGTAGCAAAACCCTACAGAAAAGCACATCCTGACCCCAATAACCTCTGAAGATTTCACATAAATCAGAGTCACAGAGAGATGAATATTTGCACACTCGTTGGGGTTTGATTTTACACCCTGTATCAGGATCACATACACAGATACTGGTTATTTAGAGCGTTTATTGAGCACTGACTGTGTGCCAGGGAAAAGACTGACAGTGAAGTGAGAGTGTCCGACTCTTTGAGACCCCACGGACTGTAGCCCACCAGGCTCCCCCATCCAGGGGATTTCCCAGGCAGGAATACTGGAGTGGGATGCCATTCCCTCCTCCAGGGGATCTTCATGACCCAGAGATCGAACCTGGGTCTCCCGCACTGCAGGTAGATTTCTTTACCGTCTGAGCCACCGGGGAAAGCCCCAGGGAGAAAACTATGGAAGTGAATTAGCTCACAGGTCTGTAAGGGAGGCAAGACCCACAGATATCTATGAGGTGGAAAGTTACAAGGTGCCTGAAATGTAAAGATAAAGTAATGAGGGAAGAAAATGTAGGGAAAGATAATTTCCTGATGAGAAGAGTTTAAAAAAAAAATCGACATGGAAGAGTTGGCGAGGAAACTGAGGTTTAAAGGATGAGTAATATTTGGAACACACACACACGGATGGAAGGATCCCCCTGGTGGAGGAAACAAAGGCACGGGGTCTGTTGGGGGAAATGTGCGAGTTAAATCAGCTGGCCAGGCAGAGGCATGAAGTGGATGAGTAGAGAGGAGGGGCTGCTGGGGAGGTAGATGCAGATCCAGAGGCCAGAGGTGGGTGACCTGGGGTGACAGGCTGAGCAAATCCAAGCTTGTCTTCAACCTGATTCAGAAACACGAAGGCCTCCGGAGGGTCCATGGTCCCCATAATGACACAAAATTTCATGTCCGTGTCTATTTTTCCCGGAGAAAAGGTCAAAAACTTTTCGTCATATTTTCAAAAAGCTAAGAACCCATCAGTCCTACTGTCACTGGACGCTCCGGCGCGATTTGCCCCCAGGGTTCGGGGTGTCATGGTTTCAGGATCCGTCTCACCCACCGTACCTGGCTAGGCTTCACATTTCAGATGGCCATCAGCAAATTAGAAAAACACGTGTGTGTTTTTCAGTAAGGATGGACAGGAACTGACTAATGATACGTGCGTTATGTTGTGTGCAAGAAATAAAACCAGACAGCTCTCTCCCATCCATAAACGTTTAAGCATTAAGTCAGCAATAACCAGTAGAAAGCCTCTTTTGCCTGCAGCATGTTGAGCAGGAGCCGTTCCCGGGGCTTATGGGGAAGGCGGGTTTCCTGGGCCGACGTGAGAGGGCCGTTTCGGGGACCATTAGACAGGAGCCGGGCCCCTCCGCCAGTGGGCAGGCTGCTCCTCCCTGTCGCCCTGGGCGCCGAGCAGATGGGAACCAAGACGAGCATATGGCCCGTCAGTCAGCACTTTTGGGGAAACAGCAGAGTGGAATTCTGCGTGGGCCCTTCCAGAGTTATTCCAGGTAGTGACTGGCGAGCAAGTGTGTTTGGAAATTTCCTCACGAGCTGCGCCAGTGAGCCTTAAATGTTCATGGGCTCTTAAATGAGGCGTCGTTGGCTTTTTGGAAAGAGGCCTTGCTGTCTGGGCTCAGGATGGAGGTTTAGGTACCAGGTCCACATACTGGACTCCCCTGAACCCAGTTTCCTCATCAAAATAAACAAAAAAACCCCCAAGCCCCAAACCAAAAACAAGCAAAAAAGCAAACAACAACAAATAAATAAGGGAAGAGAAGGGAATAATAGTAGCGGCTCTGCCTCTGTTACAAGGGACTGTTTGTAGAGTGCTTATGGCACAGTGGTATTTACCTTTATTCCTGTTTTGTCCTCACAATGACCATATGCTGTAGGTGTTTCTGTTTTAAGAGGACAGACACTGAGGCCTGGGGAGGGTGAGTGACAGGCCCAAGACCACACCACTTAAAAGCGACAGCCTGAGATTTAAAGCCAAGTGTGTTTAGATCTTGCCTTGAGAGAGTGGAGGTGACGGTATTAAGCGCACTAAGGAAATGTGCACCCACAAGACATTGCCCTTATCTGACTGGGTTTGTGTCTTCACCCAAACTTTAAGGCAGGGACGCATCCCTTTAGCTTCAATCACTGAACATAAGCAGGTGCTCATTAGAGACTGATCAGGTCCATGGGAGGGAGCTCTGTGGCCAGCTAGGTGGCTACTTCATATTCACTAATCTCCAATCAATGAAGATTCACAATGAATGAAATGTAAGCCAATGCAGAGAACACCAGCTTAAAGCAGGATCTACACATGACACAAAATAAAACAGAACCAGACTATTTGTTTGCAGTAGGGCGTCCCAGACTGGGAACATGCTAGAAGTTCAGAAGAGGGCAGGATGAGCCACAGATGAGGTGGAATCATATGAAATTACAGGTATTAGATCTTTTTTTCTGACTTACAACCTTTGACACTTTCCTATTCAACTAATAGCTGGCCTGGAGTGGTCAAGGCAGCCATGGTGAATGAGGTGGGCCTTACATTTTCTTGGGCTTGATTGGGTGAGAAAGATGTAAATAAGCTTGGGGGAGGGAAGGATGGAGGCAGGAAGCTGAGCGTAGGAGGCAAGGTCTGGGAGGACCATCAATCAGGCCTCCAAAATGGCACTTGGGGTTGGAAAGGACAGATCTTGCTTCTGTGACAGATGCTTCTTGAAATGTTTCTTATTATAAAAGTAATATGTGCTCATTATAGAAAAAAAGGAAATACCAAAGTGCATAGCATGAAATAAAAATCTCCCTCAAATTCAACCACCCAGAGCTAATCATGATTAACTTTTTATTTCATAAAAATGGTATCATTTTCTTCTGTCCATATTGTTTTATAGCTGAGGCCATACTCTCTATATAATTTTCGTATACTGTTTTTATTTTTCTCCATTTTATGCAACAGTAATTTCCCCTTCTTATTAAGAGCTCGGTAAACATCATTTTCATCAATGGCTGGGTCAGAGTCTGCCTCCATATGGAGCAATGTTTGGTTTATTTCCAGCATCTTGTGCTTAAACCTCTGTGTGCTATTTATTTTACTTTTAAAATTATTTATTTGTTATTTTATTTTTGTCTGCGCCGAGTCTTCACTGCTGCGCGCTGGCTTTCTCTAGTTGCAGCAAGTGGGGGCTGTTCTTCAGTGTTACGCGCAGGCTTCTCATGTGGTGGCCTCTCTTATTGCAGAGCACCGGCTCTAAGGCACATGGGCTTCAGTAGTTGCAGTGCACAGACCACGTCCCACGCGTTGGCAGATTCCCAACCGTTGGACCACCAGGGACATCCTCTGTGTGCTATTTAGAAGTCCGTCTTAGGCTGGAGAGAGCCCCTCAGGAAGCGGAACTGGAGCGGCACTGCTGTTTTTAATGCCCTGGTGGGAGAGCAGAGGGGTAGGAACCGGAGCCCTGGAGTTGGCGCTTGGGGGTGAGTCCTGTCACTGCCATCTGCAGCCAGAAACGGTACAGAGTTTCCTCTGCACTCTGCACTTTGCTCTTTCTCATCCATTTCAGGGTGTTTGCAGTTGGATGTTTTTAAATCTGCAAAGCAAGGAGTTCTTTATTTGGAGGGAGAGAAGATGCTGCTTATTCCTAAGAGAGTATTTGTCGTGGGAAATATCCAATCTGAACGTAGTATTTAAATAATAAGTATATTATTTATATATGCAACCTAGGGAGGTGGTTTTTTTTTTTTTTTTTTTTTTTAATGTGTGGAGAAGATGGTAAAATAAGTGGGAATTGATCCCAACAGCGACAGGTTGATCTTCGGCTGCCAGGCTGGATTTGATTTCCCTCTGATTATCTGCTAGATTAAAAGAAAGGAAAGCTCGAAATCAAAGCCAGTTTTAGCTGTCATTGGAAAGCCACTGGTTATTACACCAAATGCTGGGCAGCATGCTCCAGCTGCTTTCTTTCCTCTCCTTTTTACTCAGTTTCCATTTTTTTTTCCTTCCCTTTTTAAGCAGTAGAAGAGACCCTTGTAACTCTCATCACAGAGGCTAATGTGAGAGGCTGGGGAGAGGGTGGAAATCCAACAGTTCAGAGAGCTAGGATCCGGCCCCTGCGCTGCTCGCATCCTAGCCGAGTGGAGCAAGGTGGGGGACTGCCTTTTCAGGGTGTGCGCTTCCTGTTGGGGCGAGGTTGGAGGCTGCCTGTTCAGGGGAGCCTTCATTTGCTCAGAGAGGCTCGCTTTCTTCCTCCAGTCTGTCCAGGCCTGGGCAGCGCCCGAGGTCAGCCTGGAGAAGCTGCGGAGGCCTGCGTGAATGAACGCGTGCGCGCATGCGTGGATGGATGAGCGTGGAGGGAGCGCTCTGCGTGGGCCCTGGGCTAGAGGCTGGGTCAGGATGAGCCTCTCTGAGATGCAGGATGCTTGGGAGTAGGAGCTCAGCGAGGTGGGCGGGATGGAGCTGGCGCGAGAGGCCTCAGCAGGGAAAACGCGTTCCCATGAGGGCCTGAAGGCAGGCCAGAGCACCGGCCTCTCAAAGCGCAGCAAAAGCTCCAGAACTCCAGCCATGTGGTTTGTAAAACGCTCTAAGCTGGAAACAATCTATCCACCGACAGAGAAGCACACACATGACGGGTATTCATTCACTGGAATGCTGTGCATCAATGGAAATGCGTGAAGGATGTACTTCCAGTGCCTTGATACGTTGAGAAAAAGAAGCAAATCGTAAAAGAATATCTAGAGTATGGTTCCAACTCAAAACAGGAAAGACTAAACTTTATTATTTTTTTTATTATATTTTAATAAAAACCAAAGATTCTACTTTCTTAACAGAGAAATATTAAATGCTATGTAATCATAGTAATCTGCCTGGATGCATAAACTTTATTTCATAGAGATGTAACCCTACATGGCAAAAATATGAAGGAAAGCAAAGAAGAAGGATCAGAGAGTTTAAGATGGGTGCTTCTGGGCGTAGGTGGGAGAGGGACCTGTGAGGGATACAGGTGGGCCATTGAGATCCTGGCTGTGTTCAGTCTCTTAACCCAGGTGAAGTCCGTGTGGTAGGATTATATCGGGTAAGCAGCGATGGGGTCAGGAGACAGATGCTGCAGGGTCTAATGGGGCAGACCAAGCATTTTGCCTTTCATCCTAATGAAAAGCTTTTCATTTTTTGATTGAAGTATAGTTGATTTAAAATAATGTATTAGTTTCAGGTATACATCAAAGTGATTCGGACATACATATATATGTATGTATGTACTTTATTTGGATTCTTTTCCATTAGAGTTTATTACAGAATGCAGAATATAGTTCCCTGTGCTATACAGTGCATCCTTGTTCATCTAATTTTTAAAATAATTTTATCTATTTTCTGGCTGCGCTGGGTCTTCGTTGCTGTGCTCTGGCTTTCTCTAGTTGCGGAGAGTGTGGGCTACTCTTCGTTGCAGCGGCTTCTCTTGTTGCGGATCACGGGCTCTAGGGTGCCAACTTTGCTGTTGCAGCCCCCGGGCTCTGGAGCACAGGCTCAATAGCTGTGGCACACGGACTTAGTTGCTCCGAGGTATGTGGAATCTTCCCGGATCAGGGATCGAACCCACGTCTTCTGCACTGGCAGGCGGATTCTTTCCCACTGAGCTACCAGGGAAGCCTCTGTTCATCTGTTTTATCCATAGTAGTGTGCATCTGTTCATCTCAACCACGGACAGGTTTTAAACGCAGGGTGACATGGTGAGATTTGTGCTTTCAAAAGGTCGCTTGGGCTGCGGAGTGGGGCTAGGGAGGATGTCGGGGGTAGCTAAGAGGTGTGAGAGATGGTGGTTGTGTGGATTAGGGTGGCTGTGGAAGAGGCAGAGAGAAATATCCTATTTAAGAGGACTTAAGAATGGACGGGTAAGATTCGGGGATGCATTATGTGTGAGAGGTGAGGGTGAAGGAGGAGTCAAAAAAGGGGGCTGTTTGAGCAACTGGGTGGCTGTTGGTGGCAGAAAGCCCTGGAGATGCAGCATGTAGGGGGAAGTGATGCCAGGTCATGAGACCTCCTGCATCTCCAGTAAACTGTCTGCTGGGTAGCTGGGTACAGGGCCTGGGGTCTTCTGAGCGGGTAGGGCCCATTATGGGGATAGCTGTTCCCTAGAGTAGACCGGGACATCCATATGGGTGCACCCAACTCTGTCAAGTGATTTCAGCAGCAACTATGTGAAGTGGGCTGAGCCGGGGCAGGAGGTCTGGGTTCGGACCCTGACTCTGCTGGTCTTTCTGACCTTCTTTAACTCTGTTCCCAGCATCCTGCTCACAGAGCTCAGCCCCGCTTGTTGGCTTAGTTGCCAGGCATAGGACCATCCTGTCTTCAGGGCACCTTTTGCAAACCATCACGCTGTCTTAATTTAATTTTCCGCTTTTGGAGCGCTGCAGGTGCCTTGGTGTCCCTCACAAGCCCTGGACCCTGTGCCCTGGCGAGAAGGGTGGTGGAGGAAGTAAGCTTGGGGGTTGGGGGTGGGTGGACAAGGAGGATCTCTCTGCAGCACTGCTTTGCAGGGCTCCCCATCAGCCTCCTCCTATTCTGCTCATTGTTGTCACCAGCATCACCTCCCCACCCCCATACCTGTTCAGTGTTCTGCAGAGTCGTTTCAGAGTCTGTGGTCCATGCAAAGTAGGAAGGATATGAGCCATGATCCCATTTTTTGTTGTTCTTGTTGTTGTTCAGTTGCTCAGTCATGTCTGACTCTTTGCGACCCCGTGGACTGCAGCATGCCAGGCTCCCCTGTCCTTCACCGTCTCCCAGAGCTTGCTCAAACTCATGTCCATTGAGTCAGTGATGTCATCCAACCATTTCATCCTCTGTCATTCCCTTCTCCTCCTGCCTTCAGTCTTTCCCAGCATCAGGGTCTTTTCTAACTTTCCCGTTTTACAGGTGAGGGAAACAAGACTCATAGAAGCAATGGGACATTCCACAGGCCTGGGGCTCTTGGATGCTCCACATGAGAGTAGGTTACCAGTGATGGGAACGCTTGCGTGTTTGTGCAGATCCACCAGTCAAGGCCTCAGATGGGTTATGTTTCTGCTCATCATGACCCGTTTAGGTGCTGTAACAGATACTGACCAGAATCTGTCCTCAGAGGCCTGATTAGGAAGTGGTTCTGGACATCCTCTGCCAGGAGCAGAGAGTGAAGGAGAATAAAACAGCCCAGGGGACAGTTTTACCATTTGTAGCTTGAAAAGTGGTCATGTGGAGAGGGGATAAGCTCTCTGAGGACCGTAGTGGTCAGAACCAGGAAACATGGCTGAAATTGGCAGAGAGATTTAAGCTCAAGGAAATGGGGGGAAAAAATCACCACCTCCTTACTTTGCCTGAAATGATAAATGTTGACTCAAAGTAGTAGTGAGTAGTGAGGAATGAGTTCTATGTAGCTGGAAATATTCAAGCCAAGACTGAGTGGCCATGTGTATGGAAGAAGCACAGATATGGGTTCAGTGCCTGATGCTGTGACCTTGGGTAGGTCACCCATCCCCTCTGGATCCCAGTTTCCTCATCTGCATGGCAGGATCATGGTGCAGGCTGGCTGTGAGGGTCCAGTAAGGACCAGAGAAGCCTCCTGTGTGCACTCATTCCACAAGTGTGTGATATCTGTTGTCTGGCTTAATCATCACCAGTTTGCATGCTGGCTTACCCCTTAACATTTGTGGGGCCTGAGAAAGGGAACACCTGGTGGTCCCAGCCCCCTGCCAGGCCTCCTCCTCTTCCTACTCATGACTCCCCCCTGCAAGGGCTGGGCAGGTCCTCCAGTTCCCACATGCAAGCTCTGTCCACACCAGCCCTGCCCCACCAGGCTCTCCTGGCGTCTCCTTGTCTAGGGAGCAGGACACCAGAAAAACCATTTGCCCTTGGAAGGGTGGACTCCAGCCACTTAGGAAGACACTTCCTGGTACCCAGAGTCAGTGTCCAGAGGGGGTGGGGTATGGGTCCCAGATGAGCGTGTCTCCTTGGCCTTGAGGACTCTGTGCGCCCTGGGAAGGGGGTCTGCCTGAGCTGGGCTGCAACAGGACCCTCTCAAGCGTAGAGCCAGGACAGGGGCCCAGCGGCCAGGTCTTCTAAGTGCAGTATTTTCTGCAATATTCCTAAGTGGTGGTACTTAGTGATCTTGCATATGCTGGGCTATGAGCCATTCTGGGTTCTCAGCGACAGGTTGAGAGGAAGGGGACAAAGTCAGGAAACAGGGAGAGTGGGCAGGGGGCAGGGGAGGTGTGGGGCAGGGCCAGCAGCCCCAGTTGTAAGCTGGGTCAGGGTTCTCATTCCCATGATCATGGAAGGATCTGTGGGCAGGGTGTCACTATAGGAGTTCCGCGTCGATGGCGGAGGAGCCCCCTAATTCTGGGCTGTCAGCCCATTTGAGGAAGAAGTGAGAGCATGAGTACCTCCCCTTGGGGGTGGGGCTGGTGCTGGAGGTCAGGGAGGGTGCCAAGGACAGGCCTCGGCCATCTCGCCTGGAGCTTTAGACACAACTTCAGCCCTGTTAGAATAGCCAGCATGGCGGCAGGGATGGCACAGCTGGGCATCAGATCCTGGGTTTGAGTCAGCAAGACCACCCCAGATCCCCTTCTGGAGCTTTGGCATCTGTCCTCCTTGCTGAGGCCAGCACAGGCCGAGAGGCTGTCTGGAGGCAGAGTCCTTGGATGCGGGACCTCAGAACTGAGTAGGGGCAGAGGGCGGAGACTGCGTGGGCACCTGAATCACCAGAGGTGGGAGGTTGTTAAAGTCCAGGTAGGGGCTTCCCTGGCAATCCAGTGGTAGGACTCCACACTTCCACTGGAGGGAGCATAAGTCCCTTTGATCCCTGGTCCAGGAACTAAGATCCTGCATGCTGCAGCGTGGCCAAAAAAGAATACCACCACAAACCAAAAGGCCCAGATGGCTGAGTCCCAGCACCAGAGTTTCTGATTCATTTGCATTTCTAGCAGGATCCCAGGTAATGTCAACAGTGTTAGTCCAGGCACAAAAGGACACTTTGAGAACCACTTGCCTGCCAGCCCCAGATCCTGGGTCTGTCCCAAACCACTTGAGGACTCAGGGCAGTGGCCCCTTCGCCCCTGCTGGGGTTTGGCACCATGGGGGAGACGGTGGGCAGTCAGTAGGACTCATCCTTATGCAGAAGACCTGGATGATGCCCCTGGTGAAGGCAGCCACTGGAGATAATTTGCCAATAACACAGAGACAAGATACCCCCAGCTCTGCTAATAGGTATCACGTATATTGCATGTGATCCCAGGACCAGAAAAGCAAAACAGGGCCACTTCATAAATGCATGTTTTTATTAATCTATTTCCCTTCCCTGCCTTTCTGTGAGGGTTTCTCAAGACAAGTGAAATATTAAATGATTGTAAAACTAACCTTTAAGGCACAATCAAACCCTTTTAAAACAGTTCTTCTAATGAGGGACCATGTTGCATTATTATTATTTTTCTTTTTTCCATCTCTTCATTCTCTTCCAGCTGGTTTGCAGGCAAAGTCCTCAATGATTTCTTAATTTTGACTCAGGCTCTCTCTACAGCCGAACAAGTGGTGGGGAAAATTTCCTCTCTAGGCAACGGCAACATTTCTGTCTCATTTGTTTGGTTTCGCTCTGTAACATGACAGCTTGTGGGGCTGCTAATTCGAACTTAGGCCCTTCTAGGAATGCGACGTTCGTGAACAGTAAATATATCAGGTTGCAGATTTTAGCCATTTAATTATTGAAAATGGGAAAGCTTCCTTGCCTCATGAATATTTTAATGTGGAGCAATAGACAAATTGTTTTTCACGCCCAAATTTCATTGTATTTTGGAACCACTTCAGATTTCAGCCTTATCCGATTGCCCTGAAGCTGTGAGCTCAATTTTTCTTCAGGGAATTTGGTAGCAGCGTTACTTTGTTCCAAATCATGAAGAAGTCTGAGACATTTATAGGGAACAGGTCTTCTCAGCATCATTTAGTTTGTCCTTGGATCTGTAAATGTCCTTGCTGGAAATAGAACCTGAAGCAATACTTTCTGTAAAGCAGATGTAGCCTTGCGTGGTAGGAATGGAAGACAAAGGATTCTGGAATCTCGAGGGCCTGAGTTTGAATCTTGCCTTTCCTCTTGCTCACTGTGAAATGTCGGGCAGTTACTTCTCCAGGCCTCGATGTCTTCATCTGTAAAATGTGAATGATAATAACTACTCAGCAGGATGATTTTGATTGTTACATGAATTAAAGTACTTAAATACATAGTATAATGACTGGACATATTATGTATTCAATAAGTGATAGTTACTTTATACTTATCCTTATTGTTATTCTGTGAAGTGCCTATTGCAGTACTGAGCATGTAGGCATTCAGTAAATGCCGTTATTCTTTCTTTTACATTAATATTTATTTATTGGCTGTGCTGGGTCTTCACCTCTGCACTGGGGCTTTCTCTAGTTGCAGCTAGCAGAGGCTACTTTCTAACTGTGGTGCACGGACTGCTCAACTGTGGTGGCTTCGCTTGTTGCAGAGCACAGGCTCTAGGCATGCAGGCTTTAGCAGTAGTCTCGCACAGGCTTAGTTGCTCTGCATCATGTGGAATCTTCCCAGACTTTGGAAAGGGATTGAACCCATGTTCCCTGCATTGGCAGGTGGATTCTTAACCACTGGACCACTAGGGAAAACTGATAAATGGTCATTATTATTATTAGCATTATTATAATTCTCACAGGTGGACATAGATTAAAAATACAATCTTCCACCATGCAAAGCATATGTGTCTTGTTTTTTAAGATATTTGAGCCAACAGGAATTTATATAAGTAAATGGACAGCCTAATGGAGTTCAGCAAGATTAAAGAAAATTGATGGTGCTCATATAAATAGTTTAAGATAATCCCTGATGCAAAATGTTTGTTCAATTTGTGCCTCAAAATAAAAATGGGTCCCCTAGGTTTTCAGGAATTCCTCTTTGTTGTGCATGGGTTTGGGAACCTTAAATAAGAACAGTCTTCCCATGGAAGGGCAGCTCTGATGTGGGAGGTGACCTGGACTGGGGATGGGAAGTGGGGGGAATCAAGGTCCTGGGCCTCACTCTGAGCTTGACCTCAGGCAAGTCCCCACACTTCTCTGGGCTATGGTCTGTTCATCTCTAGAGTCTCTCTGATGCAAAAATGCTGCACTTCTCTAAGAGCATGTAATTTATTCCCTTTAAAAAGAGATTTAAAAAAAGGGAGATTTCATCCTTTAAAAACCCTCAGACTCTGCACATTTTGCCCATTGCTTTTAAACCACTAGGTATTAGGTGCCAGATATTTGAGGGTGGCTTAATTGGAAGTTGTGTTTATCATCTGGAGTGTATGTGCACGCACTAAATGTGGTTTTGACAGCCTCTCTCCATCCAGCTACTTGCTTCCAACCGGAATGATTTGCTTCTCCACTGCATTCAGAAGAGACACTTTAGTCCTGGTTACGAACGTTAATTAGTTTGAAGAAGAGAAACAGGATTGTGTTTCTAAAAATAGTGTTGCTACTGAAGGCCATTTTTGGTGCTGTTATAATCTGGGTGCTTTCTTGAGGATGACAGTAGCTGGCTCTGCTTTTATTCTCTGCCCAAATTCAATGTTAGCATCTTTGAAATTGGAGAACCAGTGCTCCTAATCGGGGGGGGTACAATGATGCACGTCTCTGTGCTGAGCTCTCATAGAAGTGGCCCAGTGTCTCCCACGGTTTAAATCTTAAATCTACTAGTTGTTCGTTGGCACCCATTACACTGGTCTCAGAAGCCTGTAAACATGGCCTGTGATACTCACAACAGTGTGAATGCATGGTGTCCATGAGGTGGACATAGAAGTGTCGCTGTGGGCCGCACAGCATAGAAAAGGGAAGGAAGGCTGGAGTGGGGGACCTGAGTCCTAGTCTTGGCTCTGGTACCGACTTGCTTCTTACGGGTGGAGCCTCTGGATTGTAAGGAAATTTAGCGTGGCTCCTCTGTCCAGCTCTGTCATCCGGCCTTTTTTCATTCCTTCACGGAGAAGCTTGGGCTTGATTGCTGAGGACTGTTTCTGTTCCAACATTCTGTTCACTCAATTATTAATAAAATTAAGTCTCAGGCTTGTTATTTAGGTAGGCATTTTGGTAGAATTCCGACAGCAGGTAAATCTCTGGATGAGTTTCAAATTCTACATGGCCCCAAAAAGTGTGCTTAGTTTTTGAGCTTGGTTATTCCACTCATGAGGTTTATTGTTGGCTTTTTTTTTTTTTTTTTTGGAGTGGATATCCATAAACTGGTTCTTGGCTCTTTCGTAGTAGTTGAGAAATGCTTTGGGATTTTAATTTTTATTGAAGTACAGTTGATTTGGGGAGTGGAAGAGACCCTGATGCTGGGAAAGGTTGAGGGTAGGAGGAGAAGGGGACAACAGAGGATGAGATGGCTATTTGGTGTCATTGACTCAATGGACATGAGTTTGAGCAAACTCCGAGAGATGGTGAAGGACAGGGAAGTGTTCTACAGTCTATGGGGTTGCAAAGAGGCAGACACAACTTAGCAACTGAACAACAACATAGTTGATTTACAATGTTTTGTTAGTTTCAAGTATACAGCCAAGTGATTTAGTTATCCATATATATATATTTCAGATTCTTTTCCATTATAGGTTATTACAAGGTACTGAATACAATTCCCTGTGCTATACAATAGGTTTGTGTCAGTTATCTATTTTTTATATAGTACTGTGTGTCTGTTAATCTCAAACTCCTAATTTATCCCCCCGCCCTTTCCCCTTTGGTAACTCTAAATTTGTTTTCTGAGTCTGTGGGTCTGTTTCTGTTTCGTATATAAGTTCATGAGTATCATTTTTAAAGATTCCACATGTAGGTGATACCATATGGTATTTGTCTTTCTCTGACTTACTTCACTTAGTATGATTATCTCTAGCTCCATCCATGTTGAGGCTAATGGCATTATTTCATTTTTGTGTGTGTGGTTGAGTAATAGTCCATTGTGTGTTTATACACCATGTGCGTGTTCGGTTGCTTCAGTTGTGTCCAACTCTTTGAGACCCCATGAACTGTAGCCCGCCAGGCTTCTCTGTCCATAAGATTCTCTAGGCAAGAATACTGGAGTGGGTTGCCGTGCCCTCCTCCAGGGGATCTTCCCCATCCAGAGATCAAACCTCCATCTCCTTCCTCTCCTGCATTGCAGGCAGATTCTTTACCACTGAGCCACCGGGGAGGCATTTATATACCACATCATCTTTATTCATTCATCTATCAACGGACAATCAGGTTGCTTCCATGCCTTGGCTATTGTAGATAGTGTTGGTATGAACATTGGGGTACATAAATCTTTTCAAATTAGCATTTTCATTTTTTTCCAGATGCAGTCCAGGAGTAGGATTGCTAATCATATGGTAGCTCTATTTTTAGCTTTTAAGGAACTTCTGTGGTGGCTGCACCAGCTTACATTCCCACCATCAGTGTAGGAAGGTTCCCTTTTCTCCACATCCTCTCCAGCGTTTATTATCTGTAGGCTTTTTGATGATGGCCATGAGAAGTGTATTGGCTAATTTTCTATTCCAGGCTCTCAGTAGCGTTCAAGTTGCTTTATGTGTTATCTCAGAATTGGTGGGGGCTTGACATTTTCGTGATTTACGATGCCATCATCTGAGGTTGTGTTTCCTCTTTCAGTTTGTTTCACATTTGAGTTACTTTTGGTGATATCACCCTATTCTCCCATTCTTCCTTAAACTACATGTCCCAATCTGAATTAAAGAAATTACATTTGTATGGCAAATAATGTCTTGGGCTATTTATCACCTGTGTGCTGACATTTAAGCTATTTTTTTCTTTAGGAAAGATCTCAGTCTTTTTCTGAGCTTCATCTATAAAATGAGGATTATAATCATGAGAACCTGTGAAGGAGGCCCAATCAGCAGCCTCCTTTCTCCCTAAGTTATGAATTAATTGAGAGTAAGACAGAGGACTAAAGAAGGACCAAAATATCACCTCCATCAAGAAGAGGTGATGTTGAGAGGGTGTCTTATGTCCATGGGCAAATGAGCCCCCTGATATCAGATCCAGAGTGAGACTCATGCAAACAGCTGTCCCCCTATCCCCACACAGAACTGGGGAACCAGGTCCAGTTCCCTGATAAGCAGCAGAACCTGTGCTCCCGGGAGGGAGAAGGGACTGAGCTACTTTCACCCAGTTTCTCCCTCCAAATCCACCAATCCAAAAGGCATTTCACTTCTCCAGTGGGGTAGAGCAAGGGCAGGGCCAAGAGAGGCCAACAATATTATCTGAAGTCACTCCTGTCACACGGAGAGTGGGTGGGAGGAATAGTGACTACCCAGCTTCCCCTCCTTCCCCACCCCCCAGATAAGCCCAGTCACGTTTACCTCACAGGAAGCAGAGTAGCAGGGGTTAAAAGAACAGTCTTTGGAGGCTGATAGACCCAGGTTTCCAACACCAGCCTCCTTTCACAGGCTGTGTGATCCTAGATGAATTCCTCCGCCTTGCTAAAACTCACCTGTAAAACAGGAGTGATAATAAAGGTCATTGTGCAAGGTAAGTGAGATACTCCATTAGAATGTAAGTCACATGATAAGTGCTCAGTAAGAGTAGAAAGTCAAAAGAGAAAATGTATATAAACGTCCTTTGTAAATTATACAATTTTATATAAAGAAGTGTGATCATTGATGGTGGTGTTATTAGTATAATACTGAATTCCACTTTCTGTACAATACTGTTTGCACCTCCCGATTTAGGCTGATTGAAATAGGCTGTGGTACTGGGCGGCTTGTTATGCATCTCTTTTCTATCAGCTGTTAATACAAAGCAGAATCCACACACCAGAAAGAAAGAAGAAATTGAATTAACGAGAAGCTCCCATGCAGCCGAATGACCAGTCCTCTGATTTCAGCTATTTTTGTAGATTCTTCTGGAAGCTGTCATGTAATTCTGTAGCAGTCATTAGAAAGTATTCACTCCATTTAATTTTTTGCTGAAAAATCATTAGTGGGAATTTGACACAGGCCTGGAGTGTTCTCAAGCCCATATTCCACCACCAGGCTTCGAGGGACAACTCCCTTTGACTTGAGCCCTTGAAGTTCACTCAGGAGAAAACCAGGGTGGGGGTCAGGGGGGCTGTTGTAGTTTCGCTCTGCCTCCTCTTCGTCCTTCTCCGTCATCATCCTCCACATCACATTTATTCAGTGTTACGTGGCCAGCTTCTTTTTTTTTGTCTAATTTTGGCTATGTATGGTTTTTATTATCTGCACTTTGTTATCATTGTTGTTCAGTCACTAAGTCACATCCGACTCTTTGCGACCCCATGGACTGCAGCACATCAGGCTTCCCTGTCCTCCACCATTTCTTCGAGTTTGCTCAAACTCTTGTCCATTGAGTTGGTGATGCCATCCAACCAGCTCATCCTCTGTCGTCCCCTTCTCCTCCTGCCTTCAATCTTTCCCAGCATCAGGGTCTTTTCTTTTCTAATGAGTCGGCTCTTCATATCAGGTAGCCAAAGGTTTGGAGCTTCAGCTTCAGCATCAGTCCTTCCAATGAATATTCAGGACTGATTTCCTTTAGGATGGACTGGTTTAATCTCCCTGCAGTCCAAGGGACTCTCAAGAGTCTTCTCCAGCTCTACAATTCTGCACTTTACTGGTATCATATTTGCCCGCTGACTTGGGCAGAGTCAGGACTGGAAAGGTTTGATTCATTCCAGAGCCTGTGGTCTCTTCATCGGGAGCCTTGGTGACAACCTGAAACCTGGAAGGAGGCTTTGGAGGGACCCTTGCTGCTTCTGTGTACCGCCACTGGGCAGGAACCAGCAGAGCACCCGCCCCTTTTCCTGGCAACTGTTATTGCTAAGGTCTGGAGAAGGGAAGGACTAACCACTCCAGTATTCTTGCCTGGAAAATTCCACAGACAGAGGAGCCTGGTGAACTACAGTCCACGGGGTTGCAAGGAGTCGGACATGACTGAGCGACTAACACTTTCACTTTTCATTATTGCTAAGGTCAAAAGCAGCCTCATTTTTGGTTTTGCTTAGTTTTTTAAATAGCATTTGTTTTTCTGCATGGAGCCGGGAGCACGTGAGCAGCGCTGCGGGGAGTGAGCTGTCGGGAAGGCCTGAGTCCCGCACTCTCCTCAGGGCAGCCCCTTTCCGTCTGCTGCGGTGAAGGAAGCACGTGCTCTGGCCCCAGGTGTGAGGGTGAATCACTGGAGTTTTGTTCAATTATGAAAAAAATGTACAAGCCGCTACCCTTTGCCAGGCCCAGGGTGGAAATGAAACGACAGAATCCATCTCGTGTGGCTGAGTGTCGTGGGCCACAATGGCTGGTGCCTGCGGAGTCTTGGGGAGGGCAGCTGTGATGCGGTTATCAGTACTGACCAGTTCGGGGCCTTAGGAGCTCCCCAGGGGCAGGAAGGACACTTATGGTGATTCCTGTATTGCTTGGTGAGAGCAGCATCTCAGGCACAGGCTGAGAAGTGGCTGACCAGATGGGAGAAGTGGAGAATGGGCTGGAGAAGCGTTGGTAGCTCTGTCAGACTGGGAAGAACTGAAGGCCTGGGCCATCCAGCCTGGGGCACAGCAGGCTTGGGGAAGACTAGTGACCATCCCCACCTGTGGGAAGTCCTTTCAGGGGTGTGCGTGCATGCTAAGTCACTTTAGTCGTGTCCAACTCTTTGCAACACTTTGGACCGTAGCCCACCAGGCTCCTCTTGCCCATGGGATTCTTCAGGAAAGAATACTGGAGTGGGTTGCTATGCCCTTCTCCAGGGGCTCTTCATGACCCAGGGATCAAACCCGTGTCTCTTATGTCTCCTGCCACTGGCAGGCAGGTTCTTTACCACTGGTGCCACCTGGGAAACCCCCATTCAGGGGGAAGCCACATTTATTCCATAGGGCTCCAGGGGGAAGAGCTAAGATTAACAGAATATACCAGAGGGCAGACTTTGGACACATCTTAACAGAAGCTTTCTGATAATCAGGGTTCTCTAAAGCGGAACAGGGCTGCTCGGGATCCTGCTGTTTCTCACAGAAGGGCCCATGCAGAGCCAGGTCAGGGAGGAAGTAGAGGAGAGAGTCTAGGCTTTGGTGGCCGAGACCCAGACTGGAATCAAGCTTGCCCACTTGCTGTGTGACCCCAGGCAGATCTCTTGCCTCATCTGAATCTCCTTTTCGTGTAGTGATCCAGTGACAAGTGTGAAGGTGCCTTATGAACTGTGACACATCGTGCAAAATGTTAATTACGCTCATGTGGTTTCACTGCAGTTACTGGTGAGCGTGTCCTACTCATCTCCTAATGATGAAATGTGTGTTGATTGAATTAATTAATGAGCCAATGACTTTCTGCCTAAAACTGGCCCTTAACTTGAATTTGCATCCCATCTGTAAAGCTTAGTACATAGTAGGCTCCAACTTAACAATGTGTTGAGTGAATAAATGAGTGAAGGAGAGATTAAATACATTAACTACTGCTATTGGTCTCATTTAATTCTAAGCACAGTCTTGTGAGATGGCCCCGGAAGACAGAGAATCAGACTCAGGATTGTGATGGTGATGGTGGCATTGGATGGGAAGTTGGCCCCGCTGGCCTGTGGGTCACTCTCATCTGTGAGAGTTTGCATTTCTGGGCCAGCTACAGTCTTGCTGAGAAATGTTTCACCCTGGGACTACGGCATGTCTACTTGGACCCCAGAGAGCCAGTCCTCAGCTTGCATTTTTAGATCCCATTCCTGCTCCTGTACCACACTGTGTCTGCATTAACTCCCTGCAGACAGCGGAGTGGAGGGGGGTGCTCAGAAAGCAGTGCTGCGCTGGGTCCTGGGCGACCCTGCAGTATCACCCACTCAGGAATGGTCCAACCCACACCAAAGGATGCAGCACCCCCACCGCTTGGCAGTTAGAGTCAGGGTGTGGATTCTGCGATCCTGAGCATCTCTGTGGGGACCAGTGGCTCTGCCTCTTCCTGGCTCTATGGCTTTGGGCAAGTTGCCCTCCAAGCCTCAGTTTCCATATCTGTAAACCAGGGCCATGCCTACTTCATATATAGTTACTGTGAGGATCAATGTTAAATGCTTGTTTAGTCCAGCGTCAAGCAATGGCAGGGCTCAGAGAATGCCATAGCATCACCAGCAATAACGTGAGCGCTCAAGTTCTCAGACATGGTCAGTTGCTACCATGTGTAATTACTATAACTTGCCAAACTATGGAAACACACAAAAACCATTTTCTCCCTGAGTGTAATATCGAGGTCCACAATTTGGGGACAAACATTAAATAAATGAAGATGGGAGTTTAAGTCAATGATGGGAGAGAGAAAAGCATAATTTCCTTTTCTCAGTATAGGCAAACCTTGAAGCTATTGTAGGTTTGGTTCCAGACCACTAAAATAAAGTGCATATTGCAATAAAGTGAGTCACATGAATGTTTTAGTTTCCCAGGGCATATAAAAGATACCTTTACATTACACTGTAATCTAGTAAGTGTGCCAATAGCATTATGCCTTTAAAAACAATGCTTAGACCTTAGTTAAAAATATTCTTTATTGCTGAAAAAAATCTAACCATCCGCCCAGCCTTTAGGGAGTTGTAGTGGTAACATCTAAGATTACTGATCACAGGTCATCACAACAAATACAATCATGATGAAAAAGTTTGAACTACTGTGAGAATTACCAAAATGTAACACAGAGATGCGAGGTGAGCATATGCTATTGGAAAATGGCACTGATAGACTTGCTCAAGGCAGGGTTGCTACAAAACTTCAATTTGGGAAAAACACAGTATCTGTGAAAGGCAATAACATGAAGTGTGCCTGTTCAGACAGCTGCCCCAGAATCATTACTCTAGTTCTGCCACTGCCTCGTCCAAATGAGCTACCTTCAGGAAGAGACTACAGCTATCTTGGCCTCAATTTTCTCATCTGTAAAATGGGGGGGGGGGGTTGGTAATTGTAGCTACTTCATTGGGTAATTGAGAGGATTCAGTGAGCTTAATATACTATACTTAATTATTTAAAAATTTTAAGACTTTTTATTTTTGAAAAGTTATAGATTTACAGGAAGTGTTTGTATGCTAAGTCGCTTCAGTCATGTCTGACTCTTTGTAGCCCCATGGATTGTAGCCTCCAGATGAGAATACTGGAGTGGGTTGCCATGCCCTCCTCCAGGGGATCTTTCTGAGCCAGGGATCAGCTGGAGTCTCTTAGGTCTCCTGCATTTGCAGGCGGGTTCTTTACCACTAGCGCCACCTGGGAAGCCCAACGGGAAGTTGCAAAAATAATAATACAGAGAGGTCCTGTGTACAAAATGTTCCACTCACTGGTACCATTTCATGTAACTATAGTACATGTCAAAAACAGGAACTTAACATTGGTTCAATTCATAAACCTTTTTCTTTTTTTTTTTAATGTTCAAATAAAACTTTATTTAGGGACACAGACTTGAATTATATATTATTTTATTTTATTTTTGGCCACACTGAATGGCTTGTGGAATCTTAGTTTCCCGACCAGGGATTGAACCCAGGCCCTCGGCAGTGAGAGCACAGAGTCCTAACCACTGGACCAGCAGGGAATTTCCAAAATTATATGTAATTTTAAAATATCATGAAATATTATTCTTAAGTTTTTTTTCAACCATTAAAGAATGTAAAACCATTAGCCTGTGAGTCATGCAATAGCAGGCCGAGGTCTATCTGAGTTTATATGTTTACTATATCTGTGTGTGTATGTATCTATCTACTTATTACCCACCTGTCTTTCTACACTTTTTAATACCTACGGACTAAATAAGATAATTACATGGAACAGGACTTGGTACATACTAGTCGTTCCATAAATGTCAGTTTGAGTACCGTATATGAAACGGACTGGCTCAGTGCCTGGCTGTAAAGGTAGGCACTCAGTAAGCAGGAGCCTGCCTTGTTCTTTTTCAGTTTACGCTCTCCTTCATCTTCTACAAGCATCATACCAGCATAATGAGGCTTTATAGCTATCGAGCTGTTCTTATTAAAGGAACATGCTGTGAGGGGAAAACACCTTGGGTCTTTGTCCAGTGGGGACCATGTGCAGCTGAACTCAGCTGAGGTGGTAAGAGACCACGGAGAGCAGGTAACTTCTGTTGGGCCCTCCTGTTATTCCTTACTCAGAGGCCCCACTCTAGTGTTCCAATATTGGAAGTCTGCACATCCCGTGGCTGAGGCAGAGGCAGGCTGCCGGAGGGATGGGTCGTTTCAGAGGATGTTTCTTGTTGTGCCCCCACTGGCGGAGGCAGGGAGCACCTCCAGACAACTCGTTCCACTTATATTTTCCTTTTCACTGACACGGAGTCCGGGGCATCTAGCAAATAGCAGCATGTATAAAGCGTTGATACCCAGGTGGTATCAGATTAAAAATTCCAGATATGTATCTTTCTGATGCTTGAGACTTATCTCTTTAAACTAAAAAACTTTTTCAGTTTTAACTGTTTGGAATTTGTCTTTCCAAAATGCCTGCTTCCTGAAATTTAAAAACAAAACAAAACATAATTTGACTTTTTTTTTTTTTTGGTATCTTAGAGTTACGTGAACTGGTTCCTTTGAACTGGTTCTCAAAAACCAGGACAGAACAAAACTCTCATTGTTAGTGCTGGCGTAAATTTATTCCTGCTACCATTTCAAGTGGTCAATGGTTTGTGACAACCAGCTTGGAAAATTCCTGAGATCTGAGCTACCCCCCACAAGGGGGCAGTGTGCAGGCGCTATGCCTCAGACCTAAACTTCAGCTCTGGGATTGTTTGGTTTTTGTCCTGTTTTCTTTTTTTTTTTCCCCCCACTTGAGAGCTGGGTTACCCAGGACTGGCTACTTAACTGGGGTTTCTTCATATGAACCATGGTAAAAATGACCAGTCCATGGTGATGATGAGGACTCAACAAGGGGACCTAGGTCATGGGTCCCAAACTTCAGTGCTCTGGGGACCAAGACAGTGACATGATGACCACAGCATACGAATGGGCAGTTGGGACAACACGTGAAACAGTGGTTCTCAAGCTGAGCTGGTGAACTTAAATGTGCCCGGGCTCCATCTCAGACCAGTTAAACCAGAATGTCTGGGGGAGGCAGTAAGCGGAATGTTGTAATTTCTAAAAATTCCACAGGGAGATCAATCCACATGTCAGGACTTGCTCACCATGGTATTAATTGTGGACCATTTTCTTTAAAGCAGAGATCCCCAGTCTCCAGGATCTAATGGCTGATGATCTGAAGTGGAACTGATATGACAGTAATAGAAATAAAGTGCACAGTAAATGTCATGTGCTTGAATCATCCCCAGACCATCCGCCCCTGCCCCCAGCCCTAGTCCGTGGAAAAACTGTCTTCCATAAAATTGGTCTCTGGTCCCAAAAAAGGTTGGGGATTGTTGCTTTAAAGGACTTAGATGTTGACTTTTAAAATAATTTCCCTCTCCAATATTATCCTAAACGAAAATATTATACCTAGGGTAAGTTTGGGAAAACTGTACATAGTTTGATAGTGATGGAGGAGGTGGGATGTGTAGGAAGCAGAGGGGATACAGTAGAATGGTTGGCAGTGGTTGAATTATACAGGGCCTTGAATGCCAGGCCAAGGAGGTTTTGATTTGCGTTGTGGGCAGAGGGGAGGACCCTGGAGACACGTCAGGGAAGGGACAGCAGAAGCTGTGATGAGAGTCATCTCTGACTGGTCCATTAGACAGACCAGCTGAAATCACTCATCCTTCAGCACAATCCCCCTCCCTCCCCGCCCCTCCACTTTGTGTTCCTGCTCTTCCTCCATTTGCATAATTTACCTTTACTTATTATGGCTTTCATCATTTTCATTATCACAGCACGAACTGGCAGGGCTGGTCTGATGCAGTGTGGAATTAACTGATGGGACCTCAGAAGACCTCCTTAGTTCCTATTATTAACCCGAGTATCTTTCAGGGAAAATTTTATTAAAAAGAGATCATCTGGGGTTTGTTTTCAGCTGCATTTTCCAGAGGGGGCATGGCCCACGATTGCCCTTGCCTGTGACTTCTGTCTGTATGCACACTTGGAAAAGCAGGTGTCACTCAGAGCTCAGAGAGCAAGTTTCTAATTAGCTGCTTGTTAAACCACAGGCCTCCAGATTGGGCTACTAAAATTGCTGGTTTTTCCATGAGGAAACCCTGATGGTAATTTTTTTTCTCCGCCTTGAACACAAAGCATATCCGGTTCTTTGCTGCTGCCACCTTTTTCTGAGATCCTTGTCAAATTGTTGTTATTGTTACTGTTACGTGTAACTATTACTATTTATGGCACCAGGGGCGGAACTGGGTGCTCTGCAAATATTATTGTCTTGTTGAATTCTCAGAGGATCTTTGCAGACACTGTTTTCCCAGAAGAGGAAATTCTGGTCTCTGAGAGCTGAGTCACCGCCCGAGGTCATGCAGCCAGAACAGGTCAGGCTCAGCCCTAGGCTGGGCCCTTGGCCATGTTCTATGCTATAACCTCTTCTCTGTATTCTTGCTACCCACTTGCCTGTGTTTCACTGGCCATCTTTTATGACGTGGGAATTTGTATTTTAGTCCAGTAGCATCTGGAAAATAATGAAAATAATTTTTAAATGTAGCTTTAAAATATAGTACAGAGGTAGATTAAATACCACTAATACTTCCCCCAGACTATTGTCATTCCATTTGGGTTCACTCACAGGAACAAATTCAACATTTCCCTACTACAGCAATGCAGTTCCAAATGCTAAAACTACCCCACGGGCAAGAGTTTAGTTCTTCTATGATTATTCATGGTGTAACCAGCCTTCCTAGGCCATATTTATAATTTCATTAATTTGGTCAGAGTTTGTTCCTCCTTGCAGGAAAATGGTAATTGCAAGAGTCACTTTTGATTTGGAATTTCAAAAACATCATATTAACTTGATTTTTTAAATAAAAACTCTCTCACTCTTAGCTGTTTACATTTTTATAATATGAGGATAGATTTGTATTCTTTGATCAGACGTGAAAAAAAGAGATGGGTGTGACTGTAGAATCAAGTATTCATTTATTCAGCCAACATTTTTTGAACACCTTTTGTGTGCCAGATACTGTTTCAGGGGAGGGGATAGAGCCGTGAAGCAGCCCCGTGAGGTCCCCTCTCATGGAGCCCATTTTCCAAAGGAGGGGCAGACATTCAATAAACACACAGAGGAGAAGTCGAGAAAAAATGCTGTGGTGCCAATGAGCATGGTCATGGGATGGTAATGGGCACAAAGAGATGGGGTCCTTCTCTGAGGTGCTCTCTGTGTTGGGGGGAGACAGGCATTTCCACACATGGATACAAACTTTAGTTTCTGGGCATTTGGGGGTATAACGTACAATTTTGACTATTTTGGGGCAATATGGAGATCTATGAGATGTAGCCATTTGTCATTTTACTGAGGCGTAAGTGTTGGAGAAGACTCTTCAGAGTCCCTTGGACTGCACCAATCCATCCTAAAGGAAATCAGTACTGAATACTCATTGGAAGGACTGATGCTGAAGCTGAAACTCCAATACTTTGGCCACCTGATGTGAAGAACTGACTCATTTGAAAAGACCCTGATGCTGGGAAAGATTGAAGGCAAGAGGAGAAGGGGACGACAGAGGATGAGACAGTTGGATGGCATCACCGACTCAATGGACATGAGTTTGAGTAAACTCTAGGAGTTGGTGATGGACAGGGAGGCCTGGCGTGCTGCAGTCCATGGGGTTGCAAAGAGTCGGACACGACTGAGCAACTGATCTCTGAAGTTATCTTTTGAGCTTCCCTGCTGGCTCTGTTGGAGAAGGCAATGGCACCCCACTCCGGTACTCTTGCCTGGAAAATTCCATGGATGGAGGAGCCTGGTAGGCTGTAGTCCATCGGGTCACTACGAGTCGGACACGACTGAGCGACTTCACTTTACTTTTCACTTTCACACATCGGAGAAGGAAATGGCAACCCTCTCAAGTGTTCTTGCCTTGAGAATCCCTGGAACGGGGGAGCCTGGTGGGCTGCCGTCTATGGGGTCACACAGGGTCGGACATGACTGAAATGACTTAGCAGTAGCAGCTAGCTCTGTGGTAAGGAATCCACCTGCCAATGCAGAAGCCAAAGGAGACATGAATTTGATCCCTGGGTTGGGAGGATTCCCTGGAGGAGGAAATGGCAACCCCCTCCAGTGTTCTTGCCTGAGATAACTCCATGGACGGAAGAACCGATGTGCTGTTGATGTGCTTAGTCTCAGTTGTCAAGTGGGCCTCAGGAAGCGTCACTACACACAAAGCTAGTGGAGGTGATGGAATTCCAGTTGAGCTATTTCAGATCCTAAAAATGATGCTGTGAAAGTGCTGTACTCAATATGCCAGCAGATTTGGAAAACTCAGCAGTGGCCACAGGACTGGAAAAGGTCAGTTTTCATTCCAATCCCTAAGAAATACAATGCCAAAGAATGTTCAAACTACTGCACAATTGCACTCATCTCACACGCTAGTAAAGTAATGCTCAAAATTCTCCAAGCCAGGCTTCAACAATACGTGAACTGTGAACTTCCAGATGTTCAAGCTGGATTTAGAAAAGGCAGAGGAACTAGAGATCAAATTGCCAAAATCTGTTGGACAATTGAAAAAGCAAGAGAGTTCCAGAAAAGCATCTATTTCTGCTTTATTGACTATGCCAAAGTCTTTGACTGTGTGGACCACAACAAACTGTAGAAAATTCTGAAAGAGATGGGAATACCAGACCACCTGACCTGCCTCTTGAGAAATCGGTATGCAGGTCAGGAAGCAACAGTTAGAACTGGACATGGAACATCAGACTGGTTCCAAATAGGAAAAGGAGTATGTCAAGGCTGTATATTGTCACCCTGCTTATTTAACTTATATGCAGAGTACATCATGTGAAATGCTGGGCTGGCTGAAGCACAAACTGGAATCAAGATTGCTGGGAGAAATATCAGTAACCTCAGATATGCAGATGATACCACCCTTATGGCAAAAAGTGAAGAACTAAAGAGACTCTTGATGAAAGTGAAAGAGGAGAGTGAAAAAGTTGGCTTAAAGCTCAACATTCAGAAAATGAAGATCATGGCATCCAGTCCCATCACTTCATGGCAAGTAGATGGGGAAACAGTGGAAACAGTGTCAGACTTTATTTTGGGGGGCTCCAAAATCACTGCAGATGGTGATTGCAGCCATGAAATTAAAAGACACTTACTCCTTGGAAGGAAAGTTATGACCAACCTAAACAGCATATTAAAAAGCAGAGACATTACTTTGCCAACAAAGGTCCATCTAGTCAAGGCTATGGTTTTTCCAGTAGTCATGTATGGATGTGAGAGTTGGACTATAAAGAAAGCTGAGCGCCAAAGAATTGATGCTTTTGAACTGTGGTGTTGGATAAGACTCTTGAGAATTCCTTGGACTGCAAGGAGATCCAACCAGTCCATCCTAAAGGAAATCAGTCTTGGGTGTTCATTGGAAGGACTGATGTTGAAGCTGAAACTCCAATACTTTGGCCACCTGATGCGAAGAGCTGACTCATTTGAAAAGACCCTGAGGCTGAGAAAGATTGAAGGTGGGAGGAGAAAAGGATGACAGTGGATGAGATGGTTGGATGGCATCACTGACTTGATGGACATGAGTTTGAGTAACCTCCAGGAGTTGGTAGGGAGGCCTGGCATGCTGGGGTCCATGGGGTTGCAAAGAGTTGGACATGACTGAGTGACTGAACTGAACGGAAGTCCCCTCTATACAAACGAGTTCTGTTCTGAGAGCGAGTTTGTAAGTCCAAGAAGATAGCTTAGGTACCCAATTAACACGACTGGCTGTGTAGTACTGTACTGTAATAGGTTTAGAATACGTTTCACACACACACAATAAAAAAACCCCAAAATAAAGCATTTTTAAGTTTACAGTATAGAACCTTGCAAAGTACAGTAGTCCCACACAACAGCTGGCATACAGGCACTGGCATCTAGTGAACAGGCAAGACGTGTTACTGACCGGAGGAGAGAGAGGAAGTGGGAGATGGTAGAGCTGAAGGATCGTCAGCAATAGGAGATGAAGGGCAAGCTGCAGTTTCACTCACGCCCTGACATGAATGCACATCCACATCTTTGAAAGTTCATAACCTGAGGGTTCGTATGGACGGGACTTACTGTACTACTAGGCCTTCCCTGGTGGCTCAGCTGGTAAGGAATCTGCCTCCAGCGCAGGAGACCTGGGTTTAATCCCTGGGTTGGGAAGATCCCCTAGAGGAGGGCATGGCAACCCACTCCAGTATTCTTGCCTGGAGAATCCCCATGGACAGAGGAGCCTGACAGTCCATGAAGTCGCCAAGAGTTGGACACAACTGCACGAATAAGCAGACCACAGCACTGTACTACTAACAATTAGGCAGAAATGAACCAGCTGCTCATTGGTCAGCTGGACTCATTCACTAGTTAAATGACTTGTTAATTCATGCCTGCCTCAGAGAAAGGGTGATTCAAGGTCATGCAAGGTGCCATCCCCATGTTATCTCATTTCATCCCAACCACAGTCACATGGTCAGGATTATCATCTCCACTCCCTCGACCTTACTAGCCAGGACTGCCAACGCCAAGGGCTCACTGTCATCCATCCTGAGGTCTGTAGCACAGGCATGAGAGGCTATGGGAACACAAGCAGTTCAGATGCTGCGGGTCCTCAGATGTACCTTCTCGAAGGAGGGGGCGTTAGATGGGGTCTTGCAGAAGGAGAGGTGTTCGTCAGGCAGAGAATGGGAGGCAGCAGGCAGGGGGAGCCGTGTGTGCAGCGGCAGGAAGCATGAGAGCCACAGAACATTCAGGCACAGCAGAGACCAGGAGCGTGGGTGGAGCGGGAAGTTGGCAGGAGATGAATCTGGAAACGGGGGTGGGCAGCAGCAGAGGAAAGGCCGGAGCGTGTTCAGAGGTGAGGCTGACAGGATTCCTGCTGGCTGCAGTGGAGGAGGGAGGGAGCGAGGAGTCAAGGATGCTCTGGGGTTTTGGCCTGAGCCACTGGGTGGAGCCTGGGAAGACAGGGGCGCTGATCTGTATCACATGAATACCCTTCCCGGAACAGTCCCCAGGACGGGCCGGACAGTGAGGGCTGGAAGGCTGCAGGGCCAGTTGACAAATAAGAAATGGCATTTGGCAGTGGAGCTGGAGAAAGGGGAATCAACCATAGAGACCCTGCCAGGCTCGACTCAGCAGGCTGGAGGAGTCCCTGGGATCTGATGTGTGAAGGTGGAGGACTCACTCATGCCAGGGTTGAGAGTGAAACGATGCATTTAGGTCAGGGATGCAGCTGGGAGAATAGATTTCAGGGGAAGGAAAGAAGTTGGGAAAGACATTTGGGACAGGTCAACTTTTTTTTTTTGGTTCAATTTTTTCAAAAAGATTTATTTATTTATGGCTGCACTGGGTCTTCATTGCCACCCAAGGGCTTTCTCTAGGGGCAGCAAGCAGGGGCAACTCTCATCACGGTCCGTGGGCTCCTCATGGTGTCTTCTCTTGTTGCAGAGCACGGGCCCTAGAATTCAGGCTCAACAGTTGTGAAACACCGCTTATGGGATTTTCCCGGACCAGGGATCAAGCCCATGTCCCTTGCATCGAAAGGTGGATTCTTAACCACTGGACCACCAGGGAAGCCCTCAATTTTTATTGGAGTATAGTTGATTTACAATATCATGTTAGTCGGAACAGGTTGACTTTAAGTTACGTGGGAGACATGCAGATCAAACCAGTCTAGAGGCTGTCGAAGAGGTGAGACAAGAGACATTTTAACACGGGCTGGGAAGCCAGACCACGGGCATGCAAACTCCACTTAGATGAGTGGCCAAGGCGAGGTACTCAGCCTTAGTTGCTTCTGTGTTTAAAGTGGGGACATTTGCAGCATCTACACTACAGATGGAGGGGATCGCATGAGAGAGACACCCACGCGAGATCAGCAGGGTGCCTGCCACGCTGTCAGTGCTCAGTAAATGTTGGCTATCATCATCCTTGTCATCGTCACTCCTGATTTCATGGCCATCGGCTCACTGGGGAAGTGGGGGCCATCGCAGGAGGTGGGATCCGCCAGGCAGAGGGTGGAGAGCAAGAGAGGAGAGTAAGGGGGAAAAAACAGCTTCCACCTCCATTTCTTCAAGAAGCTAGTGCAAAGGGCATGTTCTGGGATCCGGGGCTCACTTTTGTCATGGATGTGGCTTGACTTGAAAGTTTCTCAAAATTAACTGCAATTAGAAGGTAAGGAGTAAGCCACGGTTTGAATCGGCAATCCTGTGGTTCCCTTTTCATGAGAGCTCTTCTGAACTCACGAGTAAGATAATGACAGGCTCAGCACAGTAAAAATGTTTTAATGGGGAGAAGTGAGTGTGAACGTCAGAATCTTAAATGCATTAATTTTCAACATTATGAGATTAATTGGCTCCCAAATATAGCCTGCTCCTGCTGTAATTGGGGTTCTGGGGAGCTTCCAGCTTTCCTGTTACCTTTAGCCAACATTTCAGGTTCGACGGTGAATCATGTTTTAAGAGGTTAGTCATCTAATTAAAATTATATTTCCGGTTTATATGAAATAGAAGAAGAAGGGATCAGCAGATATTTATGGAGGCTGTTGCTCCGTACCTTGTGGTGATACAGGATATCCAGAGAGGGGTAAGGCCTGGCTCTGGTCCTCAGGCAGCCCAGGGTTTGCCACTGGAGGCAGCCTGGAAACACTGAAATCAACTCAACGAGATAAACGGTGGTGATAAGCTGCTGTCAGGGCTCAGAGGGGGAAAGTGACTCCCTCTGCCAGGTGAGTCCACAAGCATCCCCGGAGAAGGTGACATTTGAGGGAGGCCTGGAAGAATGCCGGGGAGAAAAGGGGAGGATGCCAATCTAACCGGGACCAGTTTGGTAGCATCGCAGTCATCCAGGGAGCACCGAGGAGGTCTGAACCAGACACTGACCCCTGGGGACAGTTTGGGGAAGCATTAACCTCTCCTATGATGGCTGATGAGGAGTGGGCATGTGGAGAGGGATAAATCAGGAAGAGGGAGGAGGCCATGGATCACAGATGGGTAGAACTCCAAGGGAGGGAGGGAGGGAAAGAGATGGGGGTGGGGCAAGGGACGAGGCTGCAGGTTTCCCACGAGCGTGCAGTTTCATGTAATTTAGAAATAGGATTTATGACCGTCAATCAAACACATACTCAGAAAATCTAACACAGCTATTACAAGTTCTTTGCTGGTAAGCTGTGCTTTGAGGCTGGATTAAACAATTGACCTGTGTCATTGCTGAAAACCACGAAGATGAGCTGGGTTGTCAGGTCCTGGTGAGGAAGGCAGGCAAGCCGGGCTGCTTGGGAGGCTGCAGGAGGGAAAGCGAATGTCCCTTCGCTGTTTAGGTGGCGCAAGAGATGTGCCCACCTCTCGTCCCCACAAGCTCACCTCTCTGCCTCCCTCTGCCTGCTGTTCCTCCCTGTGCGGAGCAGAAGTCAAGGCCGGGCCGATGAACTGCTTTTCAGAGCTGTCAGCACGTCTGCGAGGTACCTGGCCTGCAGCGCACAGGCTGGGCTGGTGCAGGAAGAGGGGGACGCCCAGGAGTACCAGGGCTTTCTTTGGGGTTTGACCTATGGCTGGAGATTTGTCTTGATTTTTATTTTCCTATTATAAAACTAAAAAAAAAATTATTATGAAATATTTTAAGCATTCAGTAAACAATATAGTACATATTTACATACTCCTTTTCAAGGTTCTGTGGATGTGAACAATGCTGTCTTATCTACTTCAGATCTCTCTTTTTAAAAAAAAAAAAATCATTTCCAGATACACCATCCCTTCTCTTCCCCCTCCCTATTGCCGCCAGGAACCACTTGGTGTTTTGTTTTTTTTTTAACTTTTGCTACTAAATATATGTATTTGTAAACAGTATATATGTATGGTTATTTTGTCTGTCAATTTTTATATACATGATATAATATTGTACTTGTATCCTTTAGCGACCAGCCTTTTTGTTTAACATTATGTTTCTGATATTTATCCAGTATGATTAATTTGGATCTATGCTGGATCCATGTGATTTAGCTGCTGCGTAATATTTCATTTAATAAGCCACAGTTTATCTATCCCTTCCTTGTTTTACTCTCACTGAGGAAAAGCCAGGTCGCTTCTCACCTTTGCTGTTACAAGCAGTGTTGCAGTGAATGCGCCTGCACACAAGCAGGCATTTCTATGGGATCGTTTCCTAGAAGTGGGAAAGAGCACCTTCCTTGGTTTGCGTTATTTTCTAACATCAGACTTTATCTGTTTGGTTTGCTGCTATAGCTGCTGCATTTTTAGCAGTGCCTGGTAAGTAGTCAATAAACATCTGTTTAAAGAATGAATATTGATAGATTACTCCCCAAAATGATAGTGCTAACTTACACCCCCACCCAGTTTATAGGAGTATTTCCATTTCCAACATTCTTGCCAACACTTGTTTATTAGCCTTATTAACACTTGCCAATCTGATACATATTAAGTGGTGTCAAATTGTTTTAATTTGCATCCCTGTGATTATTAATGGGATTGATGATCTTATCATAGATTTTTGGCCATTTGGATTGCTTCCCCTAGGCATTACCTATTCATATTCTTTGCCGTTCCTGTTTGCTTACTGATTTGTAGAAATGCTTTGTTTAGCTGGGATTAAAACTCCTTGATGGTTATATGGGTTATATTTAAGCTCACTCAAGCTGTAATTTGCCTTTTACCTTATTTGTGTTTGCCTTTTAATAAACAGAAGCTTATTCAATTGTATGTAGTAGAGTTTTTCAGTCTTATTGTTTGCTAAGAATGGTAGTTTTATTTCTTCTAATTCCTTTCTAATCCTAATACTTTTTGCTTCTCTTTAAAGGTCTTTTTGCTCTAATGATTATGGAAAAGCTTCTCTTGCTTCTGATTGTAAAGGGACTGCTTCTAATACTCCACCACTGAGTATGATGAGTGGTCTGTTTTGGTAGACATCTTTTATCAGGTTATTTCATACCATCCTTGAAAACCTAGGATAAACGCTGGTAATGGTATATTATTTTTTCATTTGGATTTGTTCTCAGATATCTTTTTGGTTCTTTTCTTAAAGCTATTATTTCTTTCTTAATCATTTTTCCCCCCTTAGGATTTGGTTTTCTTTTTTTTGTTTGTTTTTTCCATTTATTTTTATTAGTTGGAGGCTAATTACTTTACAATATTGTAGTGGTTTTTGCCATACATTGACATGAATCAGCCATGGATTTACATGTGTTCCCCATCCCGATCCCCCCTCCCACCTCCCTCCCCATCCCATCCCTCTGGGTCTTCCCAGTGCACCAGCCCCGAGCACTTGTCTCATGCATCCAGCCTGGACTGGTGATCTGTTTCACCCTTGATAGTATACTTGTTTCAATGCTATTCTCTCAGAACATCCCACCGTTGCCTTCTCCCATAGAGTCCAAAAGTCTGTTCTATACATCTGTGAGGATTTGGTTTTCTTTACTTGAAATTTTGATTATTTTAAATGTACTTGTTTCAAGATCTTATGGTTTGCCTTGTCTTTTTTTTTCGCCACAGGGAGCCATCTCTATGTGTGTTTCACACTGAGCCTGTCTTTTGTGTCCATTGGCTTACATTTATCAAGCAACTATTATATGGAGAAGGCAATGGCACCCCATTCCAGTACTCTTGCCTGGAAAATCCCATGGAGAGAGGAGCCTGGTAGGCTGCAGTCCATGGGGTCGCTGAGTCAGACATGACTGAGTGACTTCACTTTCACTTTTCACTTTCATTCATTGGAGAAGGAAATGGCAACCCACTCCAGTGTTCTTGCCTGGAGACTACCAGGGATGGTGGAGCCTGGTGGGCTGCTATCTATGGGGTCGCACAGGGTCGAACATGACTGACGCGACTTAGCAGCAGCAGCAGCATATGCTAGTAGGGTAGGATGGGGAAATGACAAGTCCCTGGACTCCAAGAATCTGTCACACGATTAGTGCTCACTGTTTGGGAATTCCTTGCCTAGCAGGGATCCAGGAATCCAGGGTTTGGAGTCAGATGAATTCTGGCTCCAGCAATTATTAACTATGTCACCATCAGCAGGTTACTTAAAGCATCCAGTTAACCTCACCTACTGAAGTGAGCTAGTAACAGCTGTCTGCTTCATAGAGTGCATCAGAATATGCGTGCCATACAATCCAGAGCACGGTGTCTGGCACATAGTGAGAGCCAATCAAGAAGAGCTGTCATTGCCTGTGTCCATCTCCCCATTTGATCCTCACAGTTGCATAATGAGATGGGTTATTATTACCGTCTGACATGTTATAGGAACACGTGGACACATTTAGTAGAATATTAGTAACATGCTGATTTTTAAATTAATGTATGTAAAAGAGCTTTGGTAAACATAAACCACCATGCAGATGGAAGGGAATGTCATTCTCTGAGATGGTTTAAACCCAAATTCTTATCGGTATTTAGAGATGTTGTTACAGGGATTTAAAATCATGTAGAAAACCCAGAGAAACAGCCTAAGGTGTTTGAAAAGGAGAGACACCTGAAAATATCGTTTAATAATAATATCAGAGAAAGGACTGCAAGTATCATTTAAAAATAATACTTGAAAAAATAATATTTAGGTGTTACCAGTATATTTTTAAATGTCTATAAGATGACATAGTAAATATTTTGAAAGTTATTTGCATATAGTGCCAATTCATTTTAAAAAAATACATGGTTTAAGTGCACAGAATGTATGGGAAGGGAACACATTAAGAATAACGGCCAAGTAAGGTCATACATAATTTTAATTTTTTTTCTTCAAGCTTTTCTGTATTTTTCAAGTTTCTACAATGAGTCTGCTCTGGAAAGGAAAGAGGGAGCCAGGGCCTGCCTGTCAGACCTGTGAGAGGGCAGCTTGGGTTCAAGTCTCAGACAGTTTGGGGCTGGTGGGACTTCCTACTTGCAGGCATGCGCTGGAACGGGAGTGGGGCTTAGAAACCCAGCGGGTGGGCCCTCAGAGGGCAGAAGAAAAGTGGAATCTCATTTCCTTTCTTTCCAAACCCAACCTGATACTAATGGTCTGGATTATACATCCTCCTGTGAGCCTTCAAGGGCTGGGCTGCTTTGATTCCTGCAGTTTGCTGAGCAGTACCTGCACAGGTAGTCCTAGGTGAGAGAGGCCTCACTCTAAATCCCACGTGAGGTTTCCTTCTTCCTGAGCCGCCATGGTGTTGTTCCTCTCGCCAGCCTCTTATCTCTTATCTAGAGCAGGGAGGGTCTAACTGCATTGACCGAACCACCTTTTGTGTAGATATCTGTTGGAGGGCAATTGGTTCAGTCTCAGTTCAGATCAGTTCAGTTGCTCAGTGATATCTGACTCTTTGCGACCCCATGGACTGCAGCACTCCAGGCTTCCCTGTCCATCATCAATTCCCGGAGCTTGCTCAAACTCATGTCCATCAAGTTGGTGATGCCATCCAACCATCTCATCCTCTGTTGTTCCCTTTTCCTCCTGCCTTCAATCTTTCCCAGCATCAGGGTCTTTTCCAATGAGTCAGTTCTTTGCATCTGGTGGCCAAAGTATTGGAGTTTCAGCTTCAGCATCAGTCCTTCCAATGAATATTCAGGACTGATTTCCTTTAGGATGGACTGGTTTGATCTCCTAGCAGTCCAAGGGACTCAAGGGACTCTTCTCCAACACCACAGTTCAAAAGCTTCAGTTTCTTCGGCACTCAGCTTTCTTTATGGTCCAACTCTCACATCCATACATGACTACTGGAAAAAAACCATAGCCTTGACTAGATGGACCTTTGTTGGCAAAGTAATGTCTTTGCTTTTTAATATGCTGTCTAGGTTGATCATAGCTTTTCTTCCAAGAAGCAAGCATCCTTTAATTTCATGACTGCAGTCACCATCTGTAGTGATTTTGGAGCCTCCAAAAATAAAATTTGTCACTGTTTCCACTGTTTCCCCATCTACTTGCCATGAAGTGATGGGACCGGATGCCATGATCTTAGTTTTCTGAATGTTGAGTTTTAAGCTGACTTTTTCATTCTCCTCTTTCACTTTTATCAAGAGGCTCTTTAGTTCTTCTTTGCTTTTTGCCATAAGGATGGTGTCATCTACATATATGAGGTTATTTGATATTTCTCCTGGCAATCTTGATTCCAGCTTGTGTTTCATCCAGCCCGGCATTTCTCATGATGTACTCTGCATATAAGCTAAATAAGCAGGATGAGAATATGTAGCCTTGACGTACTCCTTTCCTGATTTGGAACCAGTCTGATGTTCCATGTCCAGTTCTAACTGTTGCTTCTTGACCTGCATACAGATTTCTCAGGAGACAGGTCAGGTGGTCTGGTATTCCCATTTCTTTCAGAATTTTCCAGTTTGTTGTGGTCCACACAGTCAAAGGCTTTGGATAGTCAATAAAGCAGAAGTAGATGTTTTTCTGGAACTCTCTTGCTTTTCTATGATCCAAGGGATGTTGACAATTTGATCTCTGGTTCCTCTGCCTTCTAAATCCAGCTTGACATCTGAAAGTTCATGGTTCACATGCTGTTGAAGCTGGAGAATTTTGGGCATTACTTTGAAAGCTAATAAGTGTGAGATGAATGCAATTGTGCAGTAGTTTGAGTATTCTTTGGCATTGGCTTTCTTTGGGATTGGAATGAAAACTGACCTTTTCCAGTCCTGTGGCCACTACTGAGTTTTCCAAATTTGCTGGCATATTGAGTGTAGCACTTTCACGGCATCATCTTTTAGGATTTGAAATAGCTCAACTGGAATTCCATCACATCCACTAGCTTTGTTTGTAGTGACGCTTCCTAAGGCCCACTTGACTTTGCATGTCTGGCTCTAGGTGAGTGATCACACCATCGTGATTATCTGGGTTATGAAGATCTTTTTTGTATAGTTCTTCTGTGTATTCTTGCCATGTCTTCTTAAGATCTTCTGCTTCTGTTAGGTCCATACCATTTCTGTCCTTTATTGTGCCCATCTTTGCATGTAATGTTCCCTTGGTAGCTCTAATTTTCTTGAAGAGATCTCTAGTCTTTCCTATTCTATTGTTTTCCTCTATTTCTTTGCAATGATTGCTGAGGAAGGCATGTTTATCTCTCCTGGCTATTCTTTGGAACTCTGCATTCAGATGGGTATATCTTTCCTTTTCTTCGTTGCCTTTCACTTCTCTTCTTTTCTCAGTTATTTGTAAGGCCTCCTCAGACAACCATTTTGCCTTTTTGCATTTCTTTTTCTGGGGGATGGTCTTGATCCTTGTCTCCTGTACAGTGTCACGAGCCTCCATCCATAGTTCTTCAGGCACTCTGTCTATCAGATCTAGACCCTTGAATCTATTTGTCACTTTCACTATGTAATTGTGAGGGATTTGATTTAGGTCATACCTGAATGGTGTAGTGGTTTTCCCTACTTTCTTCAATTTAAGTCTGAATTTTATAATAAGGAGTTCATGATCTGAGCCGTAGTCAGCTCCTGGTCTTGTTTTTGCTGACTGTACAGAGCTTCTCCACCTTTGGGTGCAAAGAAATGTAATCAGTCTGATTTCAGTGTTGACCATCTGGTGATGTCCCTGTGCAAGAGTCGTCTCTTGTGTTGTTGGAAGAGGGTGTTTGCTATGACCAGTGCGTTCTCTTGGCAAAACTCTGTTAGCCTTTGCCCTGCTTCATTTTGTACTCCAAGGCCAAGCTTGCCTGTTACTCCAGGTATCTCTTGACTTCCTACTTTTTCTTTCCAGTCCCCTATAATGAAAAGGACATCTTTTTTGGGTGTTAGTTCTAGAAGGTCTTGTAGGTCTCGATAGAACAGTTCAGTGTCAGCCAGTCACTAATCATACAAGCTACTACCCGGGACTGCTTTTCTAGGAACAACCGGTAGGGTCAGTGTACCTTGAGTCTTGGGAGATCTGATGCTCTGTCCAGGTCTGGGCAGCTGGTTCTCAGCCAGCTCTTACTGAGGGCCCGGCACTGTGCTCTGTGCATTACAGGCTTGGTTTCTTAAAGCTCTTTTCTCAGTTCATCCTGGTACCTGAGCCAGAAACCTTGGAGTTTCCCAGGAACTCTCAAGGAGTCCTCTTGAGTTCACCTCCTAGAGAGGTCTTAATTCTCATCCAGGCTACTGTGCTCTCTAGTTTGGCTAACTCTTTCCCCTTCACCCAGTCTTTTCTTCATCCATGTCACTCAGCCCAAGTGATCCTTTCCAAACTCAGATCTAACTGGATTAGGCTTCTGCTTCAAAACCTATAGCTTTTCAATTTCTCATGGGCTACAGATAAAACCATTTTAAATGCCTTCCAGTGATCGAATCTAGGCCAGTGTTTCTCAAAGTAAGGCCCTTGGACCGCCAGGTTTCTCTGAAGGACTGTTATCATCATTATAATACTAAGACATTCTTTGCCTTTCATCGTGTTGACTTTTGCAGCGAAAGTGTAAAAGCAGTGGTGAGTAAAACTGCTGGCTCCTTAGCACCACTGAAGACAGTGGAGCCAAACTGTATTAGTAGATTTTGTGTTCTTCACTTCCTCCCGCTCACAGTTTAAAACAAACACACCCAAGAAAACAGGATCACTTAAGCAAGTCCTTGATGAAACAGTACAGATGATGAATTTAATTAAATCTCCGCCCTTGAGTATGCTTCTTTTTAATGTTCCCTGTGGCAAAATGGCAAGTCGGCTTAAAGCGCTTCTGCTATGTGTGATTGTTTGGGTTGCAAGCTGAACTAGCCCCTTTTGTTGTGGCATGATTGGAAAGTTCTTTTTTCATGGAAGGAACGATTGGCAGGCAAACTACAGCTATCCCGATTTGGGCATCTGGCAGACATTTTCTTGAAACTAAATGAAGTGAGTTTCTCTTTTCAAGGAAACCAACCAACAGCAATTTGCCACCAGTGATAAAATTAGAATGTTTACACAAAAAATTAGAATTTTAGGAAATTTGTATCTGCCACCATGACGAGCTTAACAGCTTTGCAAAGTTTAAAGATTTTTCTCTGATGAGATCAGTGGTGCTATTAATGAAAGCAATTTTCTGGTTTCCTATAAGGAAGTGCTCAGCTTTGGAAGATCTGTATAAATCAGTATTCAAACATCCAGCACATGATGGGATAAAATTCTGCATAAGCAAAATATCCACTGGAAGGGTTGGAGAGGTCAATAGGTTTTCCTAACCTGGTTTGAAAAGTTCATTGATCTGATTCTGGCTTTTTTTCTTTTTTTTTTTTTTTTGCAACTGATGGTTAAGAAAGCACCACTTGACAAGATTTTGGTAGATGCCAGATTCCCATCATGTATTTCAGCCCCAAACATATCACAGCAGACAACATAGACACAGAGAGGAGAATCCAACTGTCTTTCCTTAAAGCCAGACATTGGAGCTGTTTGCAAAAACACATTAACACAGGGCTACTCTTTTACTACATGTTTAGTGATGTTTTGGGAAAAATATTTTTTGCAAAAAATTTTATTAACATTAATTTATGTCATGAATTTATTATTGTTATTTTTAATAATTTTATTTCCTTATTTATTGACTCTGCTGGGTCTCCTGGCTGTGTTGCGCAGGTTTTTTCTCTAGTTGCAGTGAGTAGAGGCTACTCTCTAGCTGAGGTGCACCCGCTTCTCATTGCCGTGGCTTCTCTTGTTGCAAAGCACAGGCTCCAGGCTCAGGGGCTTCATTAGTTGTGGCTCCTGGGCTCTAGAGCACAGGCTCAGTAGCTGTGGCGCATGGGCTTAGCTGCTCTGTGGCATGTGGGGTCTTCCTGGACCAGGGATCGAACCTGTGTCTCCTGCATTCTCAGGCAGATTCAGAGCCACCAGGGAAGCCCCCTGTTGTTATTTTTAAATGTATATATTTTAAAGTTGTCTGTTTTAATTTCTATTATGGTAATTTGATAGATGGTAAGTGTAAAGGACTCCTGAGATCCCCAAATTTGAGAACCACTGATCTAGATCCGAGAGCCAGAGATCCAGGTCTTCAGCCTCTTCTTTCATCATTTCTAATATCTCCTGAGCTCCCTCCAACCTGTCTTCTTTCCATAATTCCATCAGTGTTTCCAGTCTGACTAGGTTCTGCCACAGGGCCTTTGAACATTCAGTTCCTTCTGCCTAAAATAATTTGTTCCCTATTCTTCAATATTCTCTTGTTAACCTCTACTCACTCTCAGCATCACAGCTCAGGACGGCCTTCTCTTTCCCTGTAGTCATTGTATCCATTCGATTCCCTCCCTTTCATAGGCTCCATGTTAATATATTTCATCTGTTTTCTTTTACTCTTACCTTCAGACTTAAATTCTTATTATGTCCCTCCTCTGTCATTTCCTCTTTGTGCCTATTTTACAAGTACCACCTCCTCTGCTGTCTGTTGTATTGTATTAATCACCACCTGTCTGATGCAAGAGAGAGGAAAAACTAACCGACATTTCAATGCCAAGGGAGCCAATTGATCAATCTTTTCCTTGAGATTTCATACATTTTTAAGAGGGTTCTCACATCCCTCTTTACATGCTCCGGTGTAATTTACTCTGTGGTTTTTTTCAGCTTGAGAAGAAAAGCATCTGCATTTTGTCATTAATGAGGCCGATTTTCCTGTCTCTTGTAGTTGCAAATTCCTGAAGTATGTGCTTTTTTTTGTGTGTGTATCTGCCAGACTTCCTATTTTAATGGTACATCATCTTTTCTCTGAGCTCCAACCCCTTGAAGTGTAAACTCAGACCTCACCTCTCCACAGGATCAGTGGGAATTAGCTTTATTATTCGATTTTTCTTAGCAAAGAAAAAAAAAGTGGGTTATCTAGATCTATCAGCCTGCCATCCTGCTCTGAAAGGTTTGACAAGATTTTCTTTTTGAACTGCTAAGAAGGCCTTTGTAACAGCGTAGGCTCTCTGTGCTGTCGGTGAGGAAGGGCTGGGAGGGAAGCTTCTAGAGGGTAATGATGCTGGCCAAGCCTCTTTTCCTCCCGGGACCTGGTTTCCCCATTTGTGAAATGCACAGGCTGCGGGTGTTGGCTACAGCACATCTTGCCCTAGGACTGTGCCATCCAAGTGCATCCTGGGAACCCGGTACCTTCCCCGGCCGTGCTCGCTGCCGAGGAGGGAGGAGGATGCCGGAGGAAAGAAGCCTGGGTTTGCAGGGAAGAGCACGGTGTCCTTGGAAACCAAACATTTAAATCTCCGAAAAGATCAGGTGCAATATGGAATCGTATTCGTTTTATAGCGATAATACAGCTGACCCTAGAACCACGTGGGTTTGAACTTCGAGGGTTCACTTAGAGGTGAATTTTTTTCAGTAGTAAATCCTCCAGTACTACACGATCCATGTTGGTTGAATCTGGGGATGGGGGGAAACCTCAGATATGGAGGAGCCTACTATACTGAGGACCGACTCTAAGTCAAACGTGGATTTTCCAACCCTGGGAGGGTGGGCACCCCTAACCCCCGAGTTGTTCAAGGGTCAATGGTATATATATGTGTGTATCTGTTTATTTATTTTATATACACATCTGTGCCAAGTCCCTTGCTACCTACCAGCTGGGCTGGAGTGGAGGCAAATAAGCGTATTGAAGGTCAGCTCTCAAGAACTCACAGGGTTGTAGTGGAAAGGAACATCCAGCTCACCAGACCCCACATCTCAATATACAGGGCACAGGCTGTAAGGAGAGAAGGCAGGGCCCTCCAAGTGTGCTGGCGTCACTGAGGAATGATGCGCAGGGGGTTGGCCCCAGAATTTCTCTGCTGAGAGTGCAATGGGGCCGGTGGAACCCTCTGGAAAATGGGCAGCTGGACTGAAGGGTGACTGTGGTGCTAGTCCAATGGGATAAGGCCCTCTAACACAGGGATCCCTGACCCCTGGGCAGCAGACCGGTTACTGGTCCATGGCTTGGTAGGAACCAGGCTACACGGCAGGAGGTGAGCAGCCAGTGAGCAAGTGAAGTTTCATCCGTATTTATAGTCGCTCCCCATCACTCTCATTACTGTTGGAGCTCCGCCTCCTGTCAGATCAGGGATGGTGTTAGATTCTCATAGGAGTGTAAACCCTGCTGTGAACTGCGCTTGAATCATCCCCAAACCATCACCTTCATCCCAGTCCGTGGGAATATTGTCTTCCCTGAAACTGGTCCCTGGTGCCAAAATCACTGGGGACCAATGCTCTAAGAGGACCCTCTGCCGTGTTTGGAAGCCCATTTCCAACATTCACGAAATTGTTTACAGTTCACGGGCATTTTAGTTCTATCTAGAGTGGGGGGCGGGGGTGACTGTTATAGGCTGGAAAGGCAGGGCTGAGATGGTGAGGGAGCTCCAGACTTGAGAACGTATGACTCTCCTTCCAACAAGAAGCCTAGTAAGAGGGCAGCTAATTTTAGCCTTTTGGCACTTAGCTTCCTCGGTGTCTATCTGGAGAGGTTGCATGCCCACAAGGGGCTCTGAGGCCGGCAATGGGCTAGTGCCGTTAGCACGTGCTCCCTGCCCCAAGCACATTAGTCATTACGGAGCGCCCTCTGTGTTTGACAAATGGGACAGCTGCCACTCAGGCAATTTCCTAGCGAATGACTGAGCCAGGTGGAGTGGGAAGATAGCCGGCCTTAACCAACAGGGAAAGCTAATACTAATCATTAGGTCTTTGAACCTTGCCATGTTACCAATTAATGGTAAAATAAAGTGAAATGAGCAATTTGATGGATTCCAACCCACTGGCTGTGCTTCTCTGCTTGAGTGCCTCCCATCTCCTTACTGTGTCAAGCTGAGTACAAATTCAATTACGAGGAAGAAGGGCGGTGTGGGATTGTAATACTTTTAACGTGGATGGCTGCCGTCTGCTGGGGGCATTAAATGAGCACTTGCTATGTACCAGAGTCTGTGCTAGGAAGTAGGCATTTCTGTCTGCATTTATCTTCACAACTGGCCTGGGAGGTGTGGACGGTGCAATAGCTCCGTCTTAAGAGATGCAAACATCAGGCAGAGAGAAATGTAGTGACCGCCAGGACCAGCTGGCTGAGTGACAGACCTGGGACGCGAACCCAGGCTTGCTGACCACACAGTCCAGGCTCTGACTCCCTCCCTGCTGTCCATTGTGCACCACGTGGCTTCCACGCTCGTGTCTCCTTTCACCCCATCAGGCTGCTCTGCAGGGTGCAGAGCGGTGTTCATTCTGAATTCACCCAGGAGTGGGGAGAGGCCGGTTGCCGGCTGGAGCCCACTCGAGGGGTCACAGGCTGAGCCCATTTCCTCTTGATATAAGTGCCCTCTCCACTTCCTGGAAAGTCTGGTTGTGTCCACCTTGGGGTAAGTTGCCTGGGCCCTTGAGGGCTGAGGTGTCCACATCTTGGCACGCCTCTAACTCATAATAAGCAGGGTTGTGACAGCAGTTAGGAGCCCTGGTGCTTCTGATCCTCTGCCTGGGATTCTGTTCCTGCTGGCCAGCTGGCTGGCCCTGGTCAGCCACTTCCTCTGCAGCTGGGGGCCTTGAGGGCCAGTGCTCTCTGCTTCTGGTTGATGTGGGATTGAGTTTTATTTTTCAGCACCCATAAACTTTATCTTGGGCTTCCAGGCGGCGCTAGTGATAATGAACTAGCCTGCCAATGCAGGAGACATTAGAGACGCGGATTTGATCCCTGGGTTGGATCCCCTGGAGATCCAGGGGATCTGGAGAAGGGAATGGCAAATCACTCCAGTATTCTTGCCTGGAGAATTCCAGGGACAGAGGAACCTGGGGGGGCTTAAGTCCATGCGGTCGCAAAGAGTGGGGAACGACTGAAGCAACTTAGCACACACGCATAAATGTTATCTTTGGAGATGTGGAACATGCCTTTATAATTGTATAACTGAGAAAATGAACCAGTTTGTATATGTACTTCCTCCAAATGATCACTCAGGGCTATTTTCTTAAGTTCTCAACCTATTTGAGTAAAAAAGCTCCTAAGGGCAAAGCATCTTGAATATCTAAACGCTTTTCTCTCGCCCCTTGAGCCCAGTTACTGCTACGGAACGTTTTACTCCACGGTCTGGAAACTGCAGCGACATGGTGCACCTCAGAGTTTCATCCTGGTCCACTGGGACCACTGCCTACTTCTCCCTTTGCCTTGAACTTGCTGTGTGGCCAGCGTTGGTTTCCCTGGATATCAGTGTTCTCAGGTGACGGAATTAGATCCGGTCCCCTCTGAGGAACACTCCTAGAGCTCAAAGTCTCTGATTTGCTATTTCTCGCCCTCCCCTTGCTCTCGTCTGGGGAGTGCAGACGTCCCTGTAAGTGAATTCTTTTCACAGGACAGGTAGTCAGCCCACTAAGCTCCAAAATTCAATAGTTTAGTCACGTAAAATTGGAAATCTTTTCAGAGGCTTACACACATTTGTTTTCTTAACAACTGTAGATGGTTAAACATGCTCTTGATGAATTAGGAGTGTCATTTTGCACTGAAACTGTATGTAGGACCTTACTGCCCAAGAGAATGGCCACCCTCCCGCTTCTCCCGCAAATGCCTTAAGGAGCAAAGTCAGGTCACAGCTGGAGACGAGCACAGGGTGGTCCTCAGAGCTGGCCTCGTGTTTGTCCAGAGCATCTTCTTCCTGTCTGTCTCCTTCTAATGAATTGCCGCCCTGAGACCTCGTCTGTGTTGCACAGGACCAGCTCGGAGAGCCCACTAATCACTGTGTAAGGAGTGAGTGAATCAGTTCGTAGCCCCATAAATGGCTCTGCTTTGTAGCACTGGTGTCTGACTTGAGTATTTTGTCCACCTCTCCCCACCCCATCTTTCATACACACTACTTGTCTGGGAGGGAAGCTACAAACGCCCCTGGCGTTCCTAAAATAAAACGCATAAATTTTATGGAAACTCTCTGCAGTTCTGGGCCCTTTGGGGCTTGCTTCATGTTTGGAGGCTATGTTTTGATAGTTGAAATTGCCTGAAAGTGCATGTTCTACTTAAAATCGCAGAAGTTGTCTCTAGTAGGTTAAAGTTGTTGTTTTTTTTTCTGTCCAAATGAGAAGACATAAGTTTATTTTATACTAGTGTGACAGATGCACGTTGTATGTATACATAAAATCGAATAAAAGTTTTTAAGATAATCTATCATGACTACAAAGAAATAGCATCACATTTTCTGGAAATTGTAGTGCTTACCAGGGAGGGGCCGGTTGAGACATGGCTCTGAAACAGAATTCCTTTTTTTCTATTTCTTTTTAGTTTTTTTCATTTTATTTTTTTAAATTTTTAATTGGAGGAGAATTGCTTTACAGTGTTGTGCTGGTTTCTGCCAAACAACAAGGTGAATCAGCCCTAAGTACTCATGCCCCTTCCTCTTACCTCCCTCCTCCCACCGCCTCACTCCACCCCACCCCACCCCTCTAGGTTGTTGCAGAGCGTGGGGTTGAGCTCCCTGTGTTATACAACAGCTTCCTACTATCTGTTTTACATATGGCAGTGTATATGTGAAACAGAATTCTTGATCTTTCTAAATCGCAGACACCATGTGTCCCATACCCCTTTCCAACCCCCCACCCCACCCTCCATGGTTCTTGATCATCCAATGCGAACCTTGAAGTTTGTGGTCCCTGGCGCATCCCCGCTGAAATCACTTGGCTGCATATTCAATAAAACAGAGTCTCCAGGTTTGCGACTGGAAACCTGCGTTTTACCAAGCTCCTTGGGTGATTTCCTAAGCACACTAAAGTCTGAGGGTTGTTGGCCACCACAGTGAGATCCAAACCCAACTCCACGGCATAGACAAGCCCCTCCGAGACCAGGAGGCCATCTCCCACCGCCTCCGGTCGTCCCGACTGCAGCACCGCATGATGGTAACTGACACCCAGCGCTGCCGCTGCTCTTCCGGCTTTCAGACCTTTCTCTGCCCGGCGAACTCCTCCACCTCGATCTCTGCCCTGTTCACAACCACATCCCGCAGAAGTCTCCCCTGTCTTCTCCTGGCTTAAAAAATCTCCCGTTTTCTGCGTTCTTACAGCACTTACTTTTGGTTTTGTTTTGGTTTTTTTTTTTTTTTTTTCCAAAACTATCAATCTACATGTTCTTTTCACCCATAAACTATGAACTTCCTGGGGGCACAGAAAAGGTCTCATACTTAGCAGGAATTCCATCAGTGCTTTTTTGAGACTTATGATCCAAAAGGCTGGATCAGAGTTCAGGGGGAGGATTGGCAGTTTGTGGAGATCATGGTGATGACATTTGTTGAACAAAAATTGTCCCGGTTGTGACCGAAAGGTATGCGTGGGTGGGGGTGGGGGTGGGGTCCAGCTGCTCGCCGCTGGAAAGCTAGTAAACAGGCCAGGTTGGTGGAAACGGAAGTTTGCTTTATTACAGATGCCGACAATTGCGGGGGAGGGTGGTGGACATCTGTCCACAGGCTGACTCCCCTCTTCCCCCGACAAGCAGGGGGTGAGAGTATTAGAGTGTGTATGTGGGGGCCGGGGTGGGGGGGCGGGGAGTGGAATTGCACGCAGAAACAGCACCGTCATCTCTAACAGTCATCTTCAAATTGATCATGAGTGGTCTGACCAGCCTCATCTTGAATGTTTTAGGTACAGTTACTCTTCAGTTCCAGGGTCCATTGTTCCCATTTCTTTGTGATTATTTCTCAGAACTGTGGCAGCTGGAGTCCTGGGTGCAGGCTGGTCATCATGCAGTTAACTTCTGCACCTGGTGTTTTGGTGTCTGTAAGACAGCTCACAGGATATGGCTCAGGATATTATCTATAGCCGTTGAGAAAGAACCAAAGGTCCTTGACTGTGCTTAATGACTGCATTATTATTATTTAGTCTCTTTTGACTGTTTTCCTTTGTTTCCCCATTTCTCCCTTTTCTGATTAAACTTATTCTATGGCTAAAGTTTTCCAGAGGGAAAAGGCAGGCAGAGGACATGGCGGGGGGCAAGGACCACAGGGTCCTGCTCCGTTTCACCTTGAAGGTCAAATTTTAGGGAAAGGTATAAAGAGAGACAATAAAAGTGACAATTTTAAAAAATCTATCATCTATCTATTTATTATCTCTGTATCTATACTATCATCTATATATTATCCATTTGTCTACCTATTATCTATGTCTCTATTACCTACCTATTGTCTATCTGTCATCTGTGTAGCTATGTATCTGCCCAGAGAGACACCCAGAGCACGTGGTCTCTGTCAGACACTGCTGAGAGCCCTCTAAGCACTATTTCAATTAACTTCTACAGCAGTGCTGAAGGGTGAGGCACTCATGTTCTCCCCACTAGGTGGGTGAGACATCGGAGGCTTTGGGTCATACCATACTGTGCTACAGTCTAGTCGTGCTGATAGGGTCCAGAGCCCAGTCTGTCTGGTCCCGAAGCTCCTGCTCCAACCTGGAGGAGAAGGGACCACTGGAGGGAGACACCAGGCTGCAGGAAGATGCCATCCACTGAACAACTCTAAGACATGGCAGACACTGCTTCTACTGCCCACCCTGACCACTCCACCCCAAGCCACAGATTCCTGGCCTGTGCACTGGTGATGGGGGGCCCCTCAGAGGGGTGGGATGGGGGCTCCTCTCTGTAACATCCTTAGCCTGGCACCTGGCATTTGGCTGATGCTCAGTTAGATGCCAGGTGTTGTTCCTTCTGTGAGGTGATGCTAAGAATGAAAGGAATCAATGAATGTATTTCCTTAGTAAACTGGATGGCATTGAACAGAAGGGAGATGTTATTCCCAGATTCTAAGCCAAAGATTTATCTGCCAGTGGGGCCCAGGGAGCCCAGTGGAGAGAGCGCATGGACAGCAGTGAGAGTTTCGGAGTGCCTGGCTCCCTCTGCCCAACGCCTCGTGCTGGGAATGGGATGCGGGCAGTGGACCCCAGCCCTGGGCCCCTCTGAAGCCCAGTTGCTTCACATCTAAAAAATCGTGGCTACTTCCTGGCAGGCATGTGTGAAAGGGCGCTTCAAAGTATGTGTCGGGATCCCCTGAAGGCTTCTAAAGATGAAAAAACCCCTCAAGAGACAAAGTCACTGCAGAGCCTTCACATGGGTAAACTGGTATCTTTCTGAGAGGAACACAGAACCGGGGAGCGATGGATATGGCAGGATTCTCAGAGCTCCCGCGGCACAAGAAAAATGGAAAAGAGAGATGAATGCTTTATCTTCTTAAGAGCCAGCCGTCTTTCATCCTGAGATTAGAGGCCCTGGATGCCAGGCTCCCTCCCCTCAATGGGTGACGATCTTCAACAAAGAAGGAGGTTGGGGGAGGGGAGCAGAGAATTCATTCATTCCACAGGCTTGCCCTGAGCTGACCCTGCAGCTCCAAGCCCTGGACTGGGCTCCATGAACAGACTCAGAAGACCAGTCCCTGACACTGAGGCTCCCAGGCAGTCCGAGAAGAGTCTCGGTACAGGAAGCTGTGGGCACCTTGGAATGAAGCAGCTCGTTCTGCCTGAGAGTGTCCGGAGGGCTTCCTGGAGGAGGAAGACTTGGAATTTGAAGACTGAATAGGTGTTTATGAGAGGAGGAGAAGAGGACAGCCAGGTAGAAGGGAGGGCAGAGCAGAAGCCCTGAGTCATGAACATGCCTGGCGTGTCCAGAACACGGTGAAGACGATCGTGGGGATAAGGCTGATGGGGGAGCCAGGAGGCTGGCGTGTACTGTCTCCAGGCTGAGTCCTGGGCTGCAGGCTGAGCCCTGTCTCCCAGGCTGAGCCTTGGGCTCCAAGCAGCCGACCTGCAGGGAAGGATAGAGACTCACTTTCTCTGGTTCAAAAATACTTTTTTTTTCTAATCTCCAGCCCTGGGGGGAAGCCACAAAACCTCTTTTGTCACGTTATTCCGTACCTCGGTCTTTCCTTCAGAAATGTCACAGCAGAAGATTGGAAATGAAATTGTGCTGGTGATGTTAGAGATGCAGCAAAAAGAGGCTTTCAGAGAAAGCCAGCCACCCGGGTCTCACTCCTTCAGCAAAGCCTGGTCTCCTCACTGTGATGGGAGAAAATTCCTGTCATTAGATATAATCCGATAGAATTGGATTAAAACAGGGTGAAAAAAAAATCAGTATTTTGCCACGTGTTTCATTATATAGAGCCCCCTTACCTGCTTACGAGCTTTCCCTGGTGGCTCAGATGGTAAAGAATCTGCCTGCAAAGCAGGAGACCGGGATTCGGGAAGATCCCGAGTGGGTGGCATGGCAACCCACTCCAGTATTCTTGCCTAGAGCCTGGCAGGCTACAGTCCATGGGGTTGCAAAGAGTCAGAAACAACTGAGTGACTAACACTTTGACTTCTTTCACCTGCTTACAGACATTTTGGTGAGTTCCGCTCCTTCCACCTTGTAATGAATGACAGTCTCAGGGAGAGCTGGAGGAAGCCTCCAGAAGGAATTTTAGATGATAAATGTAGCCAGGCTTGACGATTTTGCTCAGGTTTAAAAAAAAAAAAAATGGCTTGCTATCCCCACAGGTATTTCTGCAGGAAATTGCCTGAGCCTGTGTTTTTTTGCTTTCCTCTTTCTGGAAGGGCCCAATTTCACTCTGACCCCTGCCTTTCCCTCAGGGCTCTCCCCAAAGCTATTCCCTCCAGCTGCCATCTTCCTTTTCATTTTCAAACATCTTGTCCTCTGCTGCGGAACCCTCAGCTGCCCCTTCCCCCACCTGCATCTTGATTTGCCAAGTGTTGGGGTTTTTTTTTTTTTTTTTTCCCTCTGAAAGGCTGCCTCTCAGCAACTTCTAACTCTGAATTTACATCATGATGAAAACAAGCCAGCAAACAGCACACTGCAGGGTAGGGAACTCAGGAAATGGAGGCAAAAACCAGGCTTGGTCTCTGCCCCGCCTTGTAAATCAGCAGCTTTATGGAGCCAGGAAGGGGAGGAGACCCTCGAGGGTCCAATTCAATGGCATCACTGGGCACCGAGCACCTACTAGATGCGAGACTCTGTGTCCAGCACTGGGAGCCTGAGTTAGATGCCAACCTCAGACGAGTTGGGGTTAGGGTTAGAGTTAGGGATGTCTGGGAGAGCTTTGTGGAAAACCAACGGCTACCCTAGCACGAAAGTGAAGGAAGAATTCTCTCCCTTGAGGACGAAAACCAGAGTGTCACTTCCCAAGAGCTAAAGGAGGCTGTGAGACCGTGGATAGAGAGCTTGGGTTGAAGCCAAACAGACCGGGTTGAGCCCTGAGTAACTAAAGTAATGCTAAAAACCAAATTTGGGGGGAAAAATGAAAAAAAGAAAAAGAAAAGCCCCCCACCTCCAACCCCAACTTCTACCAATAAAGTTACTGCTTCTCTGGACTGTGTCTACTAGCAAGTGAACCTTTAATATTTTCTTGTCAGGTACAAGCTCTTTGAATTCTGCCAGTTCTTAAGGGACGGTGTGGCTTAAGCTTTCCTCCACGTGGCTGTGCTGTCCTCCTGTTCATTCTGGGTGACTGGAAACTATTCCAGGGGGTTGTTTCACCACCATTTACCCCATCATTGGATGTTTCTGTGGTGTTTGACGTTGTCCTTCTTTGACTAAGACCCGGCTCTGGAATGACTGAGTCAAGGGGAATGCTTATCTCTGAAGGTCTTGCCCCAAAGTGCCATTTTGCTTTTGCAAAGGGCTGTCGCCACTCTTTGTCACTGTTCATGCCTGTGTGCCCCTTCCCCTGCAAAGCATTAGGTGCTGCCTTTATAAAACCAGCTGCCAATTTAGGGTGCAGAAGGTCATTTTAAAGCATGTTTAAAACCAAGTAATCTGGCTGTTAATGAGTATGAACATGTTTCCTGGTAACTGTCAGTGTTTACTATTTATATTTTATTTTATGGAACTTGGACAGTTATTTTCCTATGTTTCTTGTCCACTTTGCCATTGGGATTTTGAGGTTTGATACAAATACACACAGATATGCACTCAGTGCAGTTAACCCTTTGCCCTGAATCCTAAACACTGTTATGTGGATGTGACCTGGCAGAGGGGATTACAGTCCCCCGTTGACAAACCCATAGCAATGGGGACCTACTTGGGGCACTGATAAAGCCTCTTGGTGTCATTTGGGGGGCCCTGAAGAGCTCCGACACCATGCTCTTTTATGTCTTGATGCAGAAAGAATTCAGCGAGAGGCAAAGTGATAGATAAGAAGTGATTTATTACAATAGGATGCTTGTGAGGCTTATAAACGGGCAGGTGAGGGGGTGCCACACCCTGAGAACTTACTGAGCTACAGTTTTATAATTAAAGGAAAAGCAGGGAGGGGAGAAGAACTTCTTTTCTTTCTTGAGTTGACATCATGCCTTCATCATCAGCTTCTTCTCCAGGTTGAGCAGGGAAGTTTTCTTGTCCCTAGACGGTCAAGCTAGATCCACAAATTATCATTTTTTATGTGTGTACAGAGCATGTCCTAGGGATCTTTAACTTACTGAGCCCGCTGGGCAGGATGTGGGTGTCATGCCACCCTTGTTTTATTGCTTTGGAACGTGTCCCATGCTTCTGTTGCATGGTCTTATTGCTAAGCAAGCCGGCTTGGTTTTGTGGTTAAGCAAACCTGCTTTCTTGAGTAATCGTTAACCTACAAGGGTCTCCCATATTTTTAACTTACAGTCTCTTAGTCGGATTAACTATTTAATCATCTACTCTGTCCCTTTACTCTATCCCTATTGCTAATTTCTGAAAATCCTCTGGCAGCCCCTGCCATCATCTGATAGTGACGCAGAAAGTCTCAAACTTGCAATAAGCCAACAAGGCCTTTCTGCTGACTCCAGGGGAACTGAAATGTCCCTGTGGGCTTTAATGTCCACTGGCCCAAGGGCAGCTTGTTTCCAAGGCCAGCCTGTTTCCAAGGTGATTACTCCTCTAATGTAGCATCTTGCAAACTTGAGGACTCCTGGACCCCAAGAATACTTTGAGGAACCCCAGTGAGACATGCCCCATTAGAAACTCAACAGTTGAGGTGATTCCCTAGCTCCAAGGCTACAGGTAGTTAGCCTAGATGCATGCAAAGGAAACTAGGGACAGCAACATGCCTGTTTTACTTTTTTGAAGAAGAATATCAGTAAATGAATACAGAAGGGTAAAATGCTTCCACAGTCCTCAGGGATCTTGCTAGAAATGCTGGTCCATGGGAGATTTCCTCAGGGTTTGCGGTACCCTGGTCAGTACAGATACACAGCTGTTCCCACGCAGCTGGTTCGGCCTAACTGGTTGGGTTCCTGAAATCTCCTCTGGAACTAGGAGGTGAAATTGAAGAACCACCGCAGCAGCAGCTAAAGCTTAAGGAGTGCTATCTGCCAGGGTGCATGCTAAACTCCTCAAAGATATTATCTCAGAGTAGTGGAATCACAGATGTGTGACGGTATCTGGCTTCCCTGGTTCCTCCAAGGGCTCCAAGCCGGTTCTCCAGAGGGGACCACCAGCCCCTCTTATTCATGTCTCAGCTCTCCCACCTTCTAACTGAAGAGGCAGCCCTGCACATCTAAAGCTTAGGCTTACTCCCTTTATCTGGCCCCAGGCATCATTACAGGACTCTACCCTTCTCAGCTGTCTGCTTTTCTCCCACTCTCTGTTTCATCTCCTGTTCCCACTTTGTCTCAACATCCCTACTGCGATGACTGAAGCTGAAATTCTCAAGGTGCTGAACAAGTACACAGAAATAAATCAGCAGGTGCCAGCATTTCCCCTAAGGGGAACTCAACCCTGGGGAGGGATTACTGAGGTTTAATTTTCACAACAGCTGTGCTTCTGAAAGGGTGTGTAAATCAGTCCAGGGGTAATTGAAAGGCACTGGGAAAAGTAATTGTTACTTAGAGGAAGCCTATGGCGAGCTCTTTTGTAAAACAAATCTTACTGATCCTTCAAGGTCCGGCTCTGATGTCACCTCTTCCTTGAAGCTCTCTCTGATTACCCCCTCTCTCCCCTGTCTGGATTAATTACGCCTTCATCTGAGCGATGTTTGGGTATTGGTGATGCCTCAGCCTAGTACGTGATCCAGTCTGCCTTGTGATATAAATAGATCTTGGCACAAAAAAGATGTGAAATGAATGTTTGTTGAGTCAATGAAAGAAGGAACCTGTAAATTAGGCTCAACTCCTTGACGGAAAGAAGTATATCTGATTTACTTCTTTTTTTTTTTTTTGCATAGAAATAGCAAGGGTCTTCTACTCGGAGCTCCCTCTTGCACTGGTCAGCAGATATGTGGATGAGTAAGCAACTAAAAACCAGTTAACCTCTTAATTTTCCCTTACGTAAACCCCTCTGTTAGCAACAAAGAGATGATATATTTTTTTAACTTTATTTATTGACTTTTGGCTGCACTGGGTTCTCATGGCTGTGCATAGGCTTTCTCTAGTTGCAGTGAGCGGGGGCTACTCTCTAGTTGTGGTGCAAGGGCTTCTCATTGGGGTAGCTTTGGGTTGCAGACAATGAGCTTTAGGGTGTGTGGGCTTAGTTGCCTTGTGGCAAGTGGGACCTTCCTTCCTGGGCCAGGGATCGAGCCCATCGAACCCATGTCCCCTGTGTTGACAGGTGGATTCTTCACTCCTGGACCACCAGGGAAGTCCCAACAGAGAGGTAACATTTTAAGATTAGTTGGCAGGAGTCAAAGTAAATCAAAAGCGTGAGGATGCCCTCTAGGCAGTTCACACTTTAACTGGGTGTCTTGTTCTCCCTACCTTCCCCAGGAAAGGGGTCCCTGACCCTTTGTAGTGGGTGAGGGTCTCTTCCCCTCTTTGAGAGCATTTCCTCTCCTATGATGGGGCTGTTCATATTCACATCAGGCAGGAGGTTGAAATGACCGTGGTTCTCTTTGGTGGCATAAACTTGGGGCCTCAGTCTTAGCTACTGGTGTTTGTGTCAAAGTAGACCCATCACAGTTTCCAGAGGGAAATCTTGGACTTGGCCACAGATTCCCTCCTCAGCCCACTGCTGTTGAGATGGTGTGGCCATCTCTTCAAGAAAAGTCTTCTGGGCTTCCCTGGTGGCCCAGTGGTTAAGAATCTGCCTGCCAGTGCAGGGGACACAGGTTCGATCCCTGATCCAGGAAGATCCCACATGCCATGGGCAACTAAACCTGTGTGCCACAACTACAGAGGCTGCATGCTCTGGACCTTGTGCTCTGTAGCAAGAGAACCCACCACAACGAGAAGCCCACGCACCATGAACAGAGAAAGTCCTCTCACAGCAGCAAAGACTCAGTGCAGTCAATAAATAAATGCAGCATTTAAAAGATTTTTAAAAAGAACAAGTCTTCTTAGATACATCAACTTAAGAAAAGGATATCAACCCTGCTCTTTGGTTTGATTGACTATGGAAGAAAATAGCTTGGGTCCAAATTAGCAAGATAGGCCATCTGCATCCCAGTGATTTATTGCCTAGTGACATCCATAGTAGTTTACTTGGAGAATATGGGTCTTAGATCACGGGATCAAGCCAAACCATCAGAAGACTTTGGTCTCATACATCATTGTTCCGGCAACCTTTCTCAGTCGACTCTGTTTTTGGTGCTTTCCCTGCAGTGGGAGACTTTATAAGAAGCATTGATTTTAAACTTACATTATATATGTTAGCATTGCTGAAATGTCACTGAAGCATCACACCCTACATCACTTGCTGTCTCACCATGGGGAATATTACTCTCCAGCATCAGTTCCAGGAAAAGCAGGCCTTCCCCTTGAGCAACTGGGACATCTTCTGTATTATAACATCTTGTTGTTTATGTGCCTCTTTCAACTATTCTGCTTCCCTCTTTCCTTTGGCTTTCAGGACACTGGGAGCCAAATTTGTGACCACCCCACCCCTGCCAGCACCTGTGCGGACCCTGGGAGCCTGTGTCTGTCTGTGCTGACGTCATCCTTAACATTATTTTTTATGCTACCCAGGCTCTTCATCTACCGCTACTTACATATGGGTCCCTATCCAAAGCATTTTCTCTATCTATCTCTGTAAGTCACTTCCTAGACTCTTTTTAAAAGACATGTATGTGTTTCTTTAAAAATACACACACACACAATATTTTAAAGTGTTTCAAAGGGATGAAGCCACCCAAGTGTCCATCCACCGACAAATAGGTCACCAAAATGTGGCATATTTCTACGGTGGGATGTTAGCCTTAAGAAGGAAGGAGACTGTACAGTAGGCTATAGCATGAATGAAACTTGAGGACATTATGCTTGGTGAAATAAGCCAGACACAAAAGGGGATATACTGTCTGATTCCACTTATATGAGGTACTTAGCGTAGCCCAAATCTTAGACAGTAAGTAGAGTGGTGGTTGCCAGGGAGATGGGGAGAGTAGGGTGTAGAGTTTCAGATTTACAAAAGGAAAAGAGTTACGGGGACGGATGGTAGTGATGGCTGCTCAGAAGTGTGACTGTACTTGATACCACTGGGTTGTACACTTAAAGATGGTTAAGAGGGTAAATATTATGTGTGTTCTAATACAGTGTAAAAACCCACACTGTTTTAAGGTCTTTCAAAGAGATGAAATCTCTGAAGTTTTAATTGCTATCTTTAAAGTTGTCTAATATTGATTTTACTAAGAAACACAAAAAAGGGTACCCTTAAATTTATAATATAAGCCCCCATTTTCTCCATCATTTAGTCTAACTTGTGATCTCTGTAAAATATGCCAATTTTAACTGACACTTTTTAATTGACACATACCATTTACAGAGAAAAGTGCATCATTTATGAGCGTGCTGCTCCATGAATTATCATAAAGTAAACTCTTTGGGGTAATTAAATCCAGGAGGAGCAATGCAAGACTGGCAGAACCTGGGTGCTCCTGACAGGTCCCTCCCAATCACTGCCCACTGCCTCCTCCTCGCAGGTAACTACCATCCTGATTTCTCACCTCATCTGTCCTCTTTGCCTGTCTCTGGACTTTACATGTAAATACAGCCAGACAATATAAATTCTTCTGTCTCTGGCTTCTCTCACTCAACATTACATTGGTGATATTCATATATGTTTTTGCATGTAGAAGAAATTAATTTTTACTGTCGTATGGGATACTTACTGTACCACAATATGTGTCTACATTCTAGAACTGATGGGTTATTTCCAGCATTTGGCCTGTCATTTCACGTCCTTCTAGGGGAACAAGATGGGTCATAGAAGAAATCAAGTTAAGTGAGTGAATGAACAAATGGGTGTTTTTTAAATTATTGATTTTTGGTTGTGCTAGGCTTTGCTGCTGCAGTGAGCAGGGGCTACTCTTCATTGTGATGCACAGGCTTCTCACTGCAGTGACTTCTCTAGTTGCAGAACACAGTCTCTAGACACCTGTGCTTCAGTAGTTGCAACTTGAGGGCTCTAGAGTGTGGGCTCAGTAGTTGTGTGCACAGGCTTAGCTGCTCCGTGGCATGTGGATCTTCCCAGACCAGGGATCAAACCCATGTCCCCTGCATTGGCAGACAGATTCTTATCCACTGCACCACCAGGGAAGTCCAGGAACGTGGGCTTTCCCCGCCTCCACTCTGATGCTTTCCATCACTCTGTGCAGGGCTGTGCCCTGTAGCATCCCCTTTCTCTGGTAGGCCTCTCGGAGTCTCACCCTGAACATTCAGTCCTCAACCAGGGATGCTCAGGGTACCCCCAACCCCCACCCCACACACAGACTCATTCCTCTCCAGATGCCTCAACTCCCCAGATGCTGATCCTGCTTCAGCAGCTCAGAGGGAGGCTCTCTCTTAATACGTCTCTGGCCTGTGGTCTATAAAGTGCCTACAGGCTGAAGACGGGGTACCTGGGCTTCCCCTCCTGTTTGTCTTTGTTCAAGCTGCCTTGAGCAAAGTGTCTTGAAATACTTTCCTCAAAAAACGTGCCTAGTTTCATAGTCATCTAGGTCAGGGTAAGTTTGCTATCGCTTTGTCATGGCCCAAAGTATCCTCATCTTTTTAATGGCCTCATATTATTCCATTACGTGACATTGAAAGCCGCTCAGTCATGTCCGACTCTTTACTATATGGTCCATGGAATTCTCCAGGCCAGAATACTGGAGTGGGTAGCCTTTCCCTTCTCCAGGGATCTTCCCAACCCAGGGATCAAACCCAGATCTCCCACATTGCAGGTGGATTCTTTACCAGCTGAGCCACTTAACTCCAGTGGATTTTTAAAGTACAATTTATTTCCTGTAAAGCAATGAGAAATTTAAGATGTAGAGATTATATTCATTCTCACCCCTTTCTCAGACTTGCTTCACCAGGTTCTATGGATTGCTTTTCTTTCTTTCTTTCTTTTTTTTTTTATTATGGTAAAACATACATAACACAAAAGTTATCATTTTAACGATTGTTAAAGTGTACAGTTCAGTGTCATTTAAGTATATTCACCATGCTATTTAACCATCAGTTCTAGGAGATTTTAAAGGCGAGTGTATTTATTGAAGTTAAAATTGACTCCTGGCCCACACGAGAGTATTTGAATCAAATGTGATTGAATCCTGTCACCGGAAAGAACATTTATGAATTTGTTGGAATGCTTTTGACTACGGGTAACTGAAAACCTGACTTAATTTGGCATACGTAACAAGGAAATGTATTACCTTCCATGACAAGATGTCAAAAAGTTAAAAGTGTTAGTAGCTCTGAAGTTGGTTAGTGTGGGGGCTTCAGGATGTCACTGAACCCCAAGGGGTTTTCCGTCCTTTTGTTCTTCCATCCCCAGCTTGGTGGCTTTGCCCCCAGATTTGTTCCCCTCCTAGCCTCAGGATGGCCGCAGCTGTCTCAGGTATCATATCCCCAAACAGCAGCATCTCGAGACAGGAAAGGGGACGACATCTGTTCATGTGTCTTTAAGGAGTGAAGGGAGACTTCCCTGGTGGCCCAGTGGTTAAGAATCCATCTTGCAGTGCAGAGGATAAAGGTTTCATCCCTGGTAGGGGGACTGAGATCTTACATGCATCAGAACAACTAACCTGCTCATCGCAACTGGAGAGTCTATGAGCCCCAAGGAAGATCCTGCGTGCCACAGTTAAGCCCTGATAGAGTCAAATAAATAAATGTACATAAAATAGATAATCAGCAAAGAACTGCCTTAAAAATTGTTTTAAAGGAGCAAAAGAACCTTCATCAGAAGCCCCCTAATAGACATCCCGTTAGCCAGACATGCCATTCACCAGAACTGGGTCACGGTCCCAAGCTGCATCAGTAATAAAGAATCTGCCTGCCAATGCAGGAGCCACAAGAGACATAGGTTTGATCCCTGGGTCAGGAAGATCCCCTGGAGGAGGAAATGGCAACCCACTCCAGTATTCTTGCCGGGAGAATCCCATGGACAGAGGAGCCTGGCGGGCTACAGGCCATGGGGTCGCAAAGAGTCAGACAAGGCTGAGCGACTGAGCACAGCCAAGCTTCAGCCGTATGGTAAAGGGGATGGACCCGCCAAGGTCGCTTAGACCAGTCAGAGCTCTCTCTCCGTTAGGCCGGGGCTGGGGTCAGCCTTCTCTGGAGCACATGGCCAGTAGGGAGAGCAGGGCTACTCCAGCAAGATGTGAGTTCTGGTAGGAAGAGGGAAGGGAGGGAATAGGCCATCAATCACGTCGAACTTCCCAACCCGAAAATAAGTCTGCCCAGGTTCTAAGTAAGAAACACATACCTGGTGAGAAATTAGTTTTGTCTGAATAAAGTAATAAGAATCTTAACTGGAGATCGAGTTTCCTAACAATTTTTCCAGCTGTCTGACTGTCATCAGTTACAGATCAAACTCTAACACAGTTAGCTGTCTTCAGGGCTCACGTGAGTTCACGATGCTTTCAGCTGTGGTGTTATTCTTCTGTTCTTATTTCTGGCCATCTTTCTAGGCTCAGCTCAGAAAGCATTTCCTCTGACATCCCCCTCTGAATCCAAGAATCAAAATGAATTTTCCCTTTTTCCATACTCCCCCCCTCCTTTCTGCTTTGTATAACCACTGTCTATCTAGGCTTTTGTTTTTCTTTCTTTGTTTGTTTAAAAAATGATAAAAGCAATAATAATTCTTCTTTGTCAATAATTTAAACAGTATATAAACTGTGTAAGTTGAAAAGGCAAATCTTCCCATTCAGCTTTTCTCTCAATCTCAACCCTACTTTCCAGTAATGAATCCTGTAATCAATCAGTTTGCTTTTATCCTTCCAAACTTTTTAATGTGATATTTAACCTCTATTTGAATTCATTCTGTTGTTGTAATCATTACAAAAATGGAATCAGGCTCTGAACTATAATGTACACATGGCATTCTATGACTTGTTCTTTTTACTTTTTAATATAGTGATCCAGAGCTAGACATTGTTTCTCTGGCCTGAGTTTTATACCAGTTTGGGGCCTTATCATACTTTTTATGGCCAATACCCTGCTTTTGGGTGCTTAACTTATTTCCACTTTTCCACATTTCAAACAGTACTTCCAGGAATCCCTGTGTGTGTGCGCGCTTATGTCTTTGTCTATACATACCAAGATTTCTGCAGGCTAGATTGCTAGAAAGAAAATTTCTGGTTCAAAGAGTATGTGATTTTTAAATTTTGATAGCTATTGCCAAATTTTATGAGGGTGTTTTGGAACCAGCTGCTGTTGGTATAAGATGAGTAATTTCCAGACTTTAAGACTTTATAAACCAATAAATTTTTTTTAAAAAATTGTGGAGACAACATAAAGAAAATAGGCAACATTTTATTTTTCCAGCTAAGGACATTACAAAAATTAAGTGCCAATCTTTAGTCTGAACCATGTGAAATGGACATTTTTGTATGTCAAAATCATCTAATATTTGCAACTGAATATGGTCTAACTTAATGCCGTCAGCATGATTTCATAAAAGAAGGGACCCACATGTTCATTCACACACACACACCTTATTCGTTTTCTCATTTCACCCATCATATGGGCGAACGTTTAGTCTCACATCCAGGGGTCACCTGCATAGAGTCATTGACCAGCGGCTCCCTCCCACCACCGCCGCCAGTGTCTATCCAGTCTGTCACTAGGAAAGAGGACCTGTTCACACGAGGAGGAGCATGGTGGGGTGGGCATGTAGATGAAACGACATCTGTTCCTGTCCTTGGTCCTTTGTGTTGATTTTAAGAGGCTATGGAGAAGGAGGTGAGAGGCAGAGCTGATGTATCTGGGTGAGAGGACGGGTATGATACCTGGCACAAAGCGGGGGACCCCAGGATATCCCCTGGCCCCTGAAATATTCTCTGTCAGGCCCTTTACAGGACCAGTTTGCCAACCCTCAGAATAGGGCCTCGAGCATCACAAGGGAATTCCCTGAGCCCTTACTACCTGCGAGGCTTGGACTCAAAGTTGAAGAAGACATAGTCCATGGCTTCAAGGAGCTTAGCCCTCCTCATCTCTCCACGGAAGGCCTGGAAGTTTAGGAAACATACAGGACCAGTCCTTTGGCTCAGCACTCACATGACAGCCCAGCTCAGAAGCGAGGCCCCTCTCCCGGCAGCCTTGTGGACCGTGGAAGCGGCCCCTTGGGAGCCTGTGTGAGGAGGAAGCACGGGGGACTGCCTGGTGATGAGCGCTCGGCCCCAGTTGTGGGTGCTCCTGAGGTCTTCACGAGGAACTCTCTGGAAAGCCTGAGCGATGTGCTGGGTGGGCGCAGGGCAGGCCACGCTCTGGCTCCGTCACTGGACGTTACTGGTGGAGGGCGGCTGAGGTGGTAAGCACAGGGGCTTCCCATTTCATCTGACAGTCCTTCCTGTAAACTAAGCCCCGTGACCATATTGTTTCTGTCTCGTCTAGTTAATTTGGCCACAGACAATACATTAACGAATAGATGTAGCTGAGTTTCAATAAAACTTTATTTATAAAAACTGATGGCTGGCACTTCCCTGGCGGGCCAGTGGTTAAGACTTCCACTGCAGGGATTGCAGGTTTGATAACTGATCAGGGAACTAAGATCCTGCATGCTGCGATGCTGCCAAAAGAAAAGAACAAAGCCAGATGACAAGTCATTTTTGACCCAACGGCCATAGTTTGCAGACTCCTACCCTATATATAATATCAGGGAAAGAACAAAAGCAGCCTGTCTTAGAATCAAATGCTACCTTGGTCCCTTTCAAGCTGTGTCCTCCACGTAAGTATACAAACTTTTTCTATAAAAAAAAAAATTTATTTATTTTTGGCTGCGTCAGGTCTTAGTCTCAGCACACGAGACCTCTCATTGTGGTGTGTGGACTGTCTCTAGTTGCGGTGCACGGGCTTCAGAGCTCGTGGGCTCTGTGCTTTCAGCACGTGGGCTCTCTAGTTGGGGCAGTCGGGCTTAATTGCTCCATGGCATGTGGCATCTTAGTTCCCTGACCAGGGATCAAACCCGAGTCCCCTACATTGGAAGGCAGATTCTTAACCATTGGACCACGAGGAAAGTCCTGATTATACCGCCTTTTTGAGCTTTAGTTCTCCAAATATGGGCTTCCCAGGTGGTGCTAGTGGTAAAGAACCCCAAATATAAAGTGGGGATGATAGTTGTCAGGATCGCTTTCGGGATTGCTGTAGAGTTACATGAGATAGTGCGTGCAGAACATAGGCGCATAGATGGAGGAGGGGCTCCAGCACTGCTAGTTTTCACGGAGCACAAAGCCATCCAGAGCCCCAGAGCCCAGCTTCCTTCCCTCAGGCCTGCCCAAGGAACAACACGAAAGAGTAGGAGACAAGATTTTTTAAGGGCTGACAGAATGAAATGCATGGGACTTTGATTTTATTTCAACACAAGTTCTGGGCAGAGACGAAATGTCCCTGGCCCTCCTTGCACACAGCCTTCAGGTGTCAGTTGAGTAGCATCTTGGTTTTATTACATCCATCACAAGGAGCTTAAGGCTTCCAAAAACACAGTCCTAGACAGATGTCAGGCCTGTCTGGGGATTAGAAATATCCTTTTCCATTAAGCATAAATTAACTTAATCACCAGGTATGAAAGATACGCAACATAAACAGCATTCCCTGCAGCTTTCATTAAAATTAAAAATCTATTTAAAATTTACCTTGTGTTTTCTAGGACCCAAACCCCTTCAAAGAGATAATCTCTGCTGTAAATTTTTACACTGACAGAGTGGCAAGATGAATGGGCCGGGGACAGTGATGTACTATGTAATTTAACTTTGCCTCCTGGTCTTCTTTTCACCAACGGATGTATCTGTACGTCTTAAAGAAATAATTAGTCTCGGTAAGATCTGGCCTTTGACCATTTTCAGAAGCAGTCAGGCTGTTCCCTAATAAAATGAAACTCGGAGTCGAGATGACTAGCAGCAAGGTTCTTCAAATCTTATTGTTCTGATCCATGCCGTAGAAAGTGCTCTTAGGAAAAAACAAACAGAAAGAGAGGTATCAGCAACGCATCACCTGGAGATCAGAGACAGAACCCCCTCCTTGACTTGACCTCTGTTTCTCTGGAGTGGAGAATGGAAACAGTGACCAGGGTCATTGCATTCCTTATTAACATTGCGGGAAAGACCCCCGTGAAGGAAACCCAGCTGAGTCAGAGTGGTGTTGTAGACCGAGCGTTGAAGGCAGACAAACCTGTCTTCAGATACTGGTTCTTTTTTTCAGACTCTGATCTTGAACAAGTCATATATTTCCTCTGAGTCTCAAGGTCCTAGCTGTAAAAGGGGGTGAATAATGCTCACCTTCTAAGATCATTGTGAAGGTTGGAGATAACGTTAGTGCCTAGAACTCATCACCTCCCAGGTGCTTGCTAAATGCTTAATATTATTTATACGTGTAGTTGTTGAATATCTGAATCATGCCAGATTCGAGACAGAGTGCTGAGGATGCAGAAAGTCATAAAATACAGCCAACGCTCTTAAGGTGCTCACAGACCCAAGAAGGGATTGAGACACAGAAATAAGAGAATCGCAGCTGAGGGTGACAAGTCCAACAGGTACAGGTGTGACACAGAGAAGGGAGTGGTGACATCTGCCAAGTTTTAATGACATAGAGAGGCTGGCATGATATCTCGGCAGAGAGGGGCCTTCTGAGCAGAAAAATGTAATCAAAGTGTTAGTTGCTCAGTCGTGTCCGACTCTTTGCGACCCCATGGACTGTAGCCCGGCAGGCTCCTCTGTCTGTGGAGTTCTCCAAGCAAGAATACTGGAATGGGTAGCCATTCCCTTCTCCAGCAGATCTTCCTGGCCCAGAGATAGAACCTGGGTCTCCTGCATCGCAGGCAGATTCTTTACCATCTGAGCCACCAGGGAAGCCCAGCAGGGATGGCTTAGGCAAAGACAAAGGCATGTAGAGAGGGGTCTCATAAGTTGGAGGATTATAGGCAGAATGGTTTTCCAGACAGGGAGGAGTAGGGAGGGAGAACCATGAGGACAGAGTGTCCCTTGATGCGGGCACATCCTCTAGGGAGCTGGATTCGAAGTGCACTGAATACTCCTCAGCTGGGCCGGGCAGGGACCACAGGGTGCCCAACACCCCACAGAGGTGTGTAAAACATTCAGACCAGAAGGTGTATCTTCTAGAAGGAACTCCAACTCTTGCTTCAGTGGAGTTGCAGATCGGAGAGGAAACAGGTGGTAGAGCTGAATAAGCACTGGAAGAGGGGGTCCAGATGGCCAGACCCCAGTCCCTGGGCCACCTTCCGGCCTGTGACCTCACCTACTTCTCCCAGGTGGAGGAGTGCTGTGTCTTCCTCAGATGTCTGTTGAGTAAATGCTCAGACGTCCCATCTGAGCATCTTTATCTTGCCTCCCTCGCAGTGTCGCCAAGGACCAGGGGTAGTACAGAGGTGAACACACTTGGCAAAGTCTCAGGGTTTATTCAGATATAGGTGTGTGATCATCACTGTAATCGTGAAAGAGTTGTACACCAATTAGAACCTGCACCAATGTTGAAAAACCAGTTTCCTCACCCATTAAAAAAATGTCTACATGATTACCACTGACTCTGTCATTGAACAAACCCAGCACATGCCCTTTAAAAATACAAAGAAATGCAAACCGCATAGTTACATTTAATGATTTGCCTTTTTAGTATTGCAAAAATGACTTATTAGTCAAAACAATGATTATATTTGAGACTATTAAAGGTATCTGTGTTGTTTCCTATGTAATCTAAAAAATGTTAATTTATGGGGGAAAAAAAACCCCACTGAACTTGTACCTACCTACAAAACAAGCATTATCTTAAAAACAATGTTTCCCCACGCATTTTCAACTGTCTTGACAGCTCAGCTCAAAACATCAGTTTCTCTCCAAACCCACAACCCTTTGTTTTAACGTTAAATGTTTTCTAAAGAAAACCGCCGCTGTCCCAGGCTAGATTTGGTGTTTGGTTGGAAGCTGGAGTGATAGTGCACTGTTTTCCAAACTTTTAGACTCAGCTGATGAGGAAGCTGTGAAGGAGTTGAAAAGCTTCTAAAAAGCACTGTACAAAATACAGGGATGGTTACTGCAGAGGCAGAATGTTAGAGGACTATTATTCTGAGGATGAGAATTGAAACCAAGCCACACTGCTCACAGCGGATAAATAACCTACTTTGGCCGAACTGACGGTTAAGTGATCTCAGATGTGCCTTGAGAGAGAGTGTCCAAATATGAGACTTACCCAAGGTCATGTGCACAAAGCAAGCAGATTGGTTGCCCCATGGACCTACTGTTGGGGCTTCTTAAACTACCAGCATTCAGAATCTACAGAGGATAGGAGACCACAGTTCTACGATGTCGTCCTGCACTTGACCCTGTATTGTGCAGACCAACTAGTTCCCCACCCTGGGCCTCAGTTTCCTTACCCACCCTGGGCCTCAGTTTCCTAGTCCGTAAGTTGAGTAGTCATCTCTGCCCTGCTTCCAGCCTTGCTGTAAGGATCCAGTGAGGTGATGAGTACAAACAGAAGCTTGGAGTCCCAGAAAGGATCTTTAAGGTGTGTCTTTAGCATTCCCCACCCCCACCCTGGCAACCCTACGTGCCCCTTTCCTTCTCTACGCCCTCCAGATTTCTCTTGTTTGGAAACATCACTGGCTCTGCTTCTGCAGAGCCATCCCAGTTGGGCTCATCCCGGGGTTTCCCTAAGTCCCGGGAAACAGGGTCCAGAGAAGCCCACTCCAGCTCCGGCTCTGTTCCTTTATGTGTATATACATATATAATTTTATTTATTTTTGAATGTGCTGGGTCTTTGTCGTTGCACAGGCTTTTCTCTAGTTGAGATGGGCAGGGGCTACTCTTCAATGCAGTGTGAGGGCTTCTTACTTCAGTGGCTTCTCTTGTCGTGGAGCAGGGGCTCTAAGCACATGGGCTTCAGTAGCGGCAGCATGTGGACCCAGTAGTTGGGGCTCCCAGGCTCTAGAGCACAGACTCAGTCCTGGTGGCGCATGGGCTTAGTTGCTCTGCAGCCTGTGGGATCTTCCCCAGATCAGGGATTGAACCCACATCTCCTGCATTGGCTGGACGACTCTTTACCACTGAGCCACCAGGGAAGCCCCCCTGTTCCTTTCTAATTGAGCAGTTCTGGGCAAGTCTTTTCCCCACACTGGGCTTCATTTTCTGGGATCTGAAAATGAAGATTTGGCTGAAGTGATCTCTGAAGTCGCTTCCTACAGAAAACGAAGTCCCTGAGCACGTACAGTTCAGCCACAGCTGGTCCTTCTCAATACAGTGAAACCTGGGCTGCTGGAGACCCTCTGGGAAATGAGACTTTGATCCCCATATTTTCTGATTGGTCTTGTGTTTAATGCTTTAAGCACTAAACCCTTTCCCTTTTATTGGGAATATTAGCTTCTTAAATACATTTAGGCGAATTTGACTTTTTACTTGAATGATGATTTCGCAAACTGGTTTTAGATTGTTCTGTGATGCATTGGTGCCCCTGAAGAGCCCCGAGATGTCTTGCATCAGCTCCAGAGAGTTTTTCTGCTTCCTCCTCCATTTTCAGGCTGGCAGCTGTCACTTCATGTACGGCAGATTGTGTGGCTGTGGCATCCTGGCTCATCCCTTCTATGAATATTAATTTTCTGGCTAAGCAGTACTGTGTGACCATCTGAGAATCAGAGCGCCATGTGTGTTAGAAGTGTGGGTAAAGTAAGAGTACATAGGTTTGGAGTGAGGCCCCAGGAGGCCCTCCTTCCACTTACAGGGCAGAACTTTAGGTCTTAAACTTGGAGATCTTGATTTTGGCTCCTCACTTGCCTCCTAGTTGTGTTCTGAGTACCTGGAGGAGGGGGTTGGGTGCCTGACTTCTGATGGGGAGATTTCTCTTCTGCCTGGTATTCTCATGGTGATGGCCTGGGTCAGCCCATACCCCAAATCTCTCCTCTCTCACTGCTCCATCCCCATCTCTTGAGTTCCAGGACTGGGCTCTTTCCTCCCATGCTCAGTTTGTTTATACAGGTGGTTTCCTTTGGGTGGAATCCAGGCTTTCCTCTCTTGCTCTCTGCCACCTAGAAGGCTCTAACCAAGCCTTTCATCTCTCAGTCACCTGAGAGCCTCAGGAGCCTGCCCTGCACCCCCAGGGAGCAGAGTGCCCTCACGGTCCCTGTGCCCACCTCTCCATCCACACTTACACCGTGTGGAATGAACTCTCTGAGGGTAGGTCACGCCTCCACCCAACATGAGCTCCTCCAGAGCTAGAACTCCCTTGTTCAGCTTTGTATCTAGTACCCGTCTCAGTGCCTGGCACATGTGACGTACTTGAGTAGGGTTGGAAGAATGAATGAACAAGCAAACGGACAAACGAATGAATGAATAAACTGACTGCCTGCTATGGGCTGAATTGTGTCACACCCTCCCCCCACAAACTTGTGTTGACGTTGTAACCCCCAGTAACTGAAAATATGACCTTATTCCGAGCACAGGGGCATTGGATAATGAAGTTAAAATGAGATCATTATGGTGGCTGTAGTCTGTATACAGAGTCTGTATACATACGGCTGGCGTCTGTGTACAGAGAGGAAATTTCAGGCACAGGCACACACAGAAGAGAAAACGATATGAGGACACAGGTAGTTGACAGCCATCTACAAGCCACAGAGAAAAGCCTGGAACCCCAGCTCCTAGGTGACAAGCCACATCTCTACTTGGTGGTCCTTATAATGGATGTTCCGAGTACTTGAAGGGACCTGTGACTGGATGGACAGGCAAATGTAGAGATAAGTAGATAAAACCACTGCTGACATGAAGAATGACTTTATCAGTCACTTCAATATTTTATGAATTTCCACGCAATAACATCAGAATGGGAGATGGATGTTTTTTCTTTGCTCACGAAACACGAGCATGTGGCAGGCTCTTTCACGAGCATGAAATCTTACACTTGGTGAGCTAGGGTAGCGGTTTCTAACTTGGACCCGTGAAAGCCCGAGGGAGTGCCATTTTGATGTAGGTCTGCATTGGCACTGCCCTCACCTGCATATCTGTCCCCTGCCTCACCCACTTCAGAAGAGAGAAACAAAGAGTCTGATGAAATGTAGGAACTGGGACGAGCTCTCAGGCGACGTACTCTAGGCTGCGGAATTTACAGATGGGAAAACTGAGGTGGTTAGAGGGGAACGGACTTCCCTGGGACTCAGGCTAGCCTGGGAATCTGAGTCACCCGCGCCTCCTGCTCATCCTTCCACCCACCAGAAGTTTTCTTGTCCCTCCTCTTAAGTGGTCCATGTGCCCTCTGCTTGGATGCTTGGCATCCGTCTCACCTGCCCAGATGGCCCTTTTCTTTGTTCTCCCTCTTCTTTTCCTCCTTTCTCCTTCCCGTGGCATGTTTGGTTATCCCTTTTATACAGATGACACCACGGAACCTCACAAAGGTTAAGTAACTTATCAGTGTCACAGGGTTACTCACTGGCAGCGTGGTGATGATGGTTTTATCCCCAGCCATCTCACTCCCAAACTTTCCACCACACCATGCCTCTTCTTAATGGATCTTTATCCCTAGGCCTTCGACATTTTATCCCAATTATGTAGAACATATTTTAAAATATCCATTTGGTTAGAAGTAATAAATTTTTCATGGCAAACCAGCGTGCGTGTGAGAATCCCTAGAGGAATCTGCAGTAAGATTTAGCAGATTTCAAAGGTCTGACTTATCCTTAGAAGGTTACTTCGGAATGGAAATGAGTGAGCTGACGCTCAAGATGTGGCCAGGGCTGACTCGTGGAGTTGGCTGGAAGGCATCTTGAATGATTTGTCACTAACTGACTAAAGGGGGTGGTCTTTAGTTAATGGAAAACCAGATGATCTTCTATCCTATGTTGGTTTTTGCATGTATACTTACTCTCACCTGTGGATAACTGTTCAGTAAGACCATGCGTGCATGTGTGCTAAGTTGCTTCAGTCCATGGGATTCTCCAGGCAAGAACATTGGAGTGGGTTGCCATGCCTTCCTGCTTCAGGGGATCTTCTCGACCCAGGGATCGAACCCATGTCTCTTATGTCTCCTGCACTGGCAGGTGGGTTCTTTACCACTAGCACCACCTGGGAAGCCCTTGGAAACCTCTATTTGTTGTAGATTTTGCCATGAGCTCTGGGATGGTAGGAAGAACTTCTTATTCCTCCCTGGATCCCATCACCTAGCACAGTCCTACTATCTGGAACGTACTCCATAAATAACTGTAAAATAACCAGTGAATTTTCCTTTCATTTTGGAACCATGGACATTTTAGAAGAAATACTCTCTTCTTTTGGCCATTGCTCTGAGGACGGCCTGTGGGCTGGCACTGGATCTCCTTCCATTTCCCCTTTTGGAAGTGTTCTGTGTACCAGATTCCTAACAAGGCCCAGCCCACGTGCTTACCGGCAAGCTGAACATCAATCCTCATCCTGTTATGAGTTGATTTCTATGCTTAGTCTTGGGAACCACACCAGCTTTTGCCTTCTAGGAGCTCCCAGCCGAGTGGGCGACTTGACAAATAATTCAAATACAAAAAGACCGAAGTAAGTGTTAAATGAGACGCTGGTGATGAGCTTGGGAGGAAGGGTGATTGATTCTGCCTGGAGGAATCCAGGGAGGGTTCATGGGAAGACAGATATTAAGGAAAATTTATTACATAAATGATTCTGAGCAGCTGACATCCCAAGTTCATAATCTGCGGAAGAAACTCAAAAATAGAGTTCACTGTTTCCAATTCTGGTTGTTTAGGGTGCTGACTCAGACCCAGATTCATAGCATTGAGAAGACAAGTCTAAAAAATAATTAAAGATACAAATCTCAATGACTATTTCCCATTATTGGGAAAGTGACTGTGGGTCACTTGAAAATATTGCTTAATCTCTTCACTTCTAGTTTCACACACTCCTATGTGAAATATTTTTAAACCCATATTTGTGTTGAAATTAATAGAAAAATGTGTCATCCTATTTTATTGTGATCTCAGTAGTTAACTTCAGGGCAAACAAAAGATTATAGATAGAAAAGCTTTGAATTGGAGACTATGAATTTATTCCTTAGTAACTTACTAGGGTCATAGACTAAAGTCAGATTATCTATTGAAGGCCTTAAAAATGTTAATAATTGTTGACTCAGAAATTTCACTTCTGGGTCTTTATATGGTGAGAACAATTTATTGTGCTCTTCTAAGTAGTGAAAAATCTGAAACGATCTAAATGTCCATTAACTTGGGGGATAGTTGTTCAATCATTAAAGATATCTATAAATAATTTTGGTGATATGGCAAAATGCTAATAATAAAATGTTAAATATGAAATCAGGCTACAAAATTGTATGCATAGTAAGATCTCAACTATGTGAAAAAATTATATTCATAGAAGGGAAGAAAATTTACCAAAATATTAAAAATGATCATTTCTAGATGGTGAGATTATGTATGAGAGTTTTTTTCTCTTACCTACATATTTCTACATTATTTGTGTCTTTTACAAAGAGATATGATTTTTCAATAATAACACCAACAATATTTGAAAGGACCCCCACAGCCTGACCCAGTGGGTAGGAACATACATCAGAGGAACGTATATTCTGAGGTCTGGGGCCCTGGGCAGCATGGTACAGAGAGTTAGCAAAGCTTTTCAAATGAAAAAGCACAACCAGACTTGGATTCATTGGGGTCCATGGCTATGGGTCTATGATGGCCAGAGGAGCATGGAAGGCCAGGCATAGGCAACCAATCATAATGACCTCCTGGTTTCATGAGCTCAGATCATTCACAGCTAGACCCAGATAGCACGAAGGAGTGTGGACAATGGTGTCTGCCGCCCTGGTGGAGGAAGGTGGTAAGGAAGGTGGAGGAAGCAGGTAAGGACTTGGCAGGACTAAGTTGTAGAGGCAGGAATGGGCTTCCCTGGTGACTCAGAGGTAAAGGATTCGCCTGCCAACACAGGAGACACAGGTTCAATCCATGATCCAGGAAGATCCTACATACCATGGAGCAACTAAGACCATGTGCCATGTGCCACAACTATTGGGCCCAGGAGCCGCAACTACTGAAGCCCGCGCGCCCTCGAGCCTGTGTTCTGCAACAAAGAGAAGCCAGCACAATGAGAAGCCTGTACCCTGCAATGAAGAGTAGCCCCAGCTCACCACAACTAGAGAAAAGTTCATGCAGCAGTGAGGATCCGGCACAGCCAACAATAAATAAATAAATAAAATTTTTAAAAAGTAGGCAGGGACAACGGTCGGGGCATCCAACTAGTGGGAAACTAGCAAATGAAACTGACCTCCTCTATGCGGATGGGGCTGGGAGCTGCTAGAGCTTAAGGTTCAGCTTAGGCCTGAGGATTCCAGGCTGACAGCAGAAACAAGACTGTGGCTCGTGTGTCCGAGGATCCAGGTGCTGGCCAGGTCTGAGCCAGCCAGTGGAGCCTCAGGACTACGGGACTCCAGCTTCGAGGGGCTGGCGGATGTGTCTAATTGAGCAGAGTATCAAACACATAATAATGTATGAGCCGAGCTGTTGTAGATATCCCTTTGATGATCATTATGAAATGTGAAAGTATTCTTAGCTGTGAGCATCTTCTTCAAAGAGAGCATGCTGTTTCCAAAGAGAGCACTGTCATGAATGTGGGAATTCCAGCCACTTGTGTTTCATTTCAGACTTTGTGTGTGAAGCTGAGTTGGGCTGTGTGCTTTGCCCATGTCGGATTTGGTGGCCCTGCGCTATGCTGAAAAACCTGCAAAACCCTTGCTATAAAGTGACGGAATGGATATCTTTCCATTTGAAGCAAAGAAGAAAAAAATGCACCTCAGTATTTCCTTTAAATATTTTACATTTACCTAATCCTTTCAATTACACTGTGGCTTCTGTTCTCCATGACAGATTTAGGAAGTATAGACATGGCCAACCCAGAGAAGTTGGTCATTGTCCTAAGCCAGCCACGGTCTGTACCTGGGTGTGTGTGTGTGTGTGTACAAAATGAGTGTTTTATAACATTTTATAAAAAATATATATGCATAACCTCATATTTTATATATTTTCATATATATATATATATATGTATATATATACAAAGTATCACTTAATCTTCACAACAACTTTGCAAGGGCAATTTTATCTATATTTTTATGTCATCTAGTCACTCAGTCATGTCCGACTCTTTGTGACTCCATGGACTGTAGCCCACCAGCCTCCTCTGTCCATGGGATTCTCCAGGCAAGAATACTCAAGTGGGTTGCCAGTTCCTTCTCCAGGGGATCTTCCCAATCCAGGAATCTATATTTTAAAGATGACAAAATAGAAAGTCAAAAAGCGAAGTGACGTGCCCAAAGTCACAGCATTTCAGCGTCACTGTTGGGATCTGAACCCGACTAGGGTGAGTGTCTCTTCCTCTTCTGGCTGTGCTCCCACTGCACTGGGGTCCATGCGGCTACCCGCACAGGCCCTCCCGGCCCCTCACTGAGTCCAGGCATTTCCCTTCCCACAGATGAGAAGCTTGAGTCACTCCTGTTGGGAATGATTAGAAAAAGGTCTGGGCATTGGGAAGCCAAGCGGGACCAAGGAGAGGAGCAAGGCGGCCCGGAACGGTAGCAGTTCCAGCTGCGGTGGAGACGAGGGCGCTGAGGGACCGTGCAGGGGACTCTGGACACCCACACACGTGTCAGGAGGATGCCCTGGTGAGGGGGCGATGGGGTGGGCTCTTTGGCCTGGAGGTAGGAGGTGGGGCTGAAGTCCCCCTGCGCTAATTACGGACGAGAATGTGGGGGCAGGCATGTTGGAAAATTGCTGAGTATCTAAGCACCTAACTGAAGGCGGGAACATTCCAAGCTTTTCACACTCACAGCTTCCTGTGGCTCTGCTAGGATCCAGAAGGTAGAATTCAACAACTCTTGGATATTCAGTTAGAGATGTCTGAAGCTTTAGGTGCTGGAACACACACACACACACACACACACACACACACACACAGAAACATAACACAGAAATGAGGCTCCACGTAAACACTGCTTCACAGCAAAGCCAAAAAGATTCCAGGCATCTTGTTCAAAAAGGAAGGGAGAAAGATCCTGAAAACCATCTAGGGGACAAAGTGTGACAACTTCTTGTTCCTAAATTTAAGATATAGAAGCTCAACTTAATGGGTATTATTTAGTCCTCACCCTTTATTATTTTCTTTCGATGAACAGAGGATTTTCATAAAGGTCTTTGATCAGTTTGTTCCCACCCTTGGTCCTCCTAACTTCTCTTCTCCACCATGAATTCACCCATCTTAAATATTTTAGGAATCTGCCCTTGAGGTTTGGGGAACAGAAGAGGTTTCTGTGTCTCGGCACTGTCCACAGCCTTCGGGAGCTCTCTCCTTGTACCAGTCATGAGCTCCTTGCAGGCAGACACTGTGCCTTATCGATTTTGGATGCCCTGTGCCAGGGTTCAGCACAGAGGAGGTGCCACGTGCCAACCTGCTCGGTGCCAACTTAAGGATGTTTAGGACCTACGGTTTTGTTCAAACCATTTTCACAAACATGGTCTCCAGGTCCTCACTGTTCTCTCCCCACGGATGTTTGCAGGCCAGGTCAGGGGAGGCCCTCCAAGCCCCCCAGCACCTACTCTGTAGGAGTTACTTGTATTTGTCTCATGCAAAATGGTTTGCAAAAACTAGTTCATTATGCTTTCTTATTGCAGCTTTCCAGATATCTATATGGACAGAAAAAACAGATTCTCTCCAGTTTCTGAAAGAATGTCTTCATTGAAGCTTCAGCTTTCGAAGCTTTCCATAGTCAGGTACTGGCCAGTTGAGTGGACATAGCTGGAGTTGCCTGTGTCTCCCATACCTATAGCCATGTCTCCCAGTAGAGGGTGGTCCATCTGGCACGGGCAGAGGAGTTGGCGTAGCAGGGGTTGAGATGGAATCAGAACTATCCCTGATTCTCCCTTTATGAGCAGGAAACAACACAGCAGAGTGGGGGAAAGACCGGTTTTGGTGACACAGAGACTTGATTTGAACCCCTCTCTTGCCATTTATCTGCTGTGTGACTTTGGACAAGTTCCTTATCCTCTCTGAGTCTGGAGGTCCTCATCTGTCAAATGGAGATACTAGGACCCAACTCCTGGGATCCCTTTGAGAGTTCAAAGTAATTTTTTGTAAAAATATGATGACAGCTATGTTAAACCTTATATACCGCACACACGTACATTTACACACTCACATGGAGATGGATAGACAGACAGACAGAGGAGAAATCCTGAGAAGAAAACACCACTGTGTTAACAGTGGCTAGCGGTGTGTGGGTGGAAACAAAGAGTGAATTTTTTTCCCCTTTCTCTGCTTTTCCGTGTCTTTAAATATTTTTTCCCATGAACATATATTGACTTTATAATTAGAAAGATAGAAAGAAAACCAAGAAGCATAAAACCGGGGGGAAAAAGAAATAATATGCATTAAGTACCAGGCATAAGTTGGCACCCAGTAAATGGTAGCTATTTTTACTAATTAGTCATTATGCCTAATAATAATAATTAGGAGTAATGATTTCCTCTGGGACCAGAGGTTGTGAATTAGTCTGTTGGTGGCTAATGACTCACAGTGAAGGGGAGTTCTGGGTTCACTTCCAGCCGGGGCCACCCCTCACTTGTCTCCCTGATCTTTCTGCCGACACGCTGGGCTCCTGGGCTCCACAAGCCTGCTGATGCTGCGTCCTTCCACCTGAACAGCTGAGCCTCGAGCTCCTGTGCCCAAGCTCAAGGGCAGACGGCAGAGGTGTTCCCCATGGGACTCTCCACGGAGGGGCTCATTCCAGGAGAGCAGCAGTGTCTGTGGTAGGACGCTGCCGTCCCTGTGTTGATAGCAGGTCGTCTGTCTAGGGAGACAGTAAGAGTGAGAGGTTCACCTCTGTTTTGTCTGTTTGAATAGCAGAGAAGGTTCTTGGTAAACACATTGCCCAGCATTTAAAACTAACTTGATGCTGCTTGTTGGGAGATTATACAAAGTAAAAACGCGCCCCTCTCTCTTCAATTGGGCTTCCCTGGTGGCTCAGTAGTAAAGAATCCACCTGCCCAATGTAGGAGCCTTGGGTTCGATCCCTGGTCGGGAAGATCCCCTGGAGAAGGAAATGGCAACCCACTCTGGTATTCTTGCCTGGAAAATCCCATAGACAGAGGAGCCTGACGGGCTACAGTCTATGGGGTTGCAAAAGTGTTGGACATGATTTAGTGACTAAACAACAACTGCTCTCTTCAATTATCAGTATAGTGATGAAAATGTTCCAGATTTAACCCAAATGAGAGTTTAAGACTAAATGATCAAGTTCTTCAGGGTCCAGTAGGTTCAACCAGAGAGAAATTCTGCATTGAGGACAGAAAAAGCGAAATCCCAAACTACCTGTGTGGCTGTGGGTAGGTCAGTCAACCTCTCTGAACCTGTGTCCTCAGGTATAAAATGAGAGATGGGCACAGTTGCTTCCTGATGTCCCTGGAAGTGCTCAATTCCACGACATGCTGATTATAAATGCAGTCGGTTCTGAGATGAAGGCGGACTTGGAGGTTTTCTCTGCTCAGCGGGCCAGCTGCCAAAATGTGATGTGGGTAAGGCAGGACAGGACAGGAATTCTCTCTGGGGCGGACACTTACTGGTGTGGCCCCCAGAGGTGACACATGATGGCAGGACTTCAGCTAGAGGCTCCTAGAACAATGGAAACAGCAGATCCTGCATGAGTCCTTACCATCTTTATTCTGAGACTGAGCTGCTAGGGGTTAAATGCCCACCGTGTGCCAGGCACTGTGGCAGGTAGTACGGTAATGGGTGTCTCTAACCTTTGGGCACCTGCAGGACCAGCCGTGCCTGGTTTCACAGGTGAAGCAGCTGAGGCTCCAGTGGTTGGCTTCCCTTCCTCACTAGTCGTTTTCTGCTCACCTACTGTGTGCTCGGGCCACGGCCTTGGGAACCAAGAGAGCAAGATGACCTCCCCACTCAGGACTGGTGGTTTAGGAACAGCTATGGACAAGTAAATGGTTGATCATAGTCCCATGTGAAAAGGGCTCCACAAGAGGCGGAAGTGGGGTGTTGTAAAGCATGGTGAAGGGCGAGGTGGGGAATGGCATTCCAGGCAGCGGCCACAGCACGTGCAGAGGCCCTCGGCCAGCAGGCGGCAGGTGGACGTGGCCAGCGGTGCTGTCTGCCTGGAGTTTACATAGGAACGTGGTGGGACATGGGCGGGAGCAGGACACAGAGCCAGAACGTGAAAGGACTTGACCAGGCCAGAGAGCGAAGGCTCTGACCTGCGGGCCGAGAGCGGCTGGCCATTCACGCATTCCTGCACTCAGCCAGTATTTGCTGAGCGCCAGCTCTGTGCCAGGACCGAGGAGTCATTAGTGAAGAAGCATCGAAAATCCCCACCTGTGCGCAACTGACATAGTTTACTGGGGTGAAAGGGCAGGAAGCAGACAATAAACAAAATAAATGAGTACAGTTTCTATTCTGGTAGATGGTGATGAGTGCTGTGGAGAATGAAGCAAGGAAGGGACTCGGGGCACTGGGGAAGTGCGGGTTAAAGCTGTGAGCAGGGAGGTCGGGAAGGCCTGTCTGAGGAGGGGCTGTCACCACAAGCACTGGAAGGAAAGGAGGGGGAGATCCAGGGTAGGGTCTCGGGGGACATGCTCAGATCTGCAACTTAGCTGTGACACGGAGGGTGTGTCAGCAGGGAAGGTTAGAAGCTAGGAGACTGGCGAAGGGGCTTTTGGAATTCAGGCGACCCGCCGATGAGGTGACAGGTCATGGTGGCTTGGATTACGGAGCAAGCAGTGGGGATGGGCAGAGTGGGTGAATCAAGGTGATGGGACAAGGCCGGACTACTCAATGTGGGGGTGAGGGACAATGGACCTCTCTCTGGCTTCCGACCCAGGCATGGGCCTCTGCATTTGGACAAAGCTGGAGGCTCAGGTGTGGGGTGCTGCTGCTGCTAAGTCGCTTCAGTAGTGTCCGACTCTGTGCGACCCCATAGACTGCAGCCCACCAGGCTCCCCCGTCCCTGGGATTCTCCAGGCAAGAACACTGGAGTGGGTTGCCATTTCCTTCTCCAATGCAGGAAAGTGAAAAGTGAAAGTGAAGTCGCTCAGTCGTGTCCGACCCTCCGCGACCCCATGGACTGCAGCCTACCAGGCTCCCCGTCCATGGGATTCTCCAGGCAAGAGTATTGGAGTGGGTTGCCATTGCCTTCTCCGCAGGTTTGGGGTAGAAGACCCCAAAAGATGAGCCTCAGTTGTCCACACACACCCATGTTCACAGAAGCACTATTCATGATAGCCAAAAAGTGGAAGTCACCCAGGTATCCACTGACAGATGACTGGATAAGCAACATGTGGTCTATACACACAATAGAATATTATTTAACCTTTAAAAGGAGGGAAATTCTGACACAAGCTGTCACACAGAGGAGTCTTGTGAACATTGTGCTGAGTGAAATAAACCAGGTATGAAAAGACAGATGCTGCCTAATTCCACTTATAAGAGGTCCCTAGAGGAGTCAGGTTCATAGAGACAGAAAGCAGAATGGTAGTTGCCAGGAATGAGAGTGGAGGGGGGTGGGAGATGGGGAGTTAGTATTTAATGGGTACAGAGTTTTAGTTTGGGAAGATGAAAAAGTTCTAGAGATGGACAGTGGTGATGGTTCCATGATAATATGAATGTACTTCATGGTACTATATCCATACATTTGTAAATTTTATGAAAATACTAAAAAATATTTTTTAAAGCAGTTTGCCCCAAATCCCACAACCAGCAAGCCTAGCCCCCTTCCAAGGGTCCTCTCATACCCTTACCTCTTATCCTGAGCTCTCTGCCTCTAGCTGTTTCCCATCTCCTAGACTGGCTGGGGTCACCAGAGAAAGTTCCTTAAATCTCTGGGCCTGTTTTCCCTCAGGAGAGGAAAAACACGGTGTAGTTGTGAGGATTAGATGAGCTCATACACATCACAGACCTGGCAGAGAGAAAATTCTCCTTACATCTCATTACATTTTATTACTGTTCTTATGTCAGCATGCCCTGACTTTGGTAAAACAGCACAGACTGGAATCCATGGTCCAGCGCTTGTGAGTTATGTGACCTTGGATCACAAACCACTTAACTTGCCTGAGCCTCAGTGTCCACCTATAAAGAAAGGTGAGAGTTCCTACCGGACTGGGAGGAAAAGTGAGAGTGTTAGTCACTCAGTCATGTCTGACCCCACGGACTGTAGCCTGTAAGTCTCCTCTGTCCCTGGGATTCTCCAGGTGAGAATACTAGAGTGGCTGGCCAGTCCTTTCTCCAGGGGATCTTCCCAACCCAGGGATTGAACCTGTGTCTCCTGCATTGCAGGTGAATTCTTTACCATCTGAGCCACCAAGGAAGCCCAACCAGGGCAACACTCAATCACACCTGGATGCCATAGCCTCTAATAAACAGAGGTTATTACTGTGTGGACCTGAGATGACAGTTAGGCAAGGGAAAAATGAACAGTGACATGACTTGTAAATTTAACATTTTTTCTTGATTTCCGCACTATTTTGTAGGTAGAAACAGCACCTCCCTTCTGGTAGCCTAGCTGTTCGCAGAATCCTGAAATCACACCTTTGTGTTGGTTTCACTAACACGTCAGTCTCTTGATTTGTCTTACAAAAGAGACCCATTCAACCACGTCTCAGTAATAGTCATGGGGCCACTGGTCTGGGCCTGGCCCTGAGCTATTGCCACAGAGCCAGCAGTGAGTCAGAGAGGGGCCCCAGCTGCAAAGAGCTGACCCGGGCTGTAGGAAGGGCCAAGGACATTGTCCCAGCAAATTGCAAGAGCAGTTGGCAAACCTGCATTCTTACCGTCCGTGAAAACCCAAGTGCCAGGAAACCTTGGATAAATCATTTCCTACCTCCAGAGCTCAGTCTTTTATCTACTTACAAAATGAGGACCTTGAACTTGCCAGTCTCTGACTTGAAGCTATTTCCTTTCGAAATGCCTTGATTCTGTTGCCCCAGTGCTCCCTTTGGGAACAGCGTGCAGGATATTCAAGGAAATTGGACCAGAGTCACAGCCTTCTGTGATCAATCAGACAACCTGGTCTTGGGAGTTTAGTGACCAGCCAGGATGGGCCTGACCCATGGATGCTGGGGCCCCAGCAGCAGGTTAGTGAGGAAGGGGAGAATGTCAAGAAGAGCCTCGGATGCAGAGATCCTGAGTAGAGATGGGAGGCCAAAGCTGCGAGGATTAGAGGCAGAGACTCCTCTGCCGGGGAAGCTCTGAGCTAACTGGGAGCTGGGCACGGCTTGTGGACCACTTGTGTGTCTCATCTGGGGGAGCCACCTGCTTGGAGGGTCTCAGGGAGTCTGCTTCGTTGCCCTTCGACCTGCAGGACTGCATCCAGCACATTCCTGATTGCTGTCTGCCTTCTGGTCCTCCCTGTATCTCATGCCATGGTGCCATCTGCTCATTTCACATGGGACACCACACCTGAGCTTTCTTCTCTCAGGCTGGAATGGAGTCAAAACCAGCAAAACTGTGTTCAGGGCCTGGGCATCTTTGGTATGTGCACCGTCATAGTGTTACCCAGTCAAATTCTCAGTAACCAACCCAAGTAGGGGGAAGATAAACAGCACGTTATCCTTCAGCCTTGGCCACCATCCATATGCATGGACCCGAGGAACCCGACCCCCTTGCAGAAGTAGGTGTGACCTTCAGAGGGACCAGAGTCTGAGCGCTTAGTACCTCCTGCCCGTCTACCCCCGATCATTTCCCTATAGGCCAGAGCAGAGGTGGCCCCAGGCCTGGAATGGCATAGGACACCGCTCCGGCTGCCCACGCGCAATCCATGTTCTTGAAGAGTCTGATGGGCTTCTGCCACTTAAGAAATTGGTCACATTTAGAAATATTCAGCTTCAGTGAACATGTCATGGCTCTGTCTAGGAAAGCGTACTATTATCTCTGGAGCTCGCCCGAAAGAATCGGCTTGTTCCTGAAACAGATGTTTTGTAAAACCTACTGTGACAGCCTCATCAGAGCTGGCAATGGGCCAATGCTTGGTTACCAGCCTCACAAGGGCACATACCTCCCAGCCGGCTTCCTGTCCATGCCACCCCCTCCCCGACCCCCCTGCCCACCTCACCCCCAGGCACCTAGGCCAGAGGAGAGACTCCCTGTGGCTCCTCCTTCTGGTTCTTGGGTTCTGAAGCTAAACATTTTACAAGGCTGGGATTATTGTAGACAGAGGCAGCCAGCCAGGTGTGCCCTGGGGAGAAGTGTCCAAGATAATGACTCAGAATATATTTCATTTGGTCCAACCACCATTTATCGAGGACCTCCGGTGCACCAGGCACTGTTCTCGTTGCTTTCAGGAACATTACTTCACAGTAACTGTTCAAGGTCACCCATTTCAGAGATGAGGAAACTGAGACCTCGTCCTGATTTCCTAGGGTTGCTGTAATAAGTTTGTCACCCACTTGGTGGCTTGAATCAACACAAACGTGCTCTCTCACAGTTCTGGAGGGAAGAAGTCTCAAATCTGAGGATACCAGCAGGTCTGTGCTCTCTCCTAAGGCCCGAAGGGAGAGTCTTTTCTTGCTCTTTCCAGATCTGAGTGGCGTTTCTTGGTTTGTGACAGTATCACTCCAATCTCTGCCTTTGTCTTCACACAGCAGCATCTTCTCTGTGTGTCTATGTCAAATGTCCCCCTGCCTTTCTCTTCAAATATCTGCCACTAGACTTACAGCCTACTCTAGATCCAGGATAATCTCAAGATCCTTAGCTTGATTATAATTGCAAAGACCCTTTTCTAAATAAGGTCACATTGACAGATTCCAGGGGTGTATTGCCACTATTTGGCTCGCTGCAGACCTCTAGCTATTATCTGGTTGTGTCTCCAAGGCCACTCAGTGAGAAAGGGTTGCTGTGGGGAGTAGACCCCGGCTGGCTGGCTCTGAGGGACCCTCAGTCAGTGTCTCCCTCCCCAGACACTGTGAGGCAGGTCTCTGGTCTTAAGAAACCTGCAACTGGGTGGGAAGGAGCTTTGCATGTTGATTATGAGGGAGTCCCATCGATCCGGATGACCTTGGGCAAGTTATGTCAACACTCTTGTGTCTCAAAGGGAAAGTGAGCCATGTGGAAGATGGGCATCATAGTAAGAATAGCAATACTCTCCAAAGGCTGTGGTGGGGCCAAATGAGAGGGGCCTGAAATCAGTAAGATCCCAGGCACCCTGACTCCCTAGGCTCTGCCCATAACCACCATGCTCCATGCTTCCACCTGTAGGAACTCCTCAAATATTCGAATCAGAGATCCTCAATGAAAGAAGGACAGTGGGAGGTTTCTGTTTAGGGTCCCAGAAGCCAGGGTGAAGAAGAAGTGGAAGCCGAAGCTGACTTTAGGGTTTTGAACTTGGCTCGCTGGGAGGATGAAGTTGCCAATAATAATATGGAAACAGCAAGAAGCTGGTTGAGGCAGGGGATGGGAGATAGGTAGGGAATAAACTCTATTGCACTTAGATGCAAGGGGGACATCTGGGTAGATTTGACTGGCAGGTGTTGGACTTAGAAAGGTGACTTTTATTTGGTTTTTGTTTTTATTTTATTTATTCGTTTTCTTGGCTGTGCTGGGTCTTCCTTGCTGGACTCGGGCTTTCTCTAGTTGTGGTAAGCGGGGGGCTACCCTCTAGATGCGGTGCTCGGGCTTCTCACTGCAGTGATGTCTCTTGTTGCAGAGCACAGGCTCTAGGCACGTAGGCTTCAGTGGCTGCGGCGCGAGGAGTTAGTGGCTCCACGGTGTGTGGGATCATCCCCGACGAGGGGTCGAACCAGTGTCCCCTGAATTGGCAGGGGAATTCTTAACCGCTGGACCACAGGGAAGTCCAGAAGGTGACTTTTAAAAGCTACACAGAGCTTAAGAGTGAGGGAAAGAACAGAACATGTTTGCCAAGTTCAAGTGCTGTCAGAGATTAAATCATTTTGTGGGAAGGGGCAGAGAGCAAACTAGAAAAGAGAAAATGAAAGTCATGTTCACACGCATTGGTTCGTGGTCACAGCACTCCATTTTCCTGCCTGTAAAATGGGCATGCTGCATTTTCTTCCCAAGCTGTTGCTCGGGTTGCATTAGATCACGGATGGGACATCGCTGCGGAGATTGCACACCAAACCGTTAGCAAAGGGCAGCAGGCGAGGGCCTTAGTCACGTCCCCTGATCCCAAGCACGACGGGAGAGGCACAGGGGCAAGCTTCCTAGCTCTGTGTCATGGCTGGGGAAGTAATAACTGCTCGTTCACTAAGTTTGAACTGGCTCTGATGGTGGACTCTAAATCTATTCATCATCACCCAAGGAACCGTATGATAAAAACTAGAATTTCTGCAGTCCCTGGCGAGGGGAGTACTTTTGCCACCGGTTTCTGATTTTTGAAAAAGCAGGCAGAACTCTTCTCTCGTGGACCTCGCGGAGTGCTTCTGCTGTGCCGTCCCCATGCCTGGGCGCCACCGCCCATGAGTCCTACTCGCCCTCCAGCTCCTGTGTCTGCGGGATGGGGGTCCGTCCAGCATTGTTGCCATGACGACCAAGAAAGAGGCCAGCCCTGACTTCGGCTCTTAGTTTCAGGGAAACTAAGTAACAGACTCTCTTCTGTTTTCTTTCTTGGAGGGGGTTCCCCACCATGTTCCCGTTGACATGGAAACCTTTCCCTCCCACCAGGTGAGGTTGTCAAGTGGGGAGATTAATTTATTTGAACAGGCGCCTGGAGAGACCACTGTGAAAGGGGAAAGTGTCAGGATGCGATGGTTCTGGCCACTGTGACATGATGAGTACCCTGCTCCTCGGTGAAGGGTGGTGGGTGGGCACCGTGGCCTTCAGACCCCAGTCTGTATGTGTCCAAGTCGCTGGGATTTTTAAGCTGCCTTGTATACGTGTGGCATTTTATGAGCTTCTTTATATTCGGTTTCCATTTAGTGCTCACTATGACCCTGTGCATTGATATTATTGTCCCCTTTTGCAAATGAGAAAGCTGATGCTCAGAAAGGTTAAGTACCTTTCCCAAGGTCACCCAGCTGGCAAGTGGCTGTGTTGGAGCTCAAACCCAGACCTGCTTGCTACGTAATCCCTACAACTGTTGCCCCTCTGACACCCCACCATAACCTTGTACTTGAACTTACATGATCTCTTCGGGGTCTCTAGAGCCATCAGGGAGACATCATCTAAAAAACGTACCATGATAACGAAACATTTAGTACTTCTGTGAGAAACACCGCTGCAAACTGTCTGGATGCCTGCTTGGGGAATTAGGCAATGACAAGAGAAATTAAATACCTTAATGGATTTTGACAACAACTTTCTGTTGGGGGAATTCAAATTGCATGAAGAAAAAAAAAGTAGACTTTCTCTCTGGACCTGATTACTAATATGCATGCCTAATTTATTAGCTGCATTTTTAAAAATATAGTTTTGTTAGGACTGAAGTTCTTGGAGGAAAAAAGGGTTGAGGGTTGGAGGAAGCAAGTTTCATCTTCTTGGAGGAGGTTGGACTTGAGCTGACCTGATGTCCATGATTTTTTTTTTAGTTTATATGAATTTTTAAAAGTATTTTATTAATTAATTGATTTGGCTGCATTGTGTCTTAGTTGCAGCACATGGGATCTTCATTGCATCATGTGGATCCCTTGTTGCATTGCATGTCCTCTCTAGTTGTAGCAGTGAGTTCAGTAGTTACGGCACATGGGCTTAGTTGTCCCACGGCATGTGGCATCTTAGTTCCAGGACCAGGGATCGAACCTACATCCCCTGAATTGCAAGGTGGATTCTTAATCACTGGACCACTAGGATAGTCCCTGTCCATGATTTTTGAGGGGGGATGTTCACTGAATACGAGTCAAGTGAATGATAACAATTACCATCACTTTCTCACTTACTAAGCCCTGGCCGAGATGCTAGCCCCTCATTTTACATCCCCCCATTGAATCTGTCCACACCCCTGCAAGCGAGGTTCTACTGTCTGTCTCCATTTTACAGAACAGAAATGGAGGCTGGACAATAGAGCCATTTCCCCAAAGCCATAGGCTTAGTAAGGTGTGGAACCAGGATGACTAATATTCTTGTTATCACAAATTATTACTGTTGCATTATTGCCCTAAGAGTGGCTTCAGAGAACCCGAAGCTGAAAATGACACCCAGAGTTCACCCTGCCTGTTTTCTTGCCTCCAGGCAAAATTACAGCAAATTCTTCATGTTATTTGTCTAAAAGAATACGGTTCTTGCACAGTCATTTATCAGCATGTCTTTTTTTTTTTTTTTTTTTTCATCACCTATTAGATGTAGAGTACTGGGAATAAACATGGATTCTATTTTTGGCAAACTCAGTCTCAGGGGGAAAAAAGCCACAGACTTCAATGGCCATCGTATAAGTCCAGAAGATGACACATTTCACAAGACGGCTGCCAGTGAAGTGCTGTGGGGAATCCAGAGGAGAGTATTTCAGGTAGGAGGGATCAGGGAAGCAAGCTTTGCAGGAGGAGCAGGATTGGGGCCTGGCTGCTGGTGAGCAGGGTTTAGCAGGACACAGGTTCCCGGACTCGGGGGCCACACATATCTCCACGTGTAACTGAGATCACCCAGGGAGACTCGGCGGGCAGGAAGCAGGTCAAGGACAGAGGCTAAGCAGGCCATCTACCACAAAGGGTCCTCAGAAGAAGAAAAGCACAGGATGGAAAAACACTTGGGAGAATGCAGGGGCTTAGAACGAGAGTTGCAGAAAGAGAGTGACTGACTGCATCGAACACTATGAAGAAACTGAATTAAGGAAAGGTCAGGGGGTTAGGAGGAGAAGGCAATGGCACCCCACTCCAGTACTCTTGCCTGGAAAATCCCATGGATGGAGGAGCCTGGTAGGCTGCAGTCCATGGGGTCGCGAAGAGTCGGACACAGCTGAGCGACTTCACTTTCACTTTTCACTTTCATGCATTGGAGAAGGAAATGGCAACCCACTCCAGTGTTCTTGCCTGGAGAATCCCAGGGACGGGGGAGCCTGGTGGGCTGCTGTCTATGGGGTCTCACAGAGTCGGACACGACTGAAGTGACTTAGCAGCAGCAGCAGCAGGGGGTTAGGGGTACGTGGAGGTCCCTGGTAACTTTTGAGAGGGCAGTCTGTTTGGAGCAGTAACAGCAGAAGCCAGCTGCTCACCCTGAGGCCAGGAGGGGCTCAGCACAGAGTGACTTTCTCCAGGTCATGCTCCACCCAGCAAGGGCTGTGATTCCAGTCCTAGTGGAGGGCTTGAGAACCCCCCAGAGCTGCCCAACTTCGCTGGAAGCCTGGGAAAAAAACAGACTCTTGGGAGTCACACAGACCCAGATCACCAACTGATAACCATGTGGGGGGGCTGAGGGCGTGACCTTGAGTACGCTTTATTTTTCCTGAGCTCAACTTCATCTGATAGATAGATAACAAGAGCTATTACTTCTTGAGTGCTTACGGCACACTGGGCATGCTTCTAAATGCTCTACATATATTAGCCCATTTAATCATCACAACAGGTAGAATTTTCATCCCCATTATAGGAATAAAGACACCAAAGCACAAAGAGGTTAAGACATTTTCCCAAGGTCATCAGCTAGTTATGGACAGGGCAAGGATTCTGGCCCAAGCATGATTCCAGAGTTTATGTTAATATATCTGTCCTAAGGTCTCAGCATGGCTTAGGCAGGATGATCAAGGCACAAGAAAGTTCCTGGCTCAATTAATTACTCCCTTTTCCTGACCAACCACAAATCTGAAGTCAGGGAGGCCTGGCCTGAGAGAGGCCTATGGGACCAGCTCCATGAGTCCTCACTGACCCTAGTGAAAACTGCATGCAGAGGAACACACACAGAATTGTCTTGCGAAGTTGGTTGCAAATGCCATGAGCCCCTGGGGCAGGGTCGAGCGAGAATGGTTTTGCTTTCAACACCCGCTCAGCAGAGATTGGCCAGCTGCCGCCCTGCAAGTCTGTGACAAGTGAAATTCACAAAGCGAACAGATTTCATCTGAAATCTGGAGGAAAAAGGATATTTGATCAGGATATGCCTACTGAATCCCTGAATAAGGGTTCACTGGGTGTACACTGTATACAAAAGGGAATTAGGATTACATTGGAAAGGAACTGGATTTGGATGAAATTGAATGCCAAGAAGAATTAGAGTCTGGGCCAAGGATGACTTCTTCACATGAGTTTTCCCACTTATTGTCTGGACTCACGCAGCCCTATACTTTGGTGCAGAGCTGTGTTTAAGCATTAAAATGCTTTGTGTCGCAGATAGGCTCTGAGTGTGTAATTAAAAGGATCCCTTCATTAGCAGAACTACACGACGCAAGCTCAAGTTGGCCTTTTCTGCTAATTTTGGAGGTGGTAAAACAGAGGCTAATACAACCACTAATTACAACCGTCATACAGACAGTGCCTCGCTGTCGCTTCCAGGAAATCTTTGTTCTCCCCAAACGTAGACAGGATCTTCCCAGTCACTGGGAGAGAAAAAGTGGGAGAAAGATTCATTCTGGCAACCAGAAGGAGGGGTGTGGCAGAGCAGGGGTTAAAAATGTGACCTCAGGAGTTAGGCTGCTGGGTTCCAGTCCCAGCTCCATCACTTAATCAGCTGACTCGACCTCTCAAAGCTTCAGCATCCTTAGATGTTGACTGGGGCTGAATAGCATGGTCGTGGGTCCTCACTGAGAGGATGACTATATTCACTGCCAGTTATTTTGAACACCTACTGTGTGTCAGGAACTGTGTGGGGGCTACAGTCACAAACTGTAGGTGCCATCCTCCTGGGCTTTTAGCCTGGGGTGAGAGAAACAGTCATCAAAGAGACAGTTGCACAAATAACCACGTAGGTGTAATTGCGATAATGACTCTGAAGAAAAAATAATGGTGACGATGATGACAACGATGATGATGCTGTACAAAGCCTATAACGTTCTATGTCAAGGCATGGTTGATTTAACTCTGGAAATTATGGGAAGTTTTTTGGAAAGGGTGATCCAGAATCTCAGATTTGAAAGATGAGTGTTTCTCATGTGGATAATTTGGGAAAAAGCCTTTACAAAAAGAGGGAAGGATGCCTCCAGGTGGTGCTAGTGGTAAAGAACCCGCCTGCCAATGCAGGAGAGATAAGAGATGCAGGTTCAATCCCTGGGTTGGAAAGATCCCCTCAAGGAGGGCATGGCCACCCACTCCAGTATTTTTGCCTGGAGAATCCCATGGACAGAGGCACCTGGAGGGCTTTGGTCTATAGAGTTGCAAAGAGTCGGACATGACTGAGCAACTTAGCATGCATGGATGTGAAATTTGGATGATGAGGCAGGTGAAGCAGGTGGTGATCAGACCCGCAAGGCCCAGAGCTCTCTGGCCGAGAGTAAGGCCCCGTCCAGAGCGCCTAGGCAGCTCGTGTGGGCCAGGCTTATCATCTGAAAACTGTTTCTCCGGGATCCAGTGGAAAGCTAAGCACAAGTCCAGTCATTCACAAAGACAGTGGCCAACTATTTAGTGGGTTTAAAGAGGGATTCTGCAGCCCTTGGGGCAAAATGATTCTCCTCCATGCCTGCCAGTGTGGTTGGGCAAGTCTGAAGCTTCTCATTCAGAATCAGAGTTTGGGCCGCTCTGGTGTTTTAGCTCAACAGTGGTGTAGGGTTGTTGGGTTTTTTTTTTTTTCCCCTCTCTCTTTCTTCTTCTTTCTTCAAGGTTCTGAGCAGGAAGTCAGGAGAACCGGGCCTGCCTTTGCTACTACCTTTCACTTGATGCCACCCCTCAAGCAAAGGACTTTGCCTGGACTTTCCAATATTATTTCAAAAGGAAACTGAGATGAGAGGATCACCAGGGTCCCTTCTATTCCTCAGCTTAACTTTTGCTTTATGTGGGGAGCAGCGAACATTTCTGTGTTCATGATTCGGTGACAATGGTCATTGAGAGCCAGGCTCTCAGATGAAGAGCCGTTGCCCAGGGAGGCCCGGGAAAATGAGACTCACTTATGTAGGAGGGATGTATCTAGGTTCAGACCAGAGGGCAGGGGCAGCTGGACCCCGGGCCACCTGCAGTGAGATCCCGCAGACGGCCTCTGGGCAGTCTGAGGACCACAAGGACAGGCCAGTGTCTAGTTACCTGGGTTGGGGGTGGGGCAGAATGTCCAAAAGTGGTTAAAGAAATGCTCTATCCCCCTGTATTCCTGGAGGTATGTGTGGACCTCTCCCACTGAGGCTGGGGACTCGACAGTGAGCCTCCCAGATGATGACACATGGGAGATAAAGAGGCTGGTGATTATAATCAAAGTGGCGTGCATCCATTTTCTCTATAATTACATTGGTCCTATAGGTTAGGTGGCTTCCCAGGTGGCGCTAGTGGTAAAGAACCCACCTGCCAATGCAGGAGGCATAAGAGTCGAGGGTTTGATCCCTGGGTTGGGAAGATTCCCCTAGAGGAGGAAATGGCAACCCACTCCAGTATTCTTGCCTGGAGAATCCCATGGACAGAGGAGCCTGGTGGGCTATAGTCCTTGGGGTCACAAAGAGTCTGACACAACCTAAGCGACTTAGCATGCACACATAAGTTAGGTGCCACTTTTAGGTACCATTATTTTTCCCGTTTTGTATAAGAGGATACTGAAGCTTTGTGATTATATGACTTGCCTAAAATGACAGAATTGGGATTCCAACGGTGCCTCGTACTATCCCCAGAGCCCACGCCCCGATTCCCCAGACCTGTGTCCATGGGGCAGAGCTGCCTGGCAGCATCTCCCCCTCTCCTTGGCCTGAGTGACCGTGCATTTCACTGACTCTTACTGCCCATGCCCAAGACAAAGAAAGCCAGAGGGACCAGGGCAAAGACGCCTGCTCTGTGCAGAGGGGCAGAGCAGAGAGAGCCCTGTTGGAAAAGAATCAGATTGGGGGTGGGGGTGGTCCCTGTAAAATGAGCTGTCAAATCCTCTATCTGGAAAATGAGGGGCTGACCCTAAAGGCACTTCCAGCTTGGAAATAGCCCAAGTTCTGAGTCTGTGGGAAAGCGGGTATTAGACTGAGTCTACTTGTCTGTTCTTTTGTTAATTCATTGCCTGGCCCGGCAGGAGAATGCCCCTGTAGCACCCCAGCCTGGTGCCTCCGAGAATCCATCCCAAGCAGGGACGAGGACCTAGTCCTCTGCCGTTGCCACTGGGGGCCTCTGTTCATTCACCACACGACAAAACAGTGCATCAGTGACTTGTGTGGGCCTGTGACTGTAAAACAGGGGTTGATTTGTTGGACAGTCCAGACAGAACAGCCCCATTCTGATAAGACGCTGGTTGTCACATACACTGCGGTCAGTTACAAGCAGACAGACCCACCCACCTACCCACCCCGCTGCAGCAGAATCATCTGGAGGTCTAATCATCTGTGTGTTTGATTCTAAAGAATGCAACAAGTTTGAACTAGGCTTAGACTAAGTGCCCCCGCCCCCGACCCAGTCACTCTCCCTCCTAAGTAAGTGACCTCCATCGAAAGGGAGGAGAAAATAAGATTTCATCACTGCACTGAGTTGTAACATGATGGAGTGGAAATGGCCTGGGCTTTGAACTCAAGCAGATCCTTATTCAAATATCACTCAGCCATTTAACAGCTGAGTGACCTTTGAAAAGTAGCCTAATCTCTCTGAAGCTCATTTCTGAACAGCAAAATGGAGCCACTTATTATTATACCTAATTCATAAGGATGATTGCCAGGGTCAAATGAGATGTTACAAATAATCCACCTGACTCTCAGGTACTCAGTGCCTGATAACTCCCCGGGTGTGGAAGCAGCATAGCGCAAGAGTTAGAAACAAGGACACTGCCACCTGCGTGCCTGGGTCTCTATCTGGGGTTTACAACTTATTAGTTTCTCTCTTTGTGCTGTGGTTTCTGCATCTGTAAAATGGGAATAACAATACCTTCTGCATAGGATTTTATCAAGATTAAATGATTTAGGATAGCAGTCCCTGGCACATAACCGGTATCATCACTGTTGTGTTTTGTTGTCGATGTTACACTGTGCTATGGAGGAAAGTGATTGGGGGGTCCAAAAGTGGCCAGGTGAGCATTCTGAGGAACGTTGCATAAAGGGAAGCCAGTGGGAATAGACCCAGCATGGATCTAGGTCTTACAGGAACTGGAACATCAGCCAGATCTCTCATTAAGTCCCTCTCCTCATCAGTCTGAAACACATGCCTCACCCATCTATCGCCTTCTCTTCAAATAGGATAGCATCACCATCAAGCAAATTGAGCCTCTGTGATGGAAGCGATTTATCAAATGACAGAGCCAGGCTACATGGTAGTTATGTTTATTTTTAGTAACTTCAGCCTCCAACTCTTTAAATTAGTTGCCGGGCTAATTTAAGGGATTTCTTTGATGCATGGCTGGCAGTTTCTCCCGGAGTGTCAATGTGCATTTGAAACCCCCAAGGGGCTGAGGGGACATGACTTGGCCAAGCGGTGGGGAACGGAACCTGCCTACCTCCTTTTGCCAGTTCAGCCTCGCTGCCCACCAGGTTCTCCTGCCAAGCCACAGGATTGCCCGGGAACATGATCCAGGGCCTTCCCTCCCTTTCTGTCCCCTGTGATCAAATGCCAAATCCATCTTCTTTCACCTGGACCAGTGATTCTTAGACTTCACTCCTCATCACACTCACCCACAGGGTTTGCTGAGACAGTTTCTGAGGCCATAGGTCTGGGGTGGGGGCAAGTACATGCATTTCTAACAAGGTCTCAGGTGATGCCGTTGCTGCTCGTCCAGGGACCATGCTTTTAGAATCACTGACCTTGAATGTTCCAATGGCTTCCTTACATCGTCAACCCCCTGCTGCCTTGATTCAGCATGCATACCTCTGGCAGACTCGTTCTTCTCTGAACTTCTGATTTGCCACTCTTCTCCCCCAAATCCACCACAACCTTGTCATCTCCTACAGTGCCAAGTCCAAGCTTGCTAGTCTTAAAATGCAAGATCCTATAAAGACCCAGACCCATGCTGGCTTCCTGATCATATTCTCACCTGCTCCCTTTCATGTGTATGACTAAGACCCCCTAAACTGACCTCCTTCCATGTGCTCCGGGTCCCATCTCTGGATGCTCACCTAGCCACTCTCACCTAGCTCAGACGTTGTTTGCGGATGGGTTTGCCTTCCCTCTCTGGGTTACACGCTTCTGGGTAGCAAGGTGGACTGTGTCAACCTTACCTGTGTAACCCAGGCCTGTGGGACAGGTAAGAACTAGGGAAATGGTTCATAAATGAATAAATGATTGAAGAGATGCTTCACTAAAAAAAAAAAGGGAATTATTTCTCTGAGAGCACTCAAGCATCTTCTCTGAAACTAGCCCTTTTATTATTTACCTTCCTATTTTGTTAATTTACAAGAATATACATATATATATATATATATATATATATATAGTTTAAACATCAGAAACATTGGTTTTATTTAAATCAAATTAGCACTAGAGTTATATAGTGAGCTTCCCTGGTGGCTTAGAGGTTAAAGTGCCTGCCTGCAATACGGTAGACCTGGGTTTGATCCCTGGATCAGGAAGATCCCCTGGAGAAGGAAATGGCAACCCACTCCAGTAATCTTGCCTGGAGAATCCCATGGACAGAGGAGCCTGGTGGGCTACAGTCCATGGGGTCGCAAAGAGTCAGACATGACTGAGCGACTTCAGTTTCAGTTTATATAGTGAGCAAAGCCTCAGGTGTGTACTGAGACAGTCCTGAGTACAAATTCCTTTTTTTGGAAGTAATCTGTTTTTTTCAAAGAGTTCTGTTTATTTATTTGGCCACACCACACGGCCTGTGAGATCTTAATTCCCCAGCCAGGGATTGAACCAACACACCCTGCATTGGAAGGCAGAGTCTTATCCACTGGATTTCGGGGCAAGTCCTTGAGGACAAATTCTGATTCCTCTATTGATTTATGGAATTGGGCAAGACTGGGCAGTATCGAGGTTCTTTGGGCCTCAGGTTCCTAATCTTTAAAATGGGACTAATTTCTAGCTACCTTGTAGAACTGTCTTGAGAAACCAATGAAATCAATATATCAAGTAAGCTGCCTGACACCGAGTGTGTGTAGTGTGTTCAGTTGCTCAGTCATGTCTGACTTTGAGATCCTGTGGACTGTAGCCTGCTAGGCTCCTCTGTCCATGGAATTTCCCAGGGAAGAATACTGGAGCGGGTTGCCATTTCCTCCTCCAGGTGATCTTCCCAACCCCTCTTGCATTGGCAGGCAGATTCTTTACCACTAGCGCCACTTGGGAAGCCCCAGGAGTGGGTCTCCGATAAATACTAGTGATTTTCTTTTCAGACAGAATGGCGGTAGGGGGTTTTTCACAGGAGTTTTATTAAAGCAAAACTCCATTTTATTTGAAAAACCATAACAGATGAAACATTCCAGGATTCTTTCCCCTATTTTAATGAATCAAAGATACACCAAATTCAATTGTTTTTAAATGCCCCAAAGGACTAGTAAGCTTGATTTATATTTTCTTTACCAGTCACTTCTATTTCATAAGTCTGACTTTTCCATTAAAATGCTATTAACTAAAATCAGAATTTTACAGTATTTGTGATACCTTGGATCTCCACATGATAATTGGAATTATCTGGAGCAAAATACTATTTCTCCATGTTTTATTTCTTCCTCTGTATCAGTTGTATCTTTACTGCCTTCTTCCAGTTGAGTAAAACCCCTTCCACCTGAATTTGTGGTTTCAAGTTCATGAAAATATCTGTGGCTTTGAGGGCCCTTTTCATCTTGAGGTTATTAATTGCGATTCAGGAAGGAAGGGCAATGGTAATCACCCAGTAAGTGCAGCAACCCTTGAAGGAAATGTGAGAAGCTGTCACGGAGAAAGCAGACTCCTTCTGGGCAGCTCTAGAGGTGGGATGGGAGGCAGGCTACAGACACTGGAGGGAGACAGCCCCTGACATGCAGTCCAGGAAATCATCCCAGCCTGAGCCGTGCCCTGGAGGTGGTGGGGTCCCCCTCAGCAGGCAACCCAAGGTCCGGTCACCACCCCGGATGAATGATCTGCCAGTCAGATGACCTACCAGTGCTAATGTCCTGTCTACCTGGGACTCATTTTTTTCCTCTAAAATGACGTCGTTGTGAAAATGCTCTGGAACTAGATAGAGGTGGTGGTTTGCATGACATTGTGCCTTGTATGCTTTAAAATGGTGAATCTGGGGACTTCCCTGGTGGTCCAGTGGTTAAGACTCCATGCTTTCAAGGCATGGGGGTGCAGTTTTGATTCCTGGTTGGGAAATAAGAGCCAGCATGTCTTGAAATAGAGCAAGAAAAATTTAAAAATAAAATGGTGAATTTTATGTTATGTGCATTAGACCACAATAAAAGAAAATAGATGACATCATTGGACAGAATGATCTCAAAGCTGTCTTTAGCTGTAACGTATAATGCTTCTGGGAGGGAGCACATGGCTTGGGGGACGTATGTCACCAGACTCTTATTTAACAAAGACAAATCATGTAGATAATATCTGAGGGGGGAATGGCCGATTAAATTCTGGTTCAGACATAATATGGAATATTACATGGGCTTCCCAGGTGGCGCTAGTGGTAAAAAACCTGCCTGCCGATGCAAGAGACAGAAGAGACGGGTGTTCGATCCCTGGGTCGGGAAGATCCCCTGGAGGAGGGCTTGGCAACCCACTCCAGTATTCTTGCCTGGAGAATCCCATGGACAGAGGAGCCTGGTGGGCTATAGTCCATGGGATCACACAGAGTTGGATACAACTGAATTGACTTAGCACATGCCTATGTCCATGAGAGGTTACGCTCATGAAAACACACTTAAGGCCACAGGAAAACATGATATAATGGTAAAGTGTAAGAAAAAGGATTTAAACTACCCATAGTGTGATCCTAACTTATAAATACAGATTAAAAAATTAAAACATTAGTGTTTATCCCTGAATTGTGGGATTGCAAATGATTCTGATTCCTTTTATCCTTTTATACAGTTTTCAACATGCCTACAAAGAGCATAATGATTATTATAATAAAAAAAAAAAAACTACTTAAAAACAAAAAATAAATAAAGAACAGTCCTCTGGGTTTTGTAACCCTCAGTGTGAACCAGGATGTGCTTTGGAAAAACAGGGCAGCAAAATGGGAAGTGCCCTGGTCAGGAGAACTTAAGTGTAACTCCAGTTCACCCAGGGCAAAGAGCCCCTGCACCCTACTGGGCCTCAGTTTCTCCATCTAGAACAGGGGTATAGAAACCACTGCGGACTGCACATGTTCCATGAAGAGCAAATGAGATCGCCAAAGTGGGACGGTTCTGTTGATTGAAGAGTTCTGAGTCCGTTTTCTTTGTCATGGAGTGCATTCAAACCGTACATTTCCTTCAACAAAATCTCCTTTAACAAAAACTTAATGAGTGCTTATAAAGTCAGTGATTGCCACTTATCCAGGAATTTGAGAGCTCATTTCCGGTAACGCGGCTGCTTTTTGTTCTCATCTTTCTTCTTATAACCTTAATGTGAAAACATTTTATTTCGCCTGAAGAGTAACCACCTGACTTTTATTTACAGTCTTAAATTCAAGGAGGTGATGATAAAAACCAGTTTAGCTGAAGGGAAATTGCACCTACCCCACCCCCATCCCATCCCACTCCCCGCCCCCATCCCGCCCCCCGGGAGCGAGTGCTTCTCTGGAGGAATCAGGTCCCTCCCCTTTGTAGGAAGGGGCATTTGTTTCCTTGAACCATCCACACCGTTGAACTTTAGAAGGGGTTTTGAGCTGCTCTGGTTCTGCCTGTCCTGGCTTTGAGACCCACTTTGAAGGAACCATAACTTACAGGACCTTTTAGTCACACCTGGGAGTTCTCTTTCAGACTTGGGCTCCTTGAACCAGCATGAACAAAAGTCCGTTGTGGCAGAGTTGTCAAGTACACTGTTTCTCTATCGGACCGCTTTCCTATTTAAACGAGCCTATGGGGTAGATACAAAGCATCATAAGCTTGATATTTTATTTGATGCTTACCTTGCTATTAAAGGTGGCTCAGATGGTAAACAATCTGCCTGCAATGCGGGAGACCTGGGTTTGATCCCTGGGTCAGGAAGATCCCCTGGAGAAGGCAATGGCAACCCACTCCAGTATTCTTGCCTGGAGAATTCCATGGACAGAAGAGCCTGGCAGGCTAGAGTCCATGGAATGGCAAAGAGTCGGACACGACTTGAGTGACTGATACTTTCACTTGCTATTAAAAGCACGCTTTCCCAATGCAATGAACTCAATGAAACATTTCCCAAGCACCTAATATGTATCAAGTCCTATAGAAATAGGGTTGAATAAGATGTGGTCCTTGCCTTCAACGAGCTCACAAGATAGTGAGAGGGATTGGCACATAAGCAAATACAGTGCAGTTGACTCGAGAAATGCAGACATCCAAGGGACCTGAAAGACGATCTTCAATGTGGTCACGGGAACAGATGAGCTGGTTCTGAAAGTGGAGCAGAAATGTGCCAGGCAGCCAGGGCCAAGGAAGACTTCAAAGGCTGAGTCAGAAAGCAGGTACAAAGATACCAAGATAGCCCGACTTGGTGACTGATGGCATGCTTGGAAGTGGGAGCTCTGAGAATGAGGCCATTTAATAAAGAAGAGTAGAAAATGGCCTTGGTATTGATCTCTGTGCTGTGGGATGCGGCTCTTCTTTTCCTGGATCTCTTAGCCAGTTGGGCAGTATTTATTGGCTGTGTACACCGTGCTCAGGGTGTTACTGAGACCAAGCTCATACTGCTCGCCACACGACAGGCCAATAAATAGAGAGACAAGTTGTTGGGGCAAGGAATAGCAACTTTATTCAAGAAATCAGCAGACCGAGAAGATGGTGGACCGGCATCACAAAGAGCCATCTTCCCTGAGTTAGAATTCAGGCTCCATTTATACTAAAAGGGGAGTGGCTGAAGTCCTGGTTCTGGTCAGACTCCAGAGGGGATGTGTTAATTTCTTCCTTCCTGCAGTCATTCAGAGGTGGGCCTAGTCAGGAGGTTTCATGTGAACTAAACAAGGGTATTTTAGCTTGACGCTCATTCCACGGGAGACAGCCTTCCCAGAGACAGACCGTTATGTGTCATTTAAGCTTATCGGCAACATCCCTTTAGTGATGGACTTGCAGCAAAAACAACAGAACACAAAGGCTAAAGTAAAAGTAACAGATTCGACATGGAGTCAGATTTGTTCTTCCCCACTACAAGGGTTCTGTCTCCGGAATGGACACACAGGTGGAAAGGGTTATGCACCCCCCCCCCACCCTCACCCCATCAGCTACGGGCAGGACAGGAGACAGGGAAGGAAGAGGAGCTGCAGGTGCAGAGATGGGCACTGTCTGTGGAAGGGGGCCGGGTGGCCAGCAAGCACGAGTCTCTGCCTCCAGGCCAGGCCAGAGGGTAGCAGGCTGGGGCGGCGGCAGCGGTCAAGGCCTTGAAAGGTACAGCGTGTCCAGGGCAGTGACAAGAAATGAGGAGGGCAGAGAGGAAACCGGGAAGGGGCTTGCGTGCCAGAGGGAGGCTATGGACTTGATCACACAGGCGCTCAGGAACCTCAAAGATGACCAGTGTCAGAAGTGGGCATCTCTGCCAGGTCTGTTTTAGAAGGCGGCCTCGGATACCCTGTGGAGGATGAATCTGTGGAGGATGGGAAAGGCCAGAGGCCGGAGGCCCTGTTGCCAGAGTCCAGGAGAGGACAGACACGGCTAGGGCAGTGGGGACAGTGGACTGGGTTCCAGGAAACACTAAGGAGGCCGAGAAGGCAGAGGGAGAAGGAAGGGCTGGTGTTTGTTCTGATATTCTTTCTGCTTGGGTCACTGGCAGATGGTGGTGACCTTCGAGGAGACGGGGAATGTGGATTTCAGGGGAGGGGAAATAGCCATGTCAGTGGGAGGTACCTGGGGGCCATCCTGGAGGGTAAACAGGTGATCATTGGGTCTACAGGTGAGAACATTCCAGCTAGAGGGGCATATCTGAGTGTGAGTGGCTGTGAACTTTCTTGACTCTCAGGAAAATTTCAGGATGAAATATCCAGGCAGGAATCACAAAATCACAACACTCTAATAATTTCTTTTTTTTTGTACGAGTTCCAAATAAGAAAATAGTTAAGCCAGAAAACGTAATTGTGCCTATTCCTAGAATTGGGTAACTGATGTATCTTTGCAAATTGTTCATTGAACTGTGCCTATGGCTTCCTGCCAGCCCTCAATGAGATTTTTATATTTCCTAATTATTCAATTACTACCCATAAGTAGGAATTCGAAACCAAACCCAGACTCCTTCATAATTGAGTATTCTCCTGAATCATGAGTACAGGAAAGGAGGTTGTCCATATTGGGAAACTAAGATGGTAGAACAGAGGAAATGTATGTCTCTTGCCCTGTGGCTCTGTCCTGGGCTCAATTTTTCAGTCATGTGAGCTTGGGCAGGTCACTTTTATTTTTTAACTTTTAAAAAAATGTATTTATTTTTAACTGAGGGATAATTACAGTATTGGGTTGGTTTCTGCCATATGGCAACATGAATTAGGTATCAGGTATATACCATAGATATATACAGGTATGACTCTTTGGGCAGGTCACTTCTTTGAGGTCAATTTCTGGTTTATACATATAAGAATAATAATAGCGACTTCCCTGGTGGTCCATTGGCTAAGACTCTGGGCTCCCAGTGCAGGGGGCCCAGGTTCCATCTCTGGTCAGGGAACTAGATCCCACATGCTGCAACTAAGACCCAGCACAGCCTAATTAATTAAATAAAAGAATAGTAATAAAACACCCCCCCCCACCGCCATTGCTGTAAATCTAAAGGAAAGGAGAATTTACAAGAGAAAGTGTTCTGTGTGCAAACCCACTCTAAATGTTGGTTCTATCATTAACTACTTGTTTGTTACAGGTCTCAGCTGCTGGGGAAGCCGTTAGCCTCAAAAGAAAATCCTCCACACAGCGATCTGGCCAGCGCCTCACAGAGCAACGCCAACCCCGATGCCCACCTGCCCTCCATCTGCCTCAAGCAGGTGTTCCCCAAGTACGCAAAGCAGTTCAACTACCTGCGCCTGGTGGACAGGATGGCAAACCTGTTTATCCGCTTCCTGGGGATCAAGGGGACGATGAAGTTGGGACCAACAGGCTTCCGTACCTTCATCAGGTCAGTGAGACCAGCCCCCTCTGGCTGGGGTTCAGGCAGCCTGGAGACCAGCCCGACATCTGGCTGGCCCCTTCTCCCTGACTGCCCCTGGGAGAATCTGTGATGCCAGATTGGGCCCCGCTGGGCTGGGATTGGCCCAGCAGCTGGCACTGGGCCTGGCATATAGCACACTCTTGTTCGCTGAACGAATTAACGAATGCTACAGATGTGACAGCATTCACAACCTTGAGCTTGTGGTTAAAAAACAATTCTGTGCTACCCTGAGCAGGATCCTGAGACCAGAGATGAACAATTGCCCCTTGGACTCAGACAGATCTCATGCTTCCTAAACTGGGTGAAGTCCTCCCAGGGGTGCATGGCTGAGTGCTGAGCGTTTATGAAGCCACAGCAGAGAAGCAAGGCCTATCTTTCCAAAGTGTCATTTTCAGGAGAGAAAAGTTAAATAATTCAGCTGATTAATAATTTAATACATTTATTCTAGCATAAAAATAATGTAGTTATATTATGAAGTATAATACAAAATTTGCATAAAGCACAAGACAAAGAAACTGTGTTTTTGCCACATCCTACAAAATAGGCCATTGCCACCTAACCTCCTAAGATTATTCATTAACTTGCCTCTACCCTCTAGGGCACTTTGAGGGCCATACAGGAGCACTTATTAGCTGTGTGACTTTGGGTAAGTTAATGATGGTCTCTGAACTTCGATGGTCCTAGAAAATGGGGATGAAGCTACCAGGCCCTAGGATTGTATGTGATACATCTCAGAGAAACTACCTGCTAGTGTTCAGTGCTGCTGTTGTTTCTCTCATCATTGGTTTTAATATTTCTATCTAGTAACTCAAAGTCACCCTCTTCATAGTTTTATTCATGAAGGCAAATAATTAGAAGTCTGGAATTGGAAACCACTTTGTCATGTGCTTTTCTGTAAATGAATTTTATAAATTCTAACTCTAGCCCTCTGATACTCCTGATAGGATAGCATGTGGACGTATCAGCAGGAATTTTTGCCATCTCAATAAACCTGAAGTCATATTCGCACAGTGATTCTGAAAAGGACTTTGTGTTAGTTTCAGGTGGAAAGAAAGCTCAGTGGAAAGAACACAGGCTTTGGGGTTTGGCTTCAGAGCCAAGCACATTACTTAATAGCTATGTGGCTTTGAGCAAATCCCTTGTCTTCTCTGAGTCTCAGTTCCCTCATCTGTAAAATGGTAATCATCTCTCCCGCCTCACAGGGTTGTTATGAGGTTGGGATGTATTATATCATAAAGGATCTGGCCCACTGCCTGGTTTACAGGAGCTGTTTGTGAAATGGGAGGCTTGTGGTTATTTCCATGAGGCAGAGGGAATTTTCAAGAAAGTCAACAGGCATGTACTGCTATTTCCCTGAGAAAACTACCTAACGTGATACTCTCTGACTCATTTAGGAACTACATTTGACTTGTAGGAATAGATACCCATCTACAGGTGGTTTAAATAGTGAGACTAATTTTCTCTCATTTAACAGGAAGCATGGCAGTGGGGCTTCTAGGGCTGGATAATGACTCTGAAATATGATCAACTCCCCAATTTCTGTCTTTCTGCTTACCCATCCTGAGCATATGCTTCAAGCTTCAGAGTTGCCTTATGGTTACAAGATGGCTGCTCAAAATCCAGCCACTATGGTCGAATACCAGGCAGGAAAAAGGAAGAAGGAAGGAAGAGCAAAAGACATCAGTCAGATGCTTCCTTTTATTTCCTAGTGTCAATACAATTCTATTAAGCTGTGAGAGAGCAGCGGAGATTTGAAAAGATTACATTACTACAAGAATCACATCTCAGTTGCCTGGGGGATGGGGTGGGGGGAGGGTCAGGCCAGAAGGATAAACAAGCCAGGGGGTGGGATCTACAAGGATGAGGAGGGCAGAACTGTGGCAAAAATAAAGGTTGTTGGGGAACAGTACCACTAGAGCTTTTGGTTTTTCTAGAGAAGCTAGAAATACCATTTTTTATGTAAAGTCTCAATGCATGTATATACAGAATGTCGGTGATTCAGAAAATTATTTGGGGTTCAGTCAAAGCGTGACTGCCCATCGAGTCCTCCAGTGTGTGACCTGTGAGAAGCTGAGGCATATATTAAGAGCACTGCTATTCTTATATACAATCTGGAAAAGGAAATTCTTGAAAAGATTTGAGAACCATTCTAGCAAAGAAGGTTCTTAAAAGGCAGTCAGACGGGAACTGGATGATATCAGGGATATTGCTAGAACTCTGTCTCTGTGTGAGAGGCTTTATGATTCTTCCATCCCTTTGTTCTCTCTAATTAAGAGTGTTTGCATGAAAAACTTGAATACGTGATGTTAGCAACTAGTAGGTCCTGTAGCCATCTTTCCCAATCTGTGGCCGAGTACCATTAGTGGGAGCTGTGGTGACCGTGACAAGTGACGATGTTTCCAGGGGCAGAAGAGGCAGCTGGAGCAGAAGGACCCAGACAGCGAGCCCCTCTCCCTGCCCTCGGCACCTCCCCCGGCAAGTGTCCTGGGTGATTAAGGATGAAGGAAGACACGAAGAACACATTGCACGACGGTTAATACATTTCTCCTTTAAAAATGTACTAAGACATCCCAACAGCAACTTTGTCGTAAAAGGTGATCTTCTCTGCTTTCAGATTTGTATCTGAATATATTCCGTCTTGCCAGCCAAATTTGACAGCGAGCGTTTTCTCTTGCTAACAACTATTCTCTCTCTCTTTTCCACTTGGGTTTAAATTTCGCTTCATTATGAATTGATGATATTTGTGCCATATGTTAAATCGAACCAAGTGCCCTTCTCCAGAGCACCATGCTAGAGACATATTTGCTGGCTAGAGAACCTCCTCTCTGAGCTCCCACACAAATGGCAGAAGTTGAACTTGGCTTTCATCGGTCCTACCCACTCTTCCTCTCCAAGTTCCTGGAAGAGAACTGGAGGGAACAAAATAATAAACATTGCGATTGAATTTATTTCCAGTGACCATCTCTCATAATGTGTTGCATAGATCAGCAGTTTTAGGAGTGAATTATGCTAATGCAAGTCTGGCCATATTCTATTTTTCTTTTCCACCAAGAAATGAGAAATAATGAACTGTCGTCCTCTTGTCTAGAGTTAACTCTATCTAACCAGCTTGTCATGTCATTTCCTCAGGAGACACATAACAGTAGCAAGTATCACCATGAATTAAGCACCTTTTTTTTTTTTTTTTAATTTCATGATAATTGCTGAGGTGTGGAGACATCTCTTTTTCTGAGAAATGGAAATGATCTGCTCCTTCAGTTTGACAGCTTTCTCTGAGGGAAATGCATTTTTGTTATTTTCCTCCCATCGCGTTCCTCATTTGGGGAGCTTTCTGTGTAATTCGCTAAGAACACGTTTCCCAGACGTATCCTCCATCGGAATCTGACATCAGTTGGCACAGGCTGCAGTTTCCATTTCCGCAGCCCGAAGATGAAGCGGTTTGCCAAAACCGGAGTTTATTTCTAGAAAATGGAGGCAGCTTCTCCACACCTCGAGTGTTCGCTTCACGCCCGGCCATTCTGCCTGGAGACCCCCCACTCCGCTCCTCTGTGGTTTCTAATCCCAGGCACCTTCTAAATTAGAAAACGGCTTTCTCTTTTGCCTTTTTTTTCCCTCCTTCCGCTGCCTTTTCTCGTAAGGAGATATTAATATGCTTCCTAATGTGTAGCTGTGGTGGGGGTGGGGGGGGGCCGGTTTCTTCTCTGAGAGGCAGCAGGCTGTGTGAGAATGTTCTGGAACAGAAGTGTCAAGGGGCCCTGCCTCCCTCTCTGTCATTAACTCCTCAGTGACTTTGAAAATTTCCTCTGTTCCTGTGATGATTTCTTTCCAGTAATATCATGAGATGTTATGCCTGGGATATCAATAGCCTTTAAAAATAGATAAGTTATAAACCAAAGTTGTCTTTCCCAATCCCCACCAGCCAAGATGTTTAGATAGTGTTTATTTTTTTCTTATTTAAACAAATACTGATTATTTGTTAACTTTCACCTTACAGAAAGCTCTCCAGGAAAAAATAAGCATCTTTTCTTTCACAGAGAAGGATGAACACAAAAGAAATTCTATAAATAGGATTTTATGGAGTGGAAAAAGTTGGTTTCTAAATTTCCCATGAGATGTCAGTAGTTGTTGAGAGGAAATGGGGATGATAATTTCAAATCTTTCTAATCTTAGACTCCTAATGAACTTGAACGATTTGTGATTCTCATTCTGTGCACCCATGTTCTTCTGATTCTGGAAAGAAACGAAGAAACAAAAAAAGACCCCAAAATCCTTTCTGGAAACTGGCTGTACATCATGGAGGAAGGCTGAAAGCTGTCATGTGTGCCAGGCACTGAGCTAGTCCTTAAAATAACTTTGTATGGTGAGTCACGATATCGTCATACAAATAAGGAAATTTAGATGCAGAGAGTATCAATGACCTGCTCAAGGTCACATAGCAAAGTCAAGATTCAAACTCATGTGCACTTGACTCCAAAGCTCATTTTTCCCACGTACATTTCTAGCCCATCCTTTCTTAGGAATCTTTCTGGCTTCTCATGTTACCATATTTCTTGGACTCCACTTCCACTGAAGAATTCATCCCACCTCTCATTAGTAATTTGAGGATCTGCCTCCCAGGGCATAAGGGGAAATGGTTCAAATGATCAAGAGCTACCAAGGCCTCAGGTTTTTATCCCAGACTGTGAGATGACGTCTGCCATCCAAGAGCATATCCAAGACTCATCTGGATCCAAGCTTTGTGTCACTCACTGGGCCCAGAATACCACTTACACATAGTAGACACAAAATAAATTCTGTATTGAATGGATGGATGGATGAAAAGTTCACTCCAAAGTCTTAAACCTTAGAGACATTCCCTGCTTGAGTCCATTGGTGACCGCAGGGACAAACCTAGGAAAACTTAGTGACCCTGATTGTCTTACTCCACCCCCCAGCCTTATATCCCAAAGCATCCCAACAGTGCCTCTCTAGAGGCTCCAGCCTTTCTGGGCTACTTGAGAATCTGTCTCTGGAATCTTGGTTCTTCCTGCAGCTCTGGGCTGGGCCACTTCCCCACTTCTTCCCAAAGTTCCCAAGTCCACAGCCCTATCCTCCAGGGGAGCCCGGATGTGAATCCCAGCTATGTGGTCTTGGGCAGGTCATGTCCGTTCTCTTGAGTCTCAGCTTACCCAGCATTGAAATGGGTCCAAGAACACCTCCCTCATAAAACGTTAGAAAGCTCCAGAGAACTAATGAGCAGGAAAGAGCCTGGCACTCAGATGGTGCCCAAGAAAGTGCCTACAGAATCAGAATTCTCACAAGCATTTCATGTCAACTGCAGCCAGCGTGGATACCTCCCTTTCCTGCCCCAGTCCAGATGTTATCATCAACTGTATTTGCAGGTATCACTAGGGAGAACAAGTTACCTTGGAAAGGGGATAGATGGAGAATCATCTTTGGTAAATTACAGCTCCTACTCGAGGTTTGACACTTCTATTTTCTGCCTGTCAGGAAAAAAATAACTGTATACTAGTGGTCAGTCTTGTTTCCCTTTTTATACTCCATTAACCCACAGGCAGAGCGCCTGTCCTGTGGGGAACAGGTAGAAGCAGAGGACATGGAGATGATAATTAGTGAAAACCCATAGCTGCTTCTAATGAAGCTTGGGAAATGAACAGCATGGGTTGTTAGAATACCTTGGGAGGGACTGGAGCGGGTCCCCGGCAGGACCCAATAGAGAGAGCCATCTCGGTGACAGGTGACGTGAAAAGCTCTGCGTCCACTGACATGTTGTTACTGGGGCTCAATAACTGCGCCGATGTGCTTTGAAGTCTGCCACGGTGACTTGTGATGGAGATACAGAGCGGAGCCCAGGAGGAAGCAGGATGTGAATTGATGGCCTGAGAAATACAGGCGGGGAAGAAAGGGGAGAGGGGCCAGAGAGATGGAGGGAGGGAAGGTGGGAGGCTGGGAGGATGCTGGCATATAAGGAGCACCAGCCTCATCTGGGCACCGTGCTGGGCACCCACCCAGTCACGCCAGGGGTGTGCATGGGTTTGGAGAGGGGCCCCTGAAATGCCCAAGTCCTGCTTGCCAATCAACCCCCAGCCTCTCGGGTTCCTGAGGGAACTATTCACGCAAGAGATGATGACAAATGGGAAACCAAAGAACCACTTTATCATTAGCTGGGGTGACGGACGTGGACACGTTTGAAAGGTTGAAAGCAGCATGGAATGTAGTTCAGCCCAACAGACAGCTGGCCCCGGGGTGTAACTTTCAGGATTCCTAGGGCAAATCCAGCCTGGGTGGGGATTCCCCTCCCAGCACGACCCGCTTCAAAAGGTGGTGCCTCTGGACCAGCTGAGTTCTGCCTCCGTTCCAGCAGACCCCTCATCCTCATACCCAGATGCTCTGACTGGCTAGCCCCGTTTCTCCAGAGTGGACAGGGCCCCTCACTGAAAGGTCAGCCTCAGGTAGCCTCTGACAGGGCTGAGAAGGTTCTGGCTTTGGCAGAGAAAGAGGGAAACTAGAGAGAGAGAGATGAGGAAGGAAATCAGCAGTTGTCATGGCCCCAGCCATGTGCCAGGCCCCAGGATGCACAACCTCATGTCTTCTTCACACCGGCCGAGTGGGCGGGTGTTATCCTCTTCATTTAAGAGACCAGCCAATACAGGCACCAAAGTGAATGGTCCACAGTCACACAGCTAGAAGAAGCCGCAGGGCCAGGATTTTAACCCTGGTCTGTCTGATGCCCAAATCATGCTCTTTGCAGCGTGCCTGCCCACAGTAACTGTGGTAAAGAGGGCCTGGTTAACAGGTCAGGAGGCTGAGGCTCAAGAAGGGGAGCTAGTTTAATCAGGGCCATTTGCTCCTAAGTGGCAGAGCCAGATTCAACTCAAGACTTGTCATCCTAAAGTCCCTGCTCTTCCCAGCCCTTTAAAGCCCTTCTGAACCACATTACGGGAACCTGTAGAGGCAGTGAACGGTTTGCTGCCATTCACCCTTCGCTAGTTCCTGCTGTGGGGGTGGAGGTAGGGGTCGGGTGGCATCCGGGGGGGAGCAGAGCCCAAACAAAGGCACTAAGGCCAGGCAGGACGGGCGGCTCGGGTCTGGCAGTGACGTGTCCTCTCCTGTCTCGGGCAGGAACTGCAAGCTCAGCAGCAGCAGCTTGTCCATGGCCGCGGTGGACATCCTCTACATTGACATCACGAGGAGGTGGAACTCCATGACCATGGACCAGCGGGATTCAGGTACCTGATCACCAGCCTCCCTCCTGTCCTGCGGGGAGACAGACAGGGATGGGCGGTATCTTTTCTGTTCCTTCTTGTTAAGGGTCAGGGTGGGGGAGGAAGACAATCGTCTTATTGCTGCCAAACCAAGCTTGGGTGTGTTTGCCCGTGCGCAGTAAAGCCAATCTGCTGACTCAGGTGGGGGCAAAGGAAAGTGCCGTGTTTACCGCAGGCCAAGCGAGGGGTCCAGGCAGCTCAAAAGGTCTGAACTCCCCAGTGGTTTCCAGGGAAAGGCTTTTAAAGGTAGGGTGAGGGAGAGGGTGGCAGGGTCCATGAACAGCTCGTGGACATTCTTCTGATTGGTTGGCTGTGAGGTAATCAGGAGTCCACATCATCAACCTTCTGGTTCCAACCTGTCTGGGGTCTCTGTGCTTGTGGGTGGCATGCAGTTAACTTTTTCCAGTTGGCGGGGGTTTCAGAATCTGCAAAACAGCTCAATGGATTTGGCTCAGAATATTATCTATATAGCCCTTCCTAGGAGGAACCAAAGGTCCTTGACTTTGTTTAATGGCTTCACTATTATTAGTTAGTCTTGCTTGATTGTTTTCCTTTGTTTCTGCATTTTCTCACTTCTCTGATTAATTTTATTCTTTGGAACTTGGGGGAAGACCTAGGCAACTAAAGTTTTCCTACAAACAAAAAGCAGGCAGAGGATATAGGGTGGGGTGGGGGCCTGTCCTGGGAAGTCTTGGTTATGGCACCAGCTTTGGACGTGACTAAACAGATTGAACTGAGTCTGAATACAGAAGCATGGTTCTGACTTCTGCTACCAAGGCCGTTGTTGTTCAGTCGCTCAGTGGTGTCCAACTTGTCCAACTCTTTGCGACCCCATGGACTGCAGCACACCAGGCTTCCCTGCCCTTTACCATCTCCTGGAGTTTGCTCAAACCCATGTCCATTGAGTCAATGATGCCATCCAACCATCTCATCCTCAGTCAACCCCTTCTCCTCCTGCCCTCAGTCTTTCCCAGCCTCAGGGTCTTTTCTAATGAGTTGGCTCTTCACATCAGGTGGTCAAAGTATTTTAACTTCAGCAAGGCCCTGCCCACCCAAAGTCTTAATTCCACCACTGGAATCCTTTGACTAAAGCTTTGATTCCATTAATATTGGAAACAGTTAGTTATTCGTTGGTTGGTTCCTCGGTGCACAGTTCTCGGACATAAGCTGGGCCAGGCCCCTGATAGACTGGAGTGAACAGCACTTGGTTCTGACCCAGAAGGGAGGGGCTATAGAGTTGGGAGGCAGATGAGAACACAGCAGTAAGTAGGGTCTGCATGCTAGGATGGAGGAAGCACAGAGAAGCTATCCGGAAGCGCAGCAGAAGAGCTTCTTAGCAAGGGGGGCCCAAGGAAGACTTCTTGCAGAAGACGGAGTAGGATCAGCTGAGGGACAGGGTGGGACAGTCCCCTCCTGCAGGGGTGTTGCCAGGCCTAGACAGAGACACAGATAAAAGGCTCAAGTCACCCCAAGTAGCCTGGAGGGTCTGCAGCAAGGAAGGAAGGGAGAAGGGGCGAATATGGGGTTGCAGGCGCTGTCGAGGCCTTGAAGTCCACACCAAAGAGCTTGATCTTGATCCCCTAGAGCAGGGGTCCCCAACCTCCGGGATCTACTGCATGGTGATCTGAGGTGGAGCTGATGTAATAATAACAGAAATGAAATGCACCATAAATATTATGCACGTGAGTCATCCTGAAACCACCCCCCACTTCATCCTTGGAAAAATTGTCTTCCATGAAATCAGTACCAGGTGCCAAAAACACTGGGGACCATTGCCCTAGAGGATGTGGGGCCAATGAAGGATTCAGTAAGAAGAATCTGCCCTTTGGTGGGTGAATTTCTGATCTTTTTCCTCCCAGAGGGTTTTTTTCCTAAAAAGTCATAATAACCATACCTGACATTTGTATAGCTCATCACAAAATTACAGTGGGCTCTCATGCATATTCCCTCATTAAACGTCCCTGTGAACCAGTGCAGTAGGTATTACTGCTCACATTTCACAGCTTAGTGACCTACAGCTCAGGTGATGGCAAGCCCCCCCGCCCCCCGTGGCTGCCTCCTTGCAAAAGGGACAAATGGCAGGTGGGGGGCAGGTGGCAGGCAGGGGAGGGGTGGCCTCAGGGAGCAGTTTTCTCCTGCAATAGGGCAGCGAGGACATGAAATCAGAGGGGTTTGGGGGGGCAGGTTGGGAGACCCAGACTAGAACTGATGATGCCACTTCATATGATATAAACTTGAGAAGTCATTTCGCCTCATCCTGTCCATTTCCTTCTCCGTAAACAGTGCCCACATCACCTGTTCTCCGGGGTGCCCTGTGTCGGAGGGTCTCAAGGCCTGTGGGCTCCACTTGGGGGAGAACCCTGGGCGCTCCCTGCCAGCTCCTGCCCCACACCCCACATCTGCCCTGGCCACAGCTCCCTGACCACAAGGACCAGCAGCCCTTGCCACGGGTAGCAGTGCTGGGGCATCATTTGCTAATTGGCTTCATGTTTGATAATGATGCTTCCTGCCGCCAGCCATTTCCCACAGTCAGAGCACGCTGCCCGGTACTTGACCCACGCAGTGCAGGCAGGACTCCTGAGGGTAGACCTGATTCTCTCTTTCATACAGAGAAGGAGTTTGAGGTTCAGAAGCATGGCCGGTGGGTAAGGCTTTAACACCAAGCTGCCGTCATCTCCTTCTGGTTGCTTCCTCCTCCTGCTAATTGGTCCTGGAGTAAGAGGACCACCCAGCTCCCTACCACTTCCCCTTCTTAAATTCAAAAGCAAGACTCAGGGAATACTAACACCCACGGCCTGCTCCCATGGCATCTCCATCGTCGGAGTTCCCTCCCAGCCTTCCCCGGCATCCAGGAGAGGCTGGAGATGGAGTGTCTTAGAAGCAGGCAGTTGAATTATCTCGAGGACGGAGGGCGCTCCTGTGACAGTTGAGCTGCCTGCTTTCTGCTGACGCCTTCAGAAAGTAAAGGAGTGTTTGCTCTGTGAGCTGAATGTGGTCGTTATCACAGCAGCCTGTGGAGGGGGCCAGATGAGGGGGTGGGGTGGCAGTGGAATTATTAAATATTGAAATTGATCAGGAGTAGCAGCAGGAAGCTATTTATCATGTTTTATTGCTTCAAACTAGCATTACCATCTGGCCCATTGTTAATTCTGAGTAGCTTTTCATGTTTTGTTTGCCTCTCAAATTGTTCCCCGTAAGCGGAATCCACAGGGGCTGCCCACAATAACAGGCTCGGGTGAGGTTTTTCTGGGGTCTGCCGGGTCTCTCCGTCTGCTGACCAAGCTGAGGAGGTGGAAAAAAATACTTATTTTTAGAACATACTGATGCGCGAATCCGGGGCTGGGACCTTCCAGGTCCTTCCGCCCTGCCTCAGCCCCCAGATGTGCGGAACAACAATCCTTAGTAGGAACTGCAGTTTTAAGATCACCTCCAGGGTGCAAACATCAGTGCTAATGCTCACACCAGACCTTTGAGGTGTGTAATCAGATCATGGTTTAAGGGCTTCCCTGTTGGCTCAGAAGGTAAAGCATCTGCCTGCAACGCAGGAGACCCAGGTTCAATCCCTGGGTCAGGAAGATCCCCTGGAGAAGGAAATGGCAACCCACTCCAGTACTCTTGCCTGGAAAATCCCATGGATGGAAGAGCCTGGTAGGCTACAGTCCCTGGGGTCCCAAAGAGTCACACACGACTGAGTGACTTCACTTTCAGTTTACAGAGGAGGGTCCTGAGGTTCCAAGAACAAAGGTGACTCGTCTGAAATCCCATAGCCAGTGAGTCGTAGAAGCCAGATTTGAACTCAAGCCTTCTGCCTCCCGATCCCCAACCCTGGGCCACACACAGTGGTGCTTGTTCATTGCAGTGACAGGGGAGAAGGTGAAGCTTGTGCGGCAGTAAGTGAAAGGTCAACTCACGGAGCCCAGGGAAGACAGAACTCGGGTGGGAGGTGGTACCAGGTCCATGCCCTTGTCTCCCCTTCCTTCAGCCTCAGAGGTTATACGCCTGTGTCCATCACTCCTGAAAGGAAATAACAGGGTCTGGAGGCAGGGTGTGGGGGAGCATACAGGCAGTGGGCTAGACAGGAAAGCCAGAAATGAGAAGCTGGTCTGTGCCCATGGACTCAGGGGCCACTGCTGTTTCAGCTGTTGCAGTCTGGGGCCCAGGTGCCCCCTAAGAAGGTCACTCTAGCACCTCCTTTTCTCAAGGAGAAGGGACTTCTGAAGTCAGCCACATTCTCAGGACCATGCAGGAAGCTACCGGATGTCCAAAGAAGACCTTTGTGATTGAGTGGTGCTTCTTCCTCTTGGCAGAGGTCAGCAGAGACACCAGGGAGTCCTCCTTCCTTCCTTCCCTCCGTCGGTCAGGGCCGAGGGATTCCCAGGCCCTGGGTTCTAGCACAGGCCTGGCTGGAGGTGTGAGTGCTGTGTGGGAAAGGGGCAGCTCTACCTGCCCCAGAGCTGCTACTGTGGGGCTGACAAGAAAGAAGTCAGAAGGCAGGTAGAACATGAGATCTCCGTCCCAAAGGGCTGCACTTACTCATTTTCATTCATTCAACAAGCAGGCAATGAACATGTTACCATGTATCCCGCACTACAGGAATAGAAAGACATTATTTTATGGACACTATTCTCAAGGGGATAAAAAACAAAAACAATAGAGATTGTGTACTGAACATTTACTATGTGATAGGAACCAAAAGTGCCTGTTGTGAATGGTTTCATTTAACTCTCACACAGCCCTGTGAGATAAGGGTGGTTATTCCCTCTTGATCGATGAGAAATCTGAGGCTCAGAGGGGTGACTTTAAGCCAGCATGTCAAGTCTTACAGTGGGGAGCCTGGGATCTGAATCAAGAGCAGTCAGCCTTGGGAGCTCAGGCACGGCCCTTCCGTGATACCCTGCGTCTCCAGCCACACAGATGCAAAGGGTGCAGCTGTAACAGGGTGGGGCCAGAGCTCCCATGGGGGAAGCCACAAAGGAGGGGGGCGTGAGGGTGAAGTGAGAACACAAGCAGAGCGCTTAGCAGCCCAGAAAAGGCGCTCAATACCCGCTCTGTATCCCCAAGGGCCTGGCACGTCGCCCAGAGCATGCAAATGCATTTCACTGGGTGCCCGGTGAATGTTCGGTGAGCAGACAAGTGCCAAGATGAAAATTATCCCTGTCCCCAAAGCAGGGTGTTCCAAGGATGAGAAGCATGGCTTATACTAGCAGTGGTCTATAGGGGTCTCCCTCTGCTTTCCTACTGTCCGGCATAAAGATGCCAGCCCTGTTGGAATAAGACCATCGCCCCACAGCCAGACCCCAGTGTGTTCAGGTGCTCATGGCCATCCCTTTCTGGAAGCCAGTCGAGACCCTCCATCTGCCCTGATGGGACTCTGGTACCCACCAAGGGGCTTAAACAGATTCCTGATGCTTGAGGCCTTTATAGACCTTTGACCTGCCTGAGGAGAACCTGCTATTGAAATGGAGAAGAAAAATGGTGTTTGAAAAGATTAGAGAGGGGGGAACAAAAAAACCTAGTAAGAAAAAGCATACATGTTATGAAATCTAAATCTCAGACCATCCTTTTAAATAGGCTTGTTATTGATTGATTTTTAATTGGACCCCAGGTGCACAAAATTGGGTTAATGATAATCCTTGGTTCATGAGACACTTCCATGGAGAACCATGCACATAGCCTGCTGTATTTAGTTAGCTTCTTGAATTAGTTCTTTTTAAGAATGACATAAGCATCCACACACTCTCATAACCCAAAGCAAAAGCTAGGACTTGATGATAACGTGCATCTCACGTGTGGTTCTTCCCTCTCATCTCCCCTCCCCGCCCCCAACCAAACCAGCTCATTTCCTGGCTCTCTCTACCTGAGGAGTCCTCATCTGGATCCCATGCCCATGGCTCCCTAAATAGACTGTCTTCCTCTCTGTTAGAATGCCAATGACTGTTTAGGATCTCAGTGGAATTTCATAAGAGGCAGTCTCCCACTCTCCAGCAGGCCAATGTAATTGTCAATTAAAAAAAAATTTTTTTTTCAGTTTCCAATTCTAGAACCTCTAGCAGAACACAGAAATCTAAATAAGGATGTTATCAGCAAAAACGGGGTGTGGTAGCCCTCCCATTGCCCAGAGTCGAATAAAGAAACATGTTTGTCAGTGAAGATGCAGTTCTGTTATGTTACGGAAATTGCACTCACGAATGCCTCCTTATCACTGGGACTTTGCTCTTACCTCTTCCCAGAGTGGAATTCACTCCTCTGTGGCGAGAGACAAGGACAGCATCAAGATTAGGCAATAAAAGGCAGTATCACTGGCAGCATCTATGTGAGACAAACATTTCACTTGCAAAGGGAACATTTGAGCTCAGCATCTGGGTATCTGGTTCATCTAACCCACAACTAGAGGTTTCAGAACAGCTTTGTTCACTTAGCAGCCAGATGTTTGACTATTTTAAGATATAAGCTAGGGGACTTCCTAGGGACTTCCCTGTGGTGCAGTGCCCAAAGCTCTGCACTTCCACTGCAGGGGCCCCGGGTTTGATCCTGAGTCAGGGAACTAAGATCCCACATGCTGCAAGGCAAAAAAAAAAAAAAAAGAAGGAAGGAAGAAAGAAAGAAAATTAAACTGAATAAAAATGAAAATACAATATATCAACTTAAAAAATTACATGAGAAAAGTCACAAATTAAAAAAAAAAAAATAATGCTAGAGGTCCCTCCCAGTAAGCAATGGAAACATGATGGCAAAGCAAGAAGAATGGATTGGAGTCTTTCCCACCGGCCTTCCTCACCCATGTGAGCACACATGTGACACATGCGTGCACAGCGCACACCTGGCCTGTGGAGGGAAATCAAAGGGTGGCATAGTTAATGTCTCTTATGTGCTGTGGACTCTTGGACCAAGATAGGAAACATTTCTTCCACTGTTTGGAGAACTCCTAAACTCTGTGCGGGCCTTTGTGGGGCTGCCTGGGTTTGACCAGCGGTATAGCCAAAGCTGGGCTCCCCAAGGTGGTAAAGAACCTGCCTGCCAATGCAGGAGATGCTAGAGACGCAGGTTTGACCCCTGGGCTGGGAAGATCCCCTGGAGGAGGGCATGGCAACCCATTCCAGGATTCTTGACTAAAGAATCCCATGGACAGAGGAGCCTGGCCGGGTGCAGTCCATGGGGTTGCAAAAAATCGGACAGGACTGAAGCTACTGAGCGCGCTCGCGCGCATAACTAGAGCCGAGGGCTCTGGCATCAGACGTACCTGGCTTCAAGTCTGAGCCTGATAAGTTGCAAACTAGGCGATGTCCACAGGTTATGTAACGTCCTCTGAGCCTCCCAGTCATCTCCTGAAAAGTGGAGATAATAAAGGTGCCCGCCTCACAAAGACAAGGATGTGGATGAAACGGGACAAAGCAGAAAGTGCTCAGAGCAGGCACTCAGGAGGAAACGCTCACTAAGCAGGGGCTGCCTCCCTTGTGACCACCTGGCTCTGACGGCACCCGTCTCCCGGGACGTGCTTCCTGGGCATCGTCTTGTGCCAAACGCTCTGCAGGTGCTGGGAACAGACAGGAAGAAATGCTCGCCTGGAGACGCTCGCAGGCGCGAGAGGGATGGGACGTGGTGGTAACAGACTTTCCCTCGGAGCCGATGGACTGCCAGGCCCTTCCTTTCTTTCCCTCCAAGAGGGCCCTCAGCCGCCTTTGGCCTGGGCTACTGCTGCCGACACCCTGGAGCCCGGCTGCTGCCTGCTCACCCTCCCTGGCCCTTCCTCTTGCGTGGTACTGATGTGGGGGTGGGGGGTGGCTAGGAGGAGGAACCCGTGCGTTCAACTCAAGGCAAGTGCGGGCAGGGTAGATACTGTGAAGCTGGGGACCTTGAGCAGGAAATACAGGCCTGCCACGTCAGGGCCCCCGGGCCTGGGGAGCCAGGACCACTTTATCTTAGTCCCCGAAGAACAGCTTTCCCTGCTCCTTTGCCCATCTGCTCTCCCTCTGGTGGGCGCTCCTGCCATCCGCTGGCTGCAGCGACCTCCAGCCCACCTCCTGCATCACCCCTCAACCCAGAGCCCACCATCAACTGCCTGCAGTCAACTCCCTTCCGCATGTGCAGCCACCCTTCTCATCACTAGCCTCACAGGCATTTGCTCCAGCCAAGCTGTTCCTCCATCGGGGCACTCGCCTCTGCCTGAGGCCCCCTCCCCTCACACCCCACTGCCCAGCCTTCCTCTCCAGGAGCCCCCCTCAGGCTGGACCAATCCCCCCTTTCCATCAGCTGCAATAGCCTCCCATCCAGTTCCATCAGATCCACAATGTGGATCACAGCTCGAATTACACACTGCGGAACCAGTGTGTGGCCTCTGGCCCTTGAGCTAGACTCATCACCGTGGCGCCAAGTTGTTCCTGCCTTGAGGAAGCCTAGCGCTGCGCCTGGCGCATAGTAGGTGCTCCGCACACGTGGGGGATGGCCGAGGGGCGGGGCCCTGGGGATCCGCTGACAGCTGCGGGTGTCTGAGTCTCGTCCCTGTCTCTCACCAGATTTCCTCAGTCGACTTATGCAAATCATCTGCCTCCTCTACTTTCCCCCAGCTGGAATGAGCCCCAACTGAGATGTATGTGGTTAACGACGTACTGAAATATTTAAAAGTATTTTTACTTGGAGGGTTTAGCGAAGCCTGACTTATACATATACATGGACGGCCCCCTCCCTCCATAGGACGGGAGGCAGGTTTCATGCGGTGCTGTGTCTGGCACGGGCGACGTTCTTCAGCCTTGAAATTATCTCAGAGTCAGATGGGCCTCCCTGGATGTGTGCCCTCCACGCTTACAAAATAGTCGGCGTCAGAATTATTTTTAATAAAAGCAGGCGAGCCAACAGAAATGCCAGCGAGCCCTCCCAGTGCAGACGCTTATCTGGGGCTGCTGCCGTACACGCCGCACCTTCTGTGCTGACTTTCTCCTCCGCGAGTGTCGCCTGGAGACTGCCATCACCCCCACAGCCCCTGCCTCCGAGCACCTGATCTTCATGGTCCTCTCCATCACCTCCAGGGCCAGGGGACAGGATCTCTGCCATTGTCTGGTCCTACCCCCCCACCTCCAAAGAGACAAAAGGGAAAAAGCAGGATGATGATTTCTTAATACAGCCATCTCCTTTTCTTGTACTTGTTGCTTACCATCCCAGATCCTGCAGAAACAACAGCAGCGGGATGGAGGCTATGGGAAAAGCAGGAGCCAAGGAGGCACCCAGACAGTTTGGTTTCCTCTACCTCCCATCTAGGAGTCCGGGGTGGGGGGTGCTAGCACATCAGCTGCAGGAACCACAGTTTCCTTTAAACGGGTCAGTGACATCCACCTTGGTTTGTTGTAAGGACTGAATTAGAAAGTGTTCGCCTGACTCTCTCTCTCTTTTTTTTTTTACTTTATTTTAACCACTGTTGTCATTCTTGATGTGCATGCGTGCTTTTCACATTTCAAAACTGTTTTCCAATCTGCTTGTGCCCTGAAAGCTCACACTCCCCCTGAGCGTGGTCTTGTTCCCAAGACGCTACTCACAGAGGGGGAAACTGAGGCTCAGAGTGGTAAAGAAGGGTCAGGGTACAGAGCAGGAACCAGTAAGATGCTGAAAAGGAGTTGCCTTGTTCATGATCTTAGTGGGAAACTTTCTAGTGTCTCACCATTAAGTATCACGTTCACTGCAGGTTTTTTGTACACATTCTTTATCAAGTTGAAGACATCCTCTCTGTTCCCACCTTACTCAGTTTGTGTGATGAATGAGTGTTGGATTTTTGTCAAGTGCTTTTCTTGCCTCTATGCATAGGCTCATATGATTTTTCTTCTTTAACCTTTAGTTGATGTGATTTGTTGTTGTTCAGTCGCTAAGTCAGGTCTGACTCTTTGCAACCCCACGGACTGCGGTATATCAGGCTTCCCTGTCCTTCACCGTCTCCCAGAGTTTGCTCAAGTTCGTGTCCATTGAGCTGGTGATGCTATCTAACCATCTCATCCTCTGTCATTCGCTTCTCCTCCTACCTTCAATCTTTCCCAGCATCAGGGTCTTTTCTAATGAGTTGGCTCTTCACATCAGATGGCCAAAGTATTGGAGTTTCAGCGTCAGTCCTTGCCATGAATATTCAGGGTTGATTTGCTTTAGGACTGACTGGTTCGATCTCCTTGCAGTCTGTCTTCTCCAGCACCGCAACTCGAAAGCATTAGTTCTTCACTGATGTGTTAGATGACATTAATTGATTTTTGAATGTGAACCAGCCTTAGTTTTCTTCATATGTATCTTCCATATGTTCTGTTAAGGGCTTCCCTGGTACCTCAGCTGGTAAAGAATCTTCCTGCAATGCAGGAGACCCTGGTTCGATTCCTGGGTCAGGAAGATCCCCTGGAGAAGGAAAAGGCTACCCGCTCCAGTATTCTTGGGCTTCCCTAGTGGCTCAGCTGGTAAAGAATCCGCCTGCAATTTGGGAGACCTGGGTTCAATCCCTGGATTGGAAAGATCCCCTGGAGAAGGGAAAGGCTATCCACTCCAGTATTCTGGCCTAGAGAATTCCATGTACTATACCCATGAGGTCGCAAAGACTGAGCGACTTTCATTTTCACTTTTCATATGTTCTGTTAGATTTATACCTATTTTATTTGGGTGTTACTGTAAATGATGTAATGGTGTAATGTAAATGATGATATGATTTTTTCTTTTGTTTTTTTTTTAATTTTTAGTCATGCTGCTCAGCATGCGGTACCCTAGTTCCTCGACCAGAGATTGAATTTACACCCCCTACAGTGGAAGTAAGGAGTCATAACCCCTGAACACCAGGGAAGTCCTTGACGTTGTTTTTCATTTCAAATTCCAAGTGTTCATTGGTGGAATATAGGAAGTGAAAGTGAGAAGTCACTCAGTCGTGTCCGACTCTTTGTGACCCCATGGGCTGTATATAGGCCAGAATATGGGAGTGGATAGTCTTTCCCCCCTCCAGGGGATCTTCCCAGGGAATTGAACCCAGGTCTCCTGCATTGCAGGTGGATTAGTTACCAGCTGAGCCACAAGGAAGCCCAAGGAATATAGGAAAGCAGTTGACTATTATGTAATTACTTTGTACCCTACAACCTCACTATAAGCATTTAGTTCCAGAAGTTTGGTCAGCTCATTGGGATTTTCTATTAATGCATTGACAGTTGTGTAATTTGAGAGTAAAGGCACTTTTATTTCTGCCTTTCCGATCGGTCTACCTTTTCTTTTCCACTCTTGTCTTGTTTTGTCTTGTCTTACAGTATTAACTGAGTCTCCCAGGACAGTGTTGAATAGGACTGGTGAGAGGGGACATCCGCGTCATGTTTCCAGTCTTAGGGAGAAAGTGTGTAGTTTCTCAGCATCAAGAATGAAGTTAGCTATATTTGGTAGCTGTTTTTTACCAAATGAATGTGGTTCCCCTTTGTTCCTAGTTTGCATAGATGCTTAGGTTTGTTGTTTTATTTATTTTTTTGTCATGAATAAATGTTGTATTTTGTCAAATGCTTTTCCTGCATCTATTGATAGAATCATGTGATTTTATTGATAGAATCATATGATTTTTCTTCTTTAGCCTATTGATGTGATAGATTACATCACTTGATTTTTGACTGTTGAAGCAGCCTTGCATACCTGGAATAAATCTCATTGTTTGTCATATTGAGGATTTTTGCATCTATGTTTATTGGAGATATTAGTTCATAGTTTTCCTTTCTAGTAATGCCATTATCTAGTATTGGGGTAATGTTGACCTCATAAAATATGTTAGGACATATTCCCTCTGCTTCAGTAAGAGATAGTAGAGAATTGGTATCATTTCTTTCTTAAATGTTTGGTAGAATTTATCAGTGGAACCATCAGGGCCTTGTTCTTTCTTTTTTTAGAAGGTTATTAATTATTGATTTAATTTATTTAATAGATATAAGCCTATTCAGATTATCTGGTTCTCTTTGAGTGAGTTTTGGTGAATTGTGTCTTTCAAGAAATTGGTCCATTTCATCTAAGTTCAAATTTGTGGGCACAAAATTATTCATAATATTTCTTAATTATCTTTTTAATGACTATGGGATCAGTAGTGCTAACCCCCTTTCATTTCTGATATTAGTAATTTCTAATTGCTAACTAGTAGTTTAGTAATCTTTTTTTCTTGCTTAGCTTGGCTAGAGGTTTATCAGTTTCATTGATCTTTTCATAGCAACAGGTTTTGGCTTAATTGATTTTTATTGATTTCTTATTTTTAATTTCATTGACTTCTGCTCTAATTTTTATTACTTATTTTATTCTGCTTACTTTGGATTTAATTTACTCTTCTTTTTCTAATTTCCTAAGATGGGAGCTTAGATAATTGATTTAAAATCTTTCATTTTGGCTAACATATGCATTAAATGCTGTAAATATCCCTCTATGCACTACCTGCACTGCATCCCTCAAAATCAATAAGTTCTACTTTCATTTTCACTTAGTTAAAAATGTTTTTTAATTTCTCTTGAGACTTATTTTTTGACCCATATATTGTTTAGACATGTGCCATTTAATCTCCAAATATTTGGGGACTTTTCAGCTATCTCTACGTTATTGATCTTTAGTTTAATTTCACTGTGGTATGAGGGCATACTTTGTATGATTTCTATTCTTTTAAATTTGTTAAGGTGTGTTTTATGGCTGAGAATGTAGTCTATCTTGGTTAATGTTCTGTGCGAACTGAAAAGAATGTGTATTCTGCTGTTGTTGAATAAAGTATTTTATACATGTCAGTTAGATCCAGTTGATTGATGGTGCTCTTCAGTTCAACTATATCCTTACCAATTTTCTGCCTGCTGGATCTGTCAATTACTGATAGAGGGGTGTTGAAATCTCTAACTATAATAGTGGATTTGTCTATTTTCCCTTGCAGTTCTAATCTGTTTTACCTCACATATTTTGACACTCTGTTTTTAGCTACATACATGTTAAGGATTATGTCTTTTTGGAGAACTGACCCCTTTCTCATTAATAATGCCCACCTTAATCCCTGATAATTTTCTCTGTTCTGCGGTCTTCAATGTCTGAAATTAATATAGTTGCTCCAACTTTCTTTGAGTTAGTGCTAGCATGATATATCTTTCTCCATCTCCTTAGTTTTTATTTGTATCTTTTTGTTCAAAGAGGGTTTCTTGTAAACAAAATACAGTTGAATTTTGCTTTTCTTATCCACTCTTAACAATCTGTGTCATTTAATTAATGTATTTAAACCATTCACATTTAAGGTGATTATTGCTATAGTGAGATTACTATATATCATCAGTTCACTTCAGTCTCTCGGTTGTGTCGGACTCTTTGCGACCCCATTAACTGCAGCATGCCAGGCCTCCCTGTCCATCACCAACTCCCGGAGTTTACCCAAACTCAAGTCCATTGAGTCGGTGATGCCATCTAACCATCTCATCCTCTGTCATCCCCTTCTCCTCCTGCCTTCAATATTTCCCAACATCAGGGTTTTTTCAGATGAGTCAGCTCTTCGCATTAGATTGCCAAAATATTGGAGTTTCACCTTCAACATCAGTCCTTCCAATGAACACCCAAGACTGATTTCCTTTAGGATGGACTGGTTGGATCTCCTTGCAGGCCAAAGGACTCTCAAGAGTCTTCTCCAACACCACAGTTCAAAAGTATCAATTCTTCAGTGCTCAGCTTTCTTTATAGTCCAATTCTCACATCCATACATGACTACTGGAAAAACCATAGCCTTGACTAGACTGACCTTTGTTGACAAAGTAATGTCTCTACTTTTTAATATGCTATCTAGGTTGGTCATAACTCTCCTTCCAAGGAGTAAGTGTCCTTTAATTTCATGGCTGCAATCACCATCTGCAGTGATTTTGGAGTCCAAAAAAATAAAGTCAGCCACTGTTTCCACTGTTTCCCCATCTATTTGCCATGAAGTGATGGGACCGGATGCCATGATCTTCATTTTCTGAATGTTGAGCTTTAAGCCAACTTTTTCACTCTCCTCTTTCACTTTCATCAAGAGGCTCTTTAGTTCTTCTTCACTTTCTGCCATAAGGGTGGTGTCATCTGCATATCTGAGGTTATTGATATTTCTCCTCACAATCTTGATTCCAGCTTGTGCTTCATCCAGCCCAGCGTTTCTCATGATGTACTCTGCATATAAGTTGAATAAGCAGGGTGACAATATACAGCCTTGATGTACTCCTTTTCCTATTTGGAACCAGTCTGTTGTTCCATGTCCATGTTGTTCCAGTCTGTTGCTTCCTGACCTGTATACAGGTTTCTTAAGAGGCAGGTCAGGTGGTCCGGTAACTACATACAATGTTTGTAACCATTTCTGTTTATTTCCCTTGTTCCTTGTTGTCTTTACCTCTTTTTTTGCCTTTTCTGGGTGTCCCTGATAGCTCAGTTGGTAAAGAATTCACCTGCACTGCAGGAGACCCTGGTTTGATTCCTAGGTTGGGAAGATCTGCTAAAGAAGGAATTGGCTACCCAGTCCAGTATTCTTGGGCTTCGCTTGTGGCTCAGCTGGTAAAGAATCCACCCGCAATGTGGGAGACCTGTGTTTGATCACTGGGTTGGTCAGATCCCCTGGAGAAGGGAAAGGCTACCCACTCTAGTATTCTGGCCTGGAGAATTCCGTGGACTGAATAGCCCATGGGATCACAAAGAGTCAGACACGAATGAGCGACTTTCACTTTCACTAGTTTTAACTGAGCATTTTATATGATTCTATTTTCTCTCTTAATATATCAATTATACTTCTTTTTTTAAAAAAAAGTTAGTGGTTGTCCTAGAATTTGCTGTGTACTTTTTCATCTAATAAGTCCATTTTCAAACAGTGCTATATGCCACTTCCCAGAGAGTGCAGGTTCCTTGTAAAAGGGCATTCACAATTCCTCCCTCCCTTCCCTAATAACGTTGCTGTTACTCATTTCATTTCTTCTTAAGCTGTAATCAACCAACACATTGTTGCTATTATTACTTTGAACAGTTTTCTGTTAGATCAGTTAAGATTAAGAAAAGTAAAAAGGATTTATTCTACTCTCATTTATTCCTTTTCTGATGCTCTTCTCTTTATGTAGATTTGAGTTCTGACCTAGATCATTTTCTTTCTCTGAACAGCTTCTGTTAACATTGCTTGCAAAGCAAGTCTGTGGGCAACAAATTCCTTCAGTTTTTGTTTATCTGAGAAAGTCTTTATTTCTCCTTCACCTTTGAAGGATAATTTCCGTGGATACAGAATTCTAAGTTTATGGGATTTTTCTTTCAACATTTAAAATGTTTCACTCCACTTTCTTCTTACATGGTTTCTGATAAGAGGCTAATGTAATTTTTTTTTTCTTATTCCTCTATAGGTAAGATGTTTTCCCCTTCTGGCTTCTGTCAAGGTTTCCTCTTTGCCTCTGGTTTTCTGCAGTTTGAATATAATATGTATAGGTATAAATTTCTTTGGTATTTCTCCTGTGTGTCCCTCTCCGAGTGTCTTGGATCGCTGGTTTGGGTGCCTCATTAATTTTGGAAAATTCTCAGCCATTATAGCTTCAAATATTTCTTCTGTTCCTTTCTTTTTTCTCTTTCTGGTGTTTTCATTGTATTTCAAGCCTTTTGTATTGTTCCACTGTTTCAGGACTTTCTCCCTTTTTTCATTTCAAAAGTGGAACTGCCAGGTTACATTATAATTCTATTTTTAATTTTTTGTGGACCCTCCATACTGTTTTTCACAATGGCTGCACCATTTTACATTCCCTACAAGAGGGCATATGGATTCCCTCTTCTCCACATTCTCACCAACATTCATTATTTCTTGTCTTTTTGATAATAGCTATTCTAATAGACATGAGGTAATGACTCATTGTGATTTTGATTTTCATTTCCCTGATGATTAATAATGTTGAGCATCTTTTCAGTTACCTGTTGGCCATCTATATGTCTTCTCTGAACAAATGTCTTTTCAGATATTCTGCCCAGCTTAAAATCTGATTGGCTTTTTGACCATTGAGTCATATGTGTTCTTATATATTTTTAATATTAACCCCTTACTAGGTATATAATTTGCAATTATTTCTTCCCATTCAGTAGGTTGCCTTTTCATTCTGTTGGTGGTTTCCTTTGCTGTGCAGAAACATTTTAGTTTGGTGTGGTTCGACTTGTTCATTTTTGCTTTTGTTACTTTTGCTTTTGGTGTGGAGATTTAAAAAAAAAAAGAATCCTTACAAAGGCCTATGTCAAGGAGCTTACTGCCTGTTTTTTTCTAGGGGTTTAATGGTTTCAGGTCTTAAGTTCAAGTCTTTTTCATGTTGAGTTAATTTTTTGTGTATGGTATTAGATGGTGGCCCAGTTTCATTCTTTTACATGTGGCTGTACAATTTTTGCAACACCATTTATTGAAGAAACTGTCCTTTCCCTATTGTATATCCTTGACTTCTTTATTGTAAATTAATTGACCATATATGCATGGGTTTATTTCTGGGCTCTCTGTTCTACTGATATATGTGTCTGTCTTTATCCCAGTGAGTGTGTGTTCAATTGCATAGAACTCTTTGCAACTCTATGAACTATAACCCACCAGGTTTCTCTGTCTATGGAATTTCCAGGCAAGAATGCTGGAGTGGGTTGCCACTTTCTACTCCTGGGGATATTCCTGACCCAGTGATCAAACCCAGTCTCTCGTATCTCCTGGCAGGCAGATTCTTTACCACTGTGCCATCTGGGAAGTCTTTTTTATCCCAATACCACACTGTTTTCACTACTATAGCTTTGTAATATAGTTTGAAATCAGGAAATGTGATGCCTTCAGTTTTGTCCTTCTTTCTCAAGGTTGCTTTGGTTATTTGGAGTCTTTTTTGGTTCTGTACAAATTTTAGGATTGTTTGTTCTATTTCTGTGAAAAATACCCTTAGAATTTTTATAGGGATTGCATTGGATCTGTATGTTGTTTTCAGAAGTATGAACATTTTGACAATGTTAATTATTCCAATCCATGAGTACAGAATATTTTTGCATTTATTTGTCTTTAATTTCTTTTGTTGATATCTTACAGTTTTCAATATATGGGTCTTTCAAATCCTTAGTTAAATTTCATCCTGAATATTTTATTCTTTTTGATGAGATTGTAAATGAGATTGTTTTCTTGATTTCTCTTTCTGATAGTTATTAGTATATAGAAAGCAACAGATTTTTGTGTATTGATTTTATATCTTGCAACTTTACTGAATTCATTTATTTTTTCTCACAGTTTTTTTTATGGATTCATTATGGTTTTCTAAATATAATATCATGTCATCTGCAAATAGTGACAGTTTTGCTTTTTCCTTTCCAATTTGGATTCCTTTTATTTCTTTTTCTTGCCTAATTTCTCTGGATAGGACAATTCCTATTTTGTTCCTATTATATTAAATTAAACTGATAAGAGTGGACATCTTTGTCTTGCTGCTGGTCTTAGAGGAAGAACTTTAAGCTTCTCACCATTGAGCATGATATTAGCTGAGGGTTTGTCATAATTATGACCTTTATTATGCTGGGATACCTTCACTCTATACCTGATTTGCTGAGAATTTTTATCAAAAATGAATGTTGAACTTTGTCAAATGCTTTTTATGCATCTATTGAGATGATCATATGCTTTTAATCCTTCATTTTATTAATGTGGGTACAGTAAGTCCCCTACATATGAATGAGTTCTGTTCCAAGAATGTGTTCATAAGTTCAATTTTTTTGTTAAGTCCAACAAAGCTAGCCTAGGTACCCAACTAACCCAGGCAGCTCTATAGTACTATACTGTAATAGGTTTATAATACTCTTCACACAAATAATACATACAAAACAAATACAAGAAAATAAAGCATTTTTAATCTTACAGTACAGTACCTTAAAAAGTACAGTAGTACAGTACAACAGCTGGTATACAGGAGTTGCATCAAGTGAAAAGGCAAGAAGAGTTACTTACTGGAGGAGGAAGAAGAGGTGGGAGATGGTAGAGCTGAAGGATCGTCAGCAATAGGAGATGGAGGGCAAGCTACAATTTCACTCATGTCAGATGATGATGGAATGCAAGTTCACATCTTTGAAAGCTTGCAACTTGAAGGTTCATATGTAGGGGACTTACTGTATATCACATTGACTGATTTGCAGTTGATGAACAAGTCCTTGTATACCTAGAATAAATCATCCTTGTATACCTAAAATAAATCCCATTTAATCATGGTGGATGTGAGAGTTGGACTGTGTAGAAAGCTGAGTGCTGAAAAATTGATGCTTTTGAACTGTGGTGTTGGAGAAGACTCTTGAGAGTCTCTTGAACTGCAAGGAGATCCAACCAGTCCATCCTAAAGGAGATCAGTCCTGGGTGTTCATTGGAAGGACTGATGCTGAAGCTGAAACTCCAGTACTTTGGCCACCTCATGCAAAGAGTTGACTCATTGGAAAAGACCCTGATGCTGGGAGGGATTGGGGGCGGGAGGAGAAGGGGATGACAGAGGATGAGATGGCTGGATGGCATCACCGACTCAATGGGCATGAGTTTGAGTAAACTCTGGGAGTTGGTGATGGACAGGGAGGCCTGGCGTGCTGCGATTCATGGGGTCACAAAGAGTCAGACACGACTGAGCGACTGAACTGAACTGAACAGATGATCCTTTTAATATATTGTTTAATTTAGTTTGATAATTTGTTGTGGATTTTTGCATCTATGTTCATCAAGAATATTGATCCATACTTTTTTCTCGTGGCATCATTGTCTGATTTTGGTATCAAGGTAATGCTGACCTCATAAAATGAGTTTGGAAGAATTCCCTCATCTTCTATTTTTTAAAGAGTGTGAGAAGGATTGGTATTAATTCTTTGAGTGTTTGGTAGAGTTGACCAGTGAAGCCATCTGGTCCTGGGCTTTTGTTTGTTGGGAGGTTTTTTTATTGATTCAGTTTTCTTACTTAATTGGCCTGTTCAGGTTATCTCATTTTGACTAAGTTTTGGTAGGTTGGTTCTGTGAATTTATCCATTTCTTCTAGGTTGTCCAAGACAACCTAGATATTCTGGGGTTTTTTTGCCCATTCTTTGTTCTTTGCATTTCAGTTTGTGACATTTCTATTAACATATCTTCAGGCTCACTGATCTTTCCTTAGCTCTGTCTAATCTATTTCTGAGTCCACTGAGGGTTTCACCTCTATTATGGTGTTTTTAATTTCTAGCATTTCCTTTTGATTGTTTCTTAAAGTATTCATCTCTCTTCTTACCTCACCCATCTGTTATGGAATGTACTTTTTCCATCAGAGCCCTTAAAATATTAATCATCATTATTTTATATTCTCCATTGAATAATTCCAATTCTGTGTCATATCTGAATCTGATTTTGATGCTTACTTTGTCTCTTCAGGCCACTTTTTTTCCTCATCTTTTAGCAGATCTTGTAATTTGGGGTTGAAAGCTGAATGTGATATATCAGGTACTAAGAACTGAGACAATCAGGCTGTAAGTGTGAGGTTTTGTTAACTTGGCTGGGAGCTGGGCTGTAATTAATGTTTGCTGCAGCTGTAGGTGCCAGAGGCTTCAGTTTCCTTGGTTTTATTTTCTACTTCCAATTGTCTTTGGGTTTCCCTAAAAACTCCTTCTTAAATTGCTTTGCAGCTCTTTGTTGTATCCATTGTTGTTATATTGGAGTCCCGTTGATGTGGTGGTAGGATGTTGGGGACAGAGAGCATTTGATAACCTGTTTAAATCTCAGTTTCTTAACAGGCTTGAGTCCTTGAACTGTGAAGTCTTTTTTTTTTCTCCCCTTTTGTGAGACAGGAAGGCTGGCCAGGCCAAAGTTGTCTAATTGCCCTTCCCTTGGGTCAGGTAAGCCTCAGGTAAAGCCAGGCAGGCTTTTGTTACGAAGAACACTCTGGGCATATGTCAGAATGATTACTTTCTCCTCACCCCTGCCTGAAGCATGAGAGATTTTTCTCCTATAGTCACCTTAAGAACCTGGTTAGGTTCTAGATGTCAGGGATACCGTAAGACTGAGCTCCCAAGAATTTCTAACTCTCAATCTAGTCTGTCCAGCACTTCTTCAGTTACCAATTAAGTGTTCCTATCAGTTACCGGCTCTAGCAACTTCTGCTCCCAGCAAGCTGATCTCAGCTGTGATTCTCCATGTTCACTCTCTGTCCAGTTTTTAGGTTGGCAGTTGGCCCTGTGACCTCATTTCTCTGATGGATGTAAGAAAAGCCATCCATTTCTGGTTTGCTCATCTTTTTTCCTGTTGTAAGGATGGGAGTGATTTCCAAGCTCTCTTTGTGTCAGAGCTGTATCTGGAAGTCCTTTCTAACCATTTTATACTTTGCACACCAACCTGTTTTGCAAAGAAAAGAGAGATGAAGCTCAGAGAGGTTAAGAAATGTGCCCAGGGTCACCCAGCTAATGGGTGATAGAGCCAAAATTCTTTCTTCCACTCCAATGGTCTTTAAGAAACTGTACCAATCCCAAGCATTCCAGAGGTATTTACCATACAGGCCCATTCCGAAGTTTTTCACGAAATTCCTGGTGAAATCTGGGCTTAATCATTTAACCTGAGAGTGAAGTAAGAACTTCATGAGTCATCTAGTCAGTTCTCCGCCTCTAAACAAGAAAATTAACCCAAGATAAAATCTTATCCAGCCCAGAGTTCATCATCTCTCACACGGAGCCAACTTCAGTATTCACTAATAGCATCCTTTAATGTGTGCTCATCTTACTGTGCAGAATCAGAGTCTTTAAAACCAGAGAGGCCTTAGAGATCAACTATTCAACCCCCTTGCTTTACAGATGAGGGACGCTGAGACTGTGAACTCCCTGCTGTCCATTGGCTTTCTACCTCCTTATCTTGCTCTTTGTCCTAGATATTTCTAGGAATAATTTAGACACACTTCTTTTTGAAATAGTCAATGCGTAGTCACGTGCTAAAACTTGTGTTCTGCTCCATCTTTTGCCCCATGGGAGAGGTGAGAAGGCAGACACCATGCCCCTGGGGGGCCCTCCATCTCACTGCAAGACTTAGGAGACTTCTAGTGATCAGGTATCCTTGACCTCCATCAGTCTTCTCTGAGGTCTGGATAAACCAGTGGTTCTCAATTGGAGCTGATATCCCCTGTCACCTGGAGACATGTGGCCATGTCTGGAGACACCTTTGCTTGCCACAACTGGGGAAGGAAGGAGGGAAGGTGCTATTGGCATCTAGTGGGTGGAGGCCAGGGATGCTCTAGACACTGTTATGCATAGGACACTCCCCCTCCCCCAACAAAGAACTTTCTGGCCCCAAATCTTAAAAAGCTGGCAAGGTCGAGAAGTCCTGGGGTGGAGTGTGTTCACTCAGGATCTTCACAGTAACTCTTTGTGTGCGTGAAACGGCCACATTTTCCCTTCAGCTTTCCTAAAAGACAGCTCCTGGGGCATGGAAGCACTTCCCCGGGGGCCCCACTGCGGTCACGTGATGTAGCTGCCAATCAACTCAGGGCGAGGGCTAGCAGCCTCCCAGGAAGGGTGTGCTCCCAAAGTGCTCTGCAAGACCTTACATGACTGAGGTGCTTTCTTCTTGGTAGCAGGTGGGTGTCTCTGCCCACACTTCCCCGCTGATCACGTATGCGGAGGGAGGAGGAAGCCTTATATAAGCGCAGCCTCACGCAACCTTCTGTCATTTTGGCACTCCAGGGCCTGGGGAACCCCTCCCTCCTAAAGTCTTGAGGGAATGTGGCTCTCTTCCGAACAGGCCCGGTAGGGACGCTAGCCACCTGCAGGGTAAAATCTGTGCTCTGTAGCCTTTGGGATGGGCCTGGCCAACCTCCTGTCCATCTTCTGCAACCCCAGCGCCCCAGCCCCACTCTCCTCTCACACGCCACACATGGTGCTTCTCAGCGGCCAGGCCAAAGTGCTTCCTTCTGCGCCTCTGCTCTGCTCCTGCTTGCCTCCCTGCCTGCAGCCTACCTTCCCTAACTTGACTGCCTGAGCAATGCCCCCCGGGCATGACCCTCCTTTGTGAAGCTTCCAGGTCCCTCGCCCTGCCAGTCATACTGTCTTCTCTGTTGTCGGTTCTTGGCACACCACCCCCCTGCAGGTCTTACTTTCAGTTCAGTTCAGTCACTCAGTCGCGTCCGACTCTTCGTGACCCCATGAACCGCAGCACACCAGGCCTCCCTGTCCATCACCAACTCCCAGAGTCCACCCAAACCCATGTCCATTGAGTTGGTGATGCCATCCAACCATCTCATCCTCTCTTGTCCCTTTCTCTTCCTGCCCTCAATCTTTGCCAGCATCAGGGTCTTTTCCAATGAGTCAGCTCTTCGCATCAGGTGGCCAAAGTATTGGAGTTTCAGCTTCAACATCTGTCCTTCCAATGAACACCCAAGACTGATCTCCTTTAAGATGGACTGGTTGGATCTCCTTGCAGTCCAAGGGACTCTGAAGAGTCTTCTCCAACACCACAGTTCAAAAGCATCAATTCTTCAGCTCTCAGCTTTCTTTATAGTCCAACTCTCACATCCACACATGACCACTGGAAAAACCATAGCCTTGACTAGATGGACCTTTCTTTGTTGGCAAAGTAATGTCTCTGCTTTTTAATATGCTGTCTAGGTTGGTCATAACTTTCCTTCCAAGATCATAAATGTTAGTGTCTGTCTGTGTCCCCTCCCCACTTGCCTTCATGCATGCTTCATACATGCTTCATACTGGGGGCCTAGGGCCTAGCACAGCAAAAGGTTATTGAAGGAGTGAGTGAGTGAATGAATGAACAAGTGCTTGGATGGAATGTCTCTACTTCCTATTCTCAGAGTGGCTACGTCCGAGCCCCCTAATGATCCCCTGTTGCTCACTTGGTTACTTGAGACACAGGACACATTGACTTCAGGTCTACCTTGTCCCCTGCCATGGATGCTGTGTGGTCTTGAGCATACGTGTTCTCTACACTGGGGCTTCCCTGGTGACTCAGATGGTAAAGAATCCGCCTGCAATGCAGGAGACCAGGTTCGATCCCTGGGTTGGGAAGATTCCCTGGAGAAGGAAATGTCTACCCACTCGAGTATTCCTGCCTGAAGAATCCCATGGACAGAGGAGCCTGGTGGGCTACAGTCCATGGAGTTGCGAAGAGTCAGACACAACTGAGCGACTAACAGTTTAACTTTCACTTTCATTCTGGGTACACCCACGGTAGCCAGCGGCAATGTGGTACCCTGTCCTAGGCATGATCTCTGGTCGAGGAAGTAATAAAATCGTAACCAAGTTCACAACTCTCCCTAATTCTCCATTTGCTGTGGCCCCAACTGGCCCCCAAACGGCACCGTTCTGAGCTCCAGTGCAGTGAAAGAAATATTTTCGTGCACTAATAAAATTACCTTTTCCAAAGAAGGCAATTTGCATGTTAATGTTTTGGGTAATTCTCTGCAGCTCCAGTGCCCTCGGGGCTGCAATTTCTCTCTGACAAAGTGACAAAAATAAACTCCCGCATAAAAGAGCATTTCTCTTCTCTCTCATTTGTGCCCTAAAGTGACAGTCTTAATAGAAGTCAAGTTGAAACCCACTTCTCTGTCTTATTTTTGACACTGATCTGCCTCCTATCATCTCTCCAAGTGACAGGCCGGGTCCTTGGAGCTCCTTGGTGGTGCTGCATCTTGAGGACAGGCCTTGGTCCTGGGGATTAGGGAAGAGGGCTGCATTTGGTGGGTGAGTTAGGGTGACCTATTGTTGTTTAGTCACTCAGTCATGTTCACCTCTGTGACCCCATGGACTGTAGCCCACCAGGCTTCTCTGTCCGTGCGATTTCCCAGGCAGGAATACTGGAGTGGGTTGCCATTTCCTTCCCCAGGGGATCTTCCCAACCCAGGGATTGCACCCATGTCTCCTGCATTGGCAGGCATACTCTTTACCACTGAACCACCCACCAGGGGTGACCTAACGTCTCCCAGGTCACCTATTATCTGGAAATAAAGAGCAACTACAATGGGATGGAGATTCTGAGCCTCTGCCGTCCAGGACCACAGCACACTGTTTCCCTGCCAGCCTTGGCCCCTTTCATCATCTAAAGATAATAAGGAAAGAAGCTCAGATTTGTGGGGTGTCTTCCAAGTGCCAGACTGGGCCCCCTTAACATCTAAGTTCTCTCACTGAACTGACCCAAGAGCCAGACAGGGTAGGCAGAAAATGAGCTCTGAGAGTGAAGTGAATGAGCAGAGGTCACCTATTGCCATTGACCTTAGATGTGTGTGGCGTAAAGCCTGGATTTCTTCTGCACTGAATAGATGCTAAAAGTGTGCTCATAAACTTAGCCCCTGTGCCGCAGCTACTCATGCCCACATGCTTTAGAGCCTGTGCTCCACAACAAGAGAAGCCACCGCAATGAGAAGCCTGCGCACCGCAATGAAGACCCAGCGCAGCCAAAAATAACTAACTAAATACAATTATTTTTTTAAAAAATATGCTCACAGCATCAGTGACCCAAGCAGCAGGAAGGGAGGAGAGGACAGCCATTTACCAAACACCCACCATGTACCATATGCTATGCCTATAGATTTCTTTTTTTTTTTTTTGAGCAGTAGAATGATTTATTTTTCATTTGTTTAATTAAAAATTTTTAATTAAAAAAATACACTTTTAAAGGTTACTTTTCATTCACAGTTATTTCAAAATATTGGCTATATTCCCCATGGCGTACAATCCATCCTACCTTACACCTAATAGCTTGCATGTGCCCCCAGCCAACCGTTATATTGGCCTTCCCCCCACACACACTGGTAACCACTAGTTTGTACTCTATATCTGCAAGTCTGCTCCTTTTTTGTTATACTTACTAGTTTGTTGTATTTTTTAGATTCCTCATATAAGTGACATCATGCGGTTATTTGTCTTTTTCTGTCTGACTTATTTTACTTAGCACAATGCCCTCCAAGTCCATCCATGTTGCTTTAAATGGTAAAATTTCATTCTTTTTTTGTGGCTGAGTAATATTCTACTGTGAGTGTGTGTGTGTGTGTGTGTATCTTCTTTACCATTCATCTGTTGCTTGCATATCTTTATACTAATTGATTTCATTCCGTTAGTCAGCTCATGGCCAGGGAGCACCGACCTCTTGCCAGGCACCCGTGGTGACAGCAGGGCTAAGAGACCAGTAGGACAGACCCCCCGCCAGGCCCCAGACCCCTGACAGCATGGCAGCAAAGACAGATGGACGTTAGCACAGAAACACAGAAATAAACACCTACTTACCTGCTACCATGAGTTCCAGGAAGTAAGTTTTAAAGAGGATAGCAGAGAAGACAGGGAGAGCTGTCAGGAAAGGTAACATTGGAGCTGAGATCTAAGCGCTCCCCAGGGAGAGGCGGCGGGAAAGAGGGTTTCATCAGAGCAGGGGGTTCTCCGGCTCCCGGGGCAGCCCAGCTGCAGAGGCAGGCAAGAGCTGGATCCTACCTGGATCTTACCGTGTGCTGACAGCACGTTAAGGGTGTAGATTTGTTCTGAACGTTGTTGAGGAGCTTAAAGCAGGGGGAATACACAGCTTGACTCATGTTTCTGAAAGGTCATTCTGGATGCAGTGTTAGAAGCTGGGACACCAGCCAGCTGGGAGGCTGCGTGGGGGTTCAGAAGAGTGATGGTCTTGCAGGCAGAGGGTGGGGAGGATGAGGGAGGTGGGGAGCAGGATGGAAAGTACTTGGGGTGCAGGGGGGAGGCAGGCACTGTGGGAGAAGGGTTCAACGATGGCTCTCAGAATTCCGGCTGGAGCAACCAGGAGGGTGAAGATAATTTATTTAAATGGGATCGAGATCAGGAAAAGAAGACCCGGAGATCCATTTCTAACAGGCTCTCTGAGATGTTGATGAGACACCCCACTGGGCAAAAAAAAAAGTAGTAGGCCTGGAAATAACTATTCAATGGCATTGATTTCACAGAGGATATTTAAAGCCTAGGGATTGAATGACAGGGAAAGACAAGAGCTGAGCCCAGGTGGAGAGCCCTGCAGGACCCCACACGCAGGAGAGACAGTGAAGCCTGGGAGAGCCTGAGCCCGGAGTTCCCAGAGACAGACAAAGAAAAGCAGGGGAGAGGGTGTTCAAGGAGGGGCTCCTAAAACCATTAGCTGGCACTTCTAGGGTTGGGCGGGGGGGGACCGCTCTGAAGAGCTCTGATACCGTAGTCCTTATGTCTCAGCACAGAAAGAATTCAGTGAGAGGCAAAGTGATGGATGAGAAGTAATTTATTACAATAGGATGCTTATGAGGCTTGCAGGCAGGCTAGCGAGAGAGTGCCACACCCCGAGAACTTACTGAGCTACAGTTTTATAATCAAAGGAAAACTGGGGGTGGAGGGTGGGCGGGTGGAGAAGACCACTTTCTTCCTTATTCTTGAGTAGATGCCGTGCTTCCATCATCAGCTCCTTCTCCAGGCTGGGCAGGGAGTTTTTGTCCCTACATGGTCAAGCTGGGACTGTAACAATTATTTCAGGTCTCTGTACAGAGAGTACCTTTCCATCCTAGGGGTCGTTAACTTACGGAGCTCACTGGGCAGGATGTGGGTCTCATGCCACCGTCGTTTTATTGTTTGGGGGCATGTCTCATGCTTCTGTTACCTGGTTTTGTGGCTAAGCCAGCCTGCTTGGTTTTGTGGTTAAGCAAACCTGCTTTCCTGAGTAATCCTTAACTTACAGGGGTGTCCCATAGTTTCTCTACTTACAATCCCCCTAGGGGAATTAACCGTGTAATCACCTACTTTGTCGCCTTACTCTGTCCCTGTCACTTCCACGTGGACAAATGCAGAGAGTGAGCGAGCTAAGAAGACGGGGAGGGAAGGTGGCCAGTCATTTGGCGACGGCAGCTTGGTGGCGAGGTAGGGAACCAGCCACCTGAGACTCCGGAGGGGAAGCTGTGGAGACTGTGCCTGCACCAGCATCCCTTGGGAAATTTGGCTGAGCATGGAGCAGAGATGGAAAGGTGACTTGTGGACGCAATGTCAAAGCAGGCTTTTAATGCAAGACCGGGGCTGTTTGCTGGCCAGTGGGCACAATTCGGGAGGGAGACCCTGATGATCTGGGGCCACTGGACCCTGACTCCACACTATGTGCCCCTCCTCCCTTAGGCTCTGCCACGTTCCTACCTCTCACAGGCATCATCTGCTTCTTCCTTTGCCTTCTAACCCTTCCTTCTCCTGGTCCCACCCACTCCCTCCCCTCCCCTCCCCTCTCCTCCCCTCTCCTCCTTCCTTTCCTTCAGATGAGGGGTGAGGGCTTGCCTGGCTCCATATCCCCCTGATTGGTGGTCAGCAAAAGTCTGTGAAATTGAATTGCTCTGGTTGCTGCCTTACAAATCCTCTCAGAGCAAGGCCATGGTGGGGAAGAAGAGTTAGATTTGCTCTCTGGAAAAGTAGAGCCAGTGCAGAAGCTTTGCATATTCACCCCAGTGGCAGAGAGCACACAGTGAGACAGGGCCTCCTTGGGAGGTGATGAGACCCCTCCAGTCACCGGAAGTGCCCAAGTAGGGGCTAGATGACCACCATCAGCAATGTCAGGGTGGGCATCCTCGACTCAGCACCTCACGGGGAAGCTGCAGGAAGCCAGAGAGACAGCACCAGAAACCATGCTATTCCTGCTGGCCCATGACTTATGGCCCCTTCCCTGCCTCTCAGGGTGACCCCGGGGTCAGGAGGGCAGATCCTCAGAGCTGGGCTCACATCCCACCGCCACCTCCAGACTGTGGGGCTCCAGGTGAATGTCTGTATCTCCTGCACCCCAGAAGCTGTAGCATCCAACTAGTAAACAGCCAAGACAAAAGCAAAATTTCGCTATATCACTGAACACAGAGGAACAACCACAGGGTGAAATGCAGATCAGAAATGCACCTGCCACCAGGGTTTTTTTTAAAGAGGTCTGCTTTTTAAAAAATTTATTTTTGTTTTTATTTCTTTATTTTAAAGTTATTATTTATCTTTTGACCACACTGCATGGCATGTGGGATTTTAGCTCCCCAACCAGAGATTGAACCCATGCCCTCTGCATTGGCAGCATGGAGTCTTAACCACTGGACCACCAGGGAAGTCCCTAGATTTTGTTTGGGGGTGAGGTAGAGGCACCTCATAAAGAGCTCACCCCAGTGCCTGATACATACAGAGCTTGTGCTCTATGCCAACTACTCTTATTACTTCTCACCGAGTAGTGTTGTGATCCTCTAAGGGCTTGGATTCTGTGATCTCTGAAGTCCTTTCCAAGCCAGAGATCGTGATCCCTTGCTGAGAGATGAATGTTGGACCTCAGGAGGTCCATGGGTGCCATTAATCCCAGCAGAAGCATCTGGAAGAGCAGCAAGGAGGTGGCAGGAAGCGGTGACCAGCCCTGCAGCCCATCTCCCCAGACGATGACTCAGGAGTTCGCATCTGCCTCATGGTGGAATCAGGGGTGACCCTGGCTGGGGCTGGAGCAGGACCTTCAGGCCACTCTGCGCCCGCCAGCGGTATGACCTGTGATTAATGAAATGATGGAATAACTGCTTTCATCTTTGCTTATGTTTGTTATGTGGGTGCTGCAGGCTTCTGGGGGTAATGATTTTTCTCCAAGGTCTATTTATGGTTCACTCCTGACACTTAGTAATTTTTCCATCTAGCCAAGGACAAAGGTGATGGTGACTCGCGGCTGTAATGCTTAGATACAAGAACTCTGTGCTTGAGACTTCTGTTCCCCAGCTATAGGGGAATGGCTGTCTCCTCTGTCCCTTAAAGGCTGAGCCTTGAGGAAGTTTCCATCTGTTTTGGGATGAGGTGGTGTAGACCAGCAGTGGGGGACCCAGTACTGCCACTCTGAACAGCGCGAACTGGGGCACAGGAAATGTGACCTTGGCAAGTGGCTGGGCCTCTCTGGATTCAGCCCTCTAAACTACGCAGTGTGAATATCAGCAGGACCAGCCTCTCAGGGTTGTTGTGACATTGAAGGGACACGTGCAGGGAAAATGCACAGCGTGAGTCCTGGCGGCAGAACATCTTCAATAAACGTGGTTTGAGATTTTAATTATTATAATGGAATTTTTAAAGATATTCTTTTTAAAAAAATATATTTAGTTATTTTATTTTTGGCTGTTCTGGGTCTTCGTTTCTGTGCGGGGTTTTCTCTGGTTGTGGAGAGCAGGGTGTTGCTCTCTAGTTGCAGTGCGCAGGCTTCTCGTTTCAGTGACCTCTCTTGTTGTGGAGCACAGGCTCTAGGCACGCAGGGTCAGTAGTTGTGGCGTATGGGATCTTCCTGGATCAGGGATCGAACCCGTGTCTCTTACATTGGCAGGCAGATTCTTTACCACTGACCCAGCAGGGAAGCCCAATTATTATTTTTCCAAACATTCAGAAGCTGCCATCCCTCCTAACGCTTCTGGAATCCTAGGAAATGGCCCGATCCTCTGCCCATTTTACAGAAGGGGAAAGTGAGGCCCAGAGAAGGGGAGTAATTGGCCCAAAGCCACGCCACGTGGAGGGCAGAGACCAAGTGAGAATCTGGGTCCTCTAACCCCGCAGCATAATTTTTCCTCCTGTAATCCCAGTTAATCAGCTCATTGATTCCCCGAACACTTACTGAAAGCCTGCTCTGTGACAGCTAGAGATGGGGGGCGCAGGCTCCCCAGCCTCAGGGCAGCCTAGTGTGGAGACCAGCGGTCGGTTAGTGCAATAAAAGAAGCAAATGAAACCAGCGTCATGATAGCGCTCCAGGCAGCGGGAGGTGAAAGGGCAGGCATTAAAGCGGCGAGATGACTGGTATTTTTTAAGCGCTGTATTGGGCTTTTTCTAGGGGGTGCTTGGTAAAAGCCACTCTTTACAGAATAGAAACCAAGCCCTCCGGAGGAGAACTGGCTCCCGAAAGACTAGACAGCTAGCACGTGGCAGAGCGGGGACCAGACCAGCCCAATCAGTCATTCCTCCACGGAGCCAGATGCCATCTCTCGGGAAAGGCCCAGTTTTCATCTCCTGTAGTGGAGCCCTTTGAGACCCCAGCCTCAGGCCTGGGGGAAGGACCATGGTAATGCCTAGGGTGACAGACTGCAGCTACAGATCAGAGCAGAATGCAAGCCACCCCAGGAACAGAGGGAAGACAGATCTTCGTGATTAACCACCTTGGAGTTGGTGCAGCCTTCACATAGCTCTTCTGGGGCGCGTTCTGCTGCAGAGAGAGGAACCACTAAAGTAATTCTAGTCAAGATCACTCAGCTTTATTTCCCACCACCGATTCCAAACAGAAAGCTTGTATACTTGCACATTTAAAAAAATCACTATGAGACAGAAACCTCTCTTCCAGGTGAGCAATGAGAAAGAGATTTAAAGGTTCTAGTGAGAGAAAGAATCAGCAAATAGCTGTCCTAACCCAGCACACCAATATTTTGAAATAAAATTACTAGCAAGGAAGCACAGGTATATTTGAGAGGGAAAAAAATATATCTCATATTCAGTCTGGGGTAATATCTCTGGCTGTCGACAATGATTTGGATTTAATTATATCATATATGCAAATGTGCTCTATAAACTATAAAATAATACATAAATGTCACATGTTAAGAAAGAACACGGTGTCAGAAAAAGAACTGTGGGTTTGAGTCAGCTAGGGTTTAAATGCCGCCTTGTCCACTTAAGGGGACCTAGACAAGCCACTTGGCCTTTCTGGGTCTCAGCTGTAAGTGGGGAGTCCTCTTCCGAAAGCGATTCAGAGAACCAGGTGAGAAAGTGGATATTTTTGTAAACTGGCAGGTGCTCTACACACGGACCGCATCATTCTTGTTTCCATCCTTAAGCCCCAGAATAGATGATGAGATTATCAGTGCAGCCGCAGCACTGTCCTTAAGTCCAGTGATCAAGAGCCCCTCCCTGGGCGTGGAGAGGAGCAGGCTGGGGGCCAGGAGCCGGTGGGCCCTCTCTCACCAGGCTGATGGACAAAATGAGGCCACGGTCTGTCAGGGGCTGCATCCAATATGCAAGTGGCAGTCTCGGCAAGAGCCACGCGGATGGCTACGCTGGAAGGTTCCAAAGGCTGCTTTCTCCAGCGAGATCCATGAACCCAAATGAAGTTTAGAAAAACACTCAGCAGCTCATCTTCAGGCATAGTGGGCAGGAGGCGAAAGCCTGTTTGCAAAGCCTGGGGGACAGTTCTGCACCTTCTTGCTGACATCCAGCAGAAATGGGAGTGGTGGGAGGTGGGCTCCCTCATTCACTGCAAGGCAGCGTCGTTTCTTCCTTCTAAGTGACTGGAATTAACACCCCGTTCTGGCCATCTCTTTGACAGCTCTTGAAGCCTCAGCAGAGTCAAAAAGTTATGGGAACAGTCCTAGGCTCAGGCGCCTTACCAGCTATATGACTTTGACAAGTCTCTTGAATATAAAACAAGATTGATGGTAACACTTGTTCCCTGAGATTTCTGAGAGATTCGTTCAGTTAAATAATGCAAGTGCAGCCCTTTGCCCAGGGCCTGCACATAATGAAGGCTCAATGAATATGAAGTGCTATTGTTTCCTTTCATCCCTTTTACTGTAATGGGTCACTGAAGCAATGTTACCAAAGAGATACTTCCAGCTCCGCATCAGAGCTGTAAGGAGTGATCCGGCAGGGCTGGTGGAGGAGCAGGGGAGAGCGGTACGGTTTCTTACATTTAGCTCAAGTAATCTCGAAGACCTGGTAAATGGTAGGAGACACTGCAAGTACTGGGTGCACCTCAGCAGAACCAAGCTATAGACCAGGGTGCTGTGGACTAAAGCGTGCCCTACCCCCCACTTTCAATCATATGTTGGAACCCTAACCCCTAGTATGATTGTTTTTGGAGTTGGGGCCCCTGAGGAAGTAATTAAGGTTAAATGAAGTCGTAGGGTGAGGCCCTGATCCAGTAGGACTGCTGTCCTTATAAGAAGAGATGCCAGATTGCTGGCTCTCTCTCTCTTTCTCTCTCTCTCTCTCTCTCTCTCTCTGCCTTGGGAAGGCACAGAGAGAAGGCGGCTGTCTGCAAGCCAGGAAGAGAGCCCTCACTAGAACTAAACCACGTTAGCGCTCTGATCTCAGACTTTCCACCTTCAGAACTGTTGAGAGAATAAACGTCTGTTGTCTGAGCCACCCCAGCTATGGTGCTGTGTTATGGTATTTGGCAGCCCAAGCAGATGAAGATGGTGGAGACAGGTGGGCAGTGGGATTTCGGAGGAGAGAGCTTGTTCTCTGCACCCCCAGAGGCTCTTGATCACCCATGGCAGGGCTAGTCCAGCACTAGGTTTCGCAAAAGACCATGCTCTCAACTTCTTCACTCCACTGCCTTCTCAAGAGCCCTTCAAGAGACAGCCAAGAGGGAATGTTCGTCCCAAAGCTTCCTGATCACCCTTGAGTGTCGGAACCCCAGCACTGCAGTTACAAGCAGTATCTGGGCCTCATCACCAACAGAGAGCCCCCAGGGGACGGGAACAGGAACCTGCATTTTCGGCAAGGTCCCCAGGTTATTTTACAAATAAAATGTTAGCAAACCACAGGCCTTGAGGGGAAGGCCAGTCCCCTCGGCCTGCTGTTAGAGCCCCTTCTTCGTGAGGACTCCTGACTCGCCCTCACGCCCCCATCCACCCCATTGGCCCCCCAGAGACATAGGCACGACCCCCAGACTCTATCCAGAACCTCATTACCTCTCATCACCCGCCCCCTCTCCTGCTGCCTGGCCCAACTTGCTATCCGCCCTCGCCTGGACCAGCACAGTAACCCCCTAATGCATCTCCCCGATTTTCTCCTCCTGTGCCCCTGCCACTTGCTGTCAACACAGGACCCACCCTGACCGTGTCACCTGGAAACTTCCCAGTGGCCACCTGTCTTCCCCAGCATGAGATCCGAAGTCCCACCTTGGTCCACAGGGCCTTTATGGCCTGGCCCACCGGAACCTTTCAGGCCATCAGTACAGACAGAGAAGGCCAGGGCCCGGCAGAGGGCAATAGAGCTTGTCCCCCCCACACCACTTAGTGGTCAAGCCATGATGCTAGAAGAAACCGGGGATGTGTGGTTTCTCAGAAACCAAGAGAGGACTTAATGCAAAGTTGGAACAAGTTCATGCTTTTCCAGCTCCCTCATTAGTCTTTTAAAAATAACTGATTGCGAATCTGCTTTCAATCAGAGTGTCTTAAAAGGCAGACATTTTTAGCCCAAAGTCAAGCTTCTCTCAGTTCAGGGGCCAGCACTTGTGCAAGCAGATGGGCTTTCAGAGTGGAGAAAGAACAGACTGCATCCGGCAGTGGGAGGAGGTGAGGCAGGGACAGGTTCTCAAAGTGGGGTCCCGACTAGGTGCCTTGTCACCACCTGGGGACGTGTTCAAAGTGCAGGTTCTCAGACCTTCAGAGCCAAGAACCCTGGGGTGGAGCCACGGTCTGTATTCCAACACGGCTTCTGAACAGCATCAGCAGAGCCTGAGGCCTGGGTTCAAGTCCCAGCCCTGCTGCTTACCTTGAGAGCAAGTTATGTGACCTGAGGGCAAGTTATTTGATCTCTCTGGGCCTCGGTTTCCTCATCTGCACAGTGGGACTCGTAGTGAGGGTCAGAGCACTGGCAGAGTGTACGTGACCCATGCAGGAGTCAGTAATGTCCATTCCCCTTCATCCTCGTACATATACTTTATACATGTATAATTTTTTATCAAAGCAGAACATGTATGCAGAAGATTTGCACTCTAATTTTTCAAAGCAATGACTTCAAATAGTAGCAACGTCTTCATAATTAGAAGCAGCTGTCCCAGCATCACCTTTTTCCACTCTCTAGATTTTCCAGTTGCATATTTTTTAATTGCACACATGTGTACTATAGAAAATCCGAAAATGTAGACAAGCAAAAAGAAAACCGAGGAGAGCACAGTCAACCCCATATCTCATTTTATCAATAATGAGATATCGATAACGATTTCTCAATGATTTAGCCATACTTTTTTCTCCCCAGAGAGGTCTTAATTGTATTTTGGGGGGTGTGTTATTGCTCTAATCATAGTCTGCCTCCAATTAAGGGAAGAAAACGGGTGTTTGTTGAGTAAAAGGTGCTCAGCCTTCACTGTTCAGAGTGCGTGCTCCAGAGACAGCAGCCTGGGTACCACTAGGAAGCTTGGCAGAAATGCAGGGTGTTGGGCCCGATGCCGGAATCTGCATTTTTTGACAAGACTGTAGTTAAAGTGGGGGACGGGGGTTGTAGACCCCTGAGCTATGAAACTTGCAGTCACGCACTGTTCTTCCAGTCCTGGATAAGAGACTTGAGCTAGCACGTAAATGCGTGCGGCTTCCTTTACAAACGGAAAGTCTTGCCGCAAAGCACTGCCAGCTGAACTAAACAATGTGATTGATGAGGAAGGTGATTTACATTCTGGCCCGAGCTCCTTATCTTGTCAGGGACCAGGGACATGCCGTTCCTGGACCCGGCACCCGTCTGCCGACCACACTTGGAGCAGCGGCGCTTGTGAAGTTGGGGGCTGGGACTGCCCCGGGTTTCTCTGGTTTTAGATCCCAGCCTCTTCAGCCTGCGTGTCCTGGACCCTCCCACTGACTGTGACACACACCCACACATGCAGGCACACCCTAGGAGAGCCCTGGCCCAGAGTCAGTGATTAGAAAACGTCTGTCTCTTCATACAGGCTCAGGCCTCATCCCCTGCGTCTCGGTCGGTACCAGGCCTCTGTTTACATTAAAAGGGTTACTGTTCTTTCTATCAGCTCCTGTCAAGACCAAGCAGGGGACTTGCAGAACGTCTGGAGTCAAGAGAAGCTGAGTTAAAAAAAAAAAAGCTTTGATGGACTTAGAAGATTAGAAACGAAAAACAAAACAGCAACGTCTTCGCTCAGCTCAAGTTTCCAACACAAAAAGATCTCACAGATCCCAGGGTCCATATATCATCCAGTATTTACGAACTCCAGGCCAGGCCTCCACCTACAGTGACAGAGCAGGCAACTAATATGTCTGAGAAGGAAGCAAGGCCCCTGGGAAGGTGTGGATCAGCCGAGTAGGAGCTGGCTTCTCTAAAAATCCCATGTGGCAATTGATCCAGCCTTAGAGCCATCTTCCCCAAAGAGCCCAGGGAGGCCCATGATTTTGGATCATGGAGCTCATTTTCACTAGAATGTTGGGAAGACTCAGAACCTTTTGCGGGGCACAACTTGGTTAAGAGAATTGGGAGTCAGAGTGTGAATTTCCAAGCCACAATTCTCTGGCTGTGTGACCTTAGGGAAGTTACTCAACGTCTCTGATTGTTAGTTTCCGTATCTGTAAAATGGGACATCATAATAGAGACCTTGCAAAGGCATGTCTGTGAAGCGCCTAGCACTGACTCTTTCATTCATTCACTCATGTAGTCAGTCCCTCTCTATCAAGCATCTTCTGGGGACCTGGCACTGGGGGGACCGAGGTGAGCTGGAGCCCACAGTCCAGCAGGGAAGCTAGAGATTGTCAGTGAACCGCTCTAATAAAACCCTGAACTAGCAGCCAAAGGTGCTACCAAGAAAAAGGCAAGAAGCCTCTACTAGGGGCTGGATCTAACCTGGGACTCAGAGGAGGTTTTGCTGAGTAAGTGATTTTTCAGCTCAAATCCCAAGAATGAGTAGGAGTTTATGAGGCAAAGTAGAAGAACCTTCCAGGCGCAGAATGGGGTCTCCTATTAATACCTTTCAGAATACAGTTTTGAGTATAGAGAAGGGGTCAGGTATGTTTTACTTTTTGAGGTAAAATTTACACGTAGCAAAATGCTCAGATTTTAACTTAAGGTACAATTTGTGGATTTCAAGAAACATACACGCTCATGTAACTGACATGCCTATGAGGGCTTTCCCCAGGTGGCTCAGATGATAAAGAATCTGCCTGCAGTGTAAGTGACCCAGTTTTGATCCCCGGGTGGGGAAGATCCCCGGGAGAAAGGAATGGCTACCCACTCTGGTATTCTTGCCTGGGAAATCCCAGGGACAGAGGAGCCTGGCAGGCTATAGTCCATGGGGTCACCAAGAGTCGGACACGACTGAGCACCTAGCACTCTCCATGAGGATATAGAATGGCCATCACGTTGGACTCATCTTCACACCCTCTCCCTTATTATAAAAATTTGGGGCTGGGTTTTAATGGGAACATTTGATGGCGATGCAAGGGGATAAAGGCGTTGGGCTAGGTTTAAATCCCAGACCTACCACTGGACTTTGCCCAAGCTCCAGTTCTCTAAAACTCAGTTTCCCCATGTGTAAAACTGGGTTATTGAACCTTCTTCACAGGGTTGCTTAAAGGGTGAATCTGCAAGTGGTTATGAATGCCCAGCTGGCCGGACGCTGGTCAGGCACGCTGAGACGGCCCTGCTTCCTCTCCAAAAGGGAACAGGGGTGGGCAGAGAGCCTGCTGGTTGGCGTTGGGAAGCCAGGGCACCTGCGCACACGCACCATACCCCACCCTAACGCCGGTCTCTTGTCCACAGGGATGTGCCTGCAGGCCTTTGTGGAGGCCTTCTTTTACCTGGCTCAGAGGAAGTTCAAGATGCTGCCGCTCCACGAGCAGGTGGCCTCACTGATCGACCTGTGTGAATACCACCTGTCCTTGCAGGACGAGAAGCGCCTGGTGTGTGGCCGCAGTGGCATATCGTCAGGGAGCAGGCTCCAGCCCAGCGCCACCCCGCAGGAGGCCGCGCCCGCAGCCCCGCCAGCCGAGGGCCGGCCCCAGCCCTGCACAGACGGCGCCCACAAGGTCTCCCACTCCAGACACAGTCTGTCCTGAGGGCCGCTCTGTCTTCCCGGAAGAAGGTTGAGCCTGAAAGACGCCACCCCCGGGCTTCCTGCTGGTGGAAAGATGGCAGGATGCTAAGTCCCAGCCCGAGATCCTGCTCTTCGTCTCCACGTTCTGCTGAGCTGCGCTTGGCGAGCCCGCCTGATTCTCGCCCGCTCTCCTCCCCAGCACCTCTTGGTGGCCCACCTGCTCGTGAGCCATCAGCGGACATATGATATGCAAAATGTGGCAGATGGCCTCTTCTCTTCTGGGCTCGTGGGAAGCCACACCTGGGGATAAAAAGCTGCTGTGTTTGGGGCAGGGTGGGGGCACCAACAACCCCAAGATGGAGAGCCATGGAGAGGAAAGAACTCGAGGCATTGGAGTCTGGGGTCTGCCCCCGGGCCCCTTCCCCCACCCAGAGAGAATATGGTTAGAGCTTAGGAACATCATGTTTGACTTCCTACCACCCCGTTCTGTGAAAATGAATTGGAAATACCCAGGAGGCCTGCGCGCTCTCCCACCCCAATCATGTGCTGCGTGGGTGCAGTTAACAGACCGACCTGGCTGATTTCACGAGCTTGTCTGTTGCCAGCAGTGTTCCGTGTGTTACTCATTAAGATACAGATTTCACTGAGAGGTAGCTGAGGAAGGCTCCCAGGAGTCTCAGAGCTGGCTGGAGCCTGCGAGCCACCTTCTGTCCCATTTGGTTTGACCCCACAGCAGGCGTTCCCCGGTCATGTGTTTTCTGATCAGAGCTCTCTGCGGGTGGGGTGATCACCGTGTGTGCCCAGAGTGTGCGGGGAGCCTGGGGAAGGTGGGGGCTTCAGAGGGAAGGAATGTGTCGGTAAGCCCTGCGTAACGGTCAGAGCAAGTCAGAGCTTGACGTTAGAAGTGTCGGGGAAAGGGGAGTCACACTCTCCCTTCAACGAGACCCTTCCCTTGTCTCCATTCATATCCCCAGACATCCCCCCCTCTCAGGGGGAAGCTTCAGAGGCAGCCGAAGGGAGCACTTTGGAAAACGGCCACAGGCAAGTCAGGGTCCAGGGCCCGCTGACCACAGGCAGCCGAGAAGCTGCCATTGTACAGCCAATCTCCCCAGAGTGCTGTTGGGTTTGGGGTTAATCTCCCCCTTTATCAAGGACCCTGGAGGGCCCTGGAAGGAGCTCACCATCAGGCTCTGAGGGAGGAGGATGAGGGTCTTGGACGGCATTCGTTAGCATGGTGCCTGGCACACAGTGGGACTCAGAAAATGCTCACAAATGTAGGGACTGGGGAAGGTCATGGGTGTCAGTGTCAGAGAAGTGTCTGAGAACAGCACAGACATCTTCCTTCCCCCGCTTTTCCTCGTCCTCCTTACACTCCTCCCAGTCTCTGAGCCAAATCCCCTTCACTCCAACCAGTGGGAGCAGTTGCGTCAAAGTCCAGCACAGAGCCTGGTCCCTCGTAGGTGCTCAAAAAGCGTCTGTTGAAATGCACGGCTGGGAGTCATCCACTTTGGAATATTTTTCAACCCAAAGGGAAGGCTGTTAATCTAAGATCGCTCCAGCTGTTGGCCAGTTTAGGGGGTGGGGTCGGGGTCTGTTGATCCTTGCCTGACCTTCCCTCTAGCCAGACACCCATTCCCTCAAGGTGTGAAGTCTTCCTCCCCCACCCCCACAGGGTGGCTCCCATGCGTTGCCCTTATCCCATTGTTTCTCCCGTCCTGCTCCTGGAAGCCCAGGTCAGACCCAGGTCTGCAGCCTATCCCCACCCCAGGGGACCCCGGCAGTCCCCGAGCCCTGCAGGGCACATGCTGGGAGACTCATTCTTTCTATAAAGAAAATAAATGCCTCTATTTTCCCAGCAAAAAGCAGGAGGTGGCCACAGGTGGGAGGGACAGGAGGTACCTGATGAGCAGCAAGTGCTTCCCAAGTGGGAACATTTTAGAGGTGTCATCAGCTCTATTTTCCAGTTGTCCGGGGCAGTTTTGTAAGGCCGTTCCCATTTTCAGAGAAGGGAAAACAAGGCCTGGGAGGTCACGTGGTAAGTCAGGCCTTGGTCCAGGTCTGTTAGTCAACTCCAGAGCCCCATCCCCTCTGTGTACCCAGGTGAGTATGAACCCAGCTCCAAACAGAGCCCTGGTGGGTCCTTCCCGCCTGTGGGCCCCCAGGGCTCTGCACACTGCCATGCCATCTGGGGTCACAGGTCAGGGCCATCAGCGTTCCTAAACTGTCCACTGTGAGAAAACGAGTTTGAAAACCCTGCGTCCGCTCTCCCAGAGCCCTGTGACCACAGCAGATGGATTTCACAGCGAACGACCCAAGTAAATGGTCCCCGCAAGCTTATCAGCAGCTGGCAGCAGCAAAGCATCTTTTAGACAAAGTTCTAACTTGACATCATTTCTTGAAGTCGGTTTCCAGAAAGCATGCACTTGCCAAAATGGGATACCATCATCAGCTTCCAAACCAACCAAACACATTGAATTTTTTAGAAAAAAAATAATCAGTCGGCTGAATTCTAGGGGACTTCCCTATTGGTTCGGTGGTTAAGAATCTGCCTGCCAGTGCAGGGGACATGGGTTCGATCCCTGCTCGGGGAAGATTTCACGTGCCACAGGGCAACTAAGCTCATTCACCACAACTCCCAGGCCTGCACTCTAGAGCCCATGCCCTGCAGCAGGAGAAACCCTCACACCAAAACTAGAGAGTAGCCCCTGCTCACCACAACTAGAGAGAGCCCACACACAGCAACAAAGACCCAGCACAGCCAAAAATACATAAATCAATTAAAAAAAAATTTTTTTTAAAGGCTGAATTCCACCAGCATTGTTTGGGGTGAAATGTGAATATCAGCTCCTAGGATGAGGACCGTCCTCCCTTCACCCCTCCTCGCCTCTCACCTGGAGGCGTGGTTGCTGGGTGGTCTCCCAGGGTCACAGTCTAGAAGGAGCCCCTCCAGGGCAGGACAGGGCCTGAGAAAGCCCCGTGGCCCTCGGTGAGCATTGGGGAACCAAGGCTGCCGTAGTACAGGAGGCCAGCGAGTGACAGCGGGCCCTGTGTTTTCTCGACGCCACTGATCAGGAAGAACCAGAGGCTGCTCTGTTACTGGAATGAGTGATCGGAGACTTCCCCCACCGCCTCGTGCCTAATAGGAAGTCCCACTGTGTTTATCCCCTTCAGTAATTGGCTGCTCCTTTGTAGCGGGTAATTGGAGTGATCACAAGAGCAGACGTCTCCTTCCTCCTGGAAGAGAGATGCTCCGTGGGGAGCTGAATCCCTGTTCTCTGCCCATAGGATCGGCCCATCCCCAAGAAGGGCCCACAGATACTGTCTGGACCTCTTGCCCCCTACCCTCTCCTGCCCTTTCTTCCCCTCCTGCTAGTGCCCCACCTCACACACTGTCTGGCCACACTGACCCTGTCACTGTCCACTGGCTGGGTCCTTGCATGGCCTGCAGCCAGAGCGGTTCGATGAATAGATGAGATCAGGTTCAGCCTCATCCATCTTGGGCTGTATGCATCCCTGGACCACTGCCCGCCCCCCTCCTTTCCTGCCGTGCCGTTTCTGGTGTATCTGGAAAGCACCCTTCCCTCTTCAGGGCTGGCCTTGCCTGCTCCCCTCCTTCCTTCCTCCCAGGGGTTGTCCTTGGCCTCTCTGCCTTTACCGTCAGGCGCTCCATCCCCACAGCCCAGGCAGAATGCAGCTTGCAGCAGGGGCTTGTGAAGGATGCAGGTGGACTGTTAGCAGTGCTGGTCCCAACGGACCCCTCCCCAGCTGCGGAGGCAGGACCTCCTGGAGACAGGCGCCTCCATCCCCAGAACTCCCAAATCCCTCTTGTTTGTCCTCCGTCTGCTCTCCCAGCTCAGACCTCATTATCTCTGGCCTACGCTGCATCAGTCTTGCATCCCTATCAGTTCAGGAAGAACTCAGAACCGAAATGCTGATTGCACGATCCCTTAATTGTCAACCCTCCTCTTTTCCCAGATAAAGCCCAAGCTCCTTGATCTTCAAGTCCCCTCCTCCCTTTCCACCCTAAATCCACACTCAGCACCCACGTCTCCGGAGCAGCCTCTGCTCCCACAGCCCTTTGTGTCTGTTGTTACCACTCTGGAGAGAAGGTGCTGGTTCCTGACCCCTGGGAGGGGGGGCACAGGGCCCGCATCTGCTCCATGCGCTCCAGGCTTAGCTGTCCCCTCTGCTGGACCCTCCCTCTGCCCAGTGGAAACTTGTTGTTGTTCAGTTGCTCGGTCATGTCTTTGCGACCCCATGGACTGCAGCACGTCAGGCTTCCCTGTCCTTCACCAACTCCCAGAGCTTGCTCAAACTCATATTCGTCGAGTCAGTGATTCCATCCAACCATCTCATCCTCTGTCGTCCCCTTCTCTTCCTGCCCTCAATCTTTCCCAGCATCAAGGTCTTTTCCAATGAGTCAGTTCTTCACATCAGGTGGCCAAAGCATTGGAGTTTCAGCTTCCGCATCCGTCCTTCCAATGAATATTCAGGGTGGAATTCCTTTAGGATTGATTGGTTTCATCTCCTTGCAGTCCAAGGGACTCTCAAGAGTCTTCCCCAGCCACCGCAGTTGGAAGGCATCAATTCTTCAGCACTCAGCCTTTTTTATTGTCCAGCTTCCACAAGTAAGTGGAAACTCACTTATCTTTCAAAGTCCAGCTCACGTGTCTCCACTGCCATCCCTCAAGCAATGAGCCACCCCCTCCTCCTCCTTGTGAGAACCGGGAAGTCCTTTGTGATCGTACTTGTGTGTGGTGTCAGTGTTCGCGTCTGCCAAGCTGTGAGCTCTTTCACGGTCAGGCGGGTGATAGCTTGACACTGGTCCCTCAAGCACCGGACTGGGGCCTTCAGGTGCTGGAATGACGTGTTATCCCCAGACTGGCTTCTGGTTTCCTGCAAAGTGTGAAAGGATAAAGGGGGAAGGTTCCTCCTTGAATGCTGTAATCCATCAGGATAAATGAAGTCGGGACACTCAGCTCCCCTCCTGCTCTACCCTCTTTCATTTTCCTTGCATATTTGAAGACACAAGGGCTGAAAAATGGTCTCTGCTGCTCCTCCGACACCTGGAATTTGCCTTGTGATTGGCAGACTATTACTTTAAAAATAGCTTAAACATTTTTTTTTCTTTCATTTCTTGATAAATACCCTAAACTCCCCAGTCCCAGCATTGAGAACCAGGCTTGACTGTCTGGCATTTGAGTCCCTTCCCTTAAAACTCAAAGATGATGTGATTCCCCCATCAGTGGCTCAGAGCTCTCCTTCTCTCCCAGCAAGGTGCATTTTAACCTAAAATCCACCTCACCCTGATTGATATTTTTGCCAGTCTCCCACTGAGTCTGACAGATATGGGAGACATTTTTCCATATGGTATATGAATTTCTCCCTCATGAAATAAGTTCGAATTTTTTGGTGTGTGTTCCCAGGGGCAAAGGAGCTTTGCAGAACAGGCAATACAGTCAATTACCTCCATCTCTGGCAACCAAAAGTCTTGCTTTTCCTGTAACTAGGAAATCCACGGAGCACACAGCTTCCACACGCATACATGTGCACGCCCACAGATACACTGAGGGCCTTTGAGCTTTGGTAGAAAATGGCAAAATTTCTGATGTCTTTTTGCTCATTTCTGGCAAATTGCTTCTGAGCCTTATTCAGAGAGCAGACGGAAGGGGGTCTTTGCAGCCCTAGAGTGACATAACACGCTCACCAGGAGGCTGGTGGGGAATGTTTCCTCCGACGCGGAGGCGGTTGCTAAGAGTCCAACCAGGATGGTGGTTTCAGGCCATGGGGACATTGCCTACCCCTCACTGTGTCCCCCCCCCCTTGCCCTGTCCCCCCAGCCCCCTCCCAGGCTGCAGAAACAAGGCAAGGAGCTGGGCAATGAAAAGAGCCAGCCATGGGTATTTCCCTTCAGAATCCTTAGCATCAGAACAGGGAAAACAAGAATCCCGGCAGGGACCCTGAGAGGGTCTTTGGCTGCGTCTGTGGCTCTCTGGCTATGTGACCATGACCATGGACCGGTAATTCCAGCCCCTTGCCCGCTTCCTGGCCTGTACCATGGATGTGGGTCATAACCAATGAAAAGAGCCTGGCGTGGACTTGGCACCAGGCAGGGTCTTAATAAATGTCCATTGAACAAAGGACCGATCTCGATAGGCTTGAACTAGACAGAAGCCAGAGATCACTTCTGCCCACGCCAAAGGGCCCTGACAGGCCCGGCTCCTCCAGGTCTGGCAGGCAGCCGGCGTGTTAGCGCCTCCTCCCTCCGTGGGGGCTCCACTGCTGGGCTGCAGCTTCTGCCTCTTAAAAGCCTTTAAAAAATTCTTTATTAAATTTTCATGGCGCATAAAGTCAAGGTTCTGTTACTTGGCCTCAGTTGTCTTGGAAACTTCGTAAAAGGCAATAATAAAACCTAGCGGAGGGCTGCTGCACATAGGCCCCTTGTAGAAACGACTGCCGAGCACCAGCCATTTCTTCTGCATCATCATTTGTGACAGCAAACCCAGCGAGGTGGACAGGGCTTGTTCATTTGGGGTCAGTTGAGGAGAAAGGTGATCCTTTTTCACTTTTTTCCCACCCCTAATGGTTATTGTTTGCCTGGGGGTGGGGGCTGGGGGGTGGGGGGAGCTAAATCTTGCCTCAAGGAACCTGTGAGATTCTGGGGGAGATGGAGAAAGGAGTTTGGAAAGCTCCTAGCACTTGATCCACCGGGGACAGTCTCCCGAGGGAGGGAGTGACGGGTCCCTAGAGTATGGCCACCTCTTAGAGACTCTGGCAGAGCAACGGCCCTGGGGGAGAAGGCGGCCCCTTCCAGCTTTGTGGGTGCAGTGGCCACTGCACACAGCCCCAGGCTGGGTAGGGGTGCAGAGCAAGGTCTGCCTCCTCTCACGGGGAGGCTTGAGGCAGGGCAGCTCCCTGGAGAATGGAGGGTCCAGACTTCTGCTAAGAGGCCTTCTGGGGCTGCTGACACCCCCGGGGGCCCCATCCTGGCCTCACCCCTGCGCTTGACCCTGTGGGAGCAGCCTAGGTCTGCTCAGAACTCTTCCCAGCCTCTGGACCATTTGGTAGGATGAGAAAGGCACAGAGCCTTGAGTGATAAAGTGGAATCTCTGCCCCCTAGCAACTACACCCAGTGGCATCAGAGAGGTGTCATTTCCCACAGCCCCTCCGCAGTGCCGGGGTGGGGGGCACTCAGGAGGGCTCCGTCCCCACCCCGGGAACCCCTAAGGTTCTCTATTTTATGAAACATTCAGACCCTGCACATGCCTCATGCTCCGACTCTGTGCCAACCCCTTGGTCCTAGCGCCTGTGCCACCACAGATTCGGCCGTGGGGTAGAGCTGCCACCCTGCTCCCTGCTGGAAAAACTCAGGTTTGCCACCTGCGGTACCCCCGCCAGGTGGGGAAGCCCCCCAGCTGCACGTAATGTTAGCACAGCCTTGGCCCTCGGCAGCCGGCCTGGGCACACCTTCCAGGGGCCTTTTCCACACTTCTGCCTCCCCCAGATGCCCTGGGCGTGTGGTGGTGCCCGTCAGGGCTCAGACCCAACTCTGTCTTAAACCCCGGCAGCTCCAGCTTTCTCGATAAGTCCTGGGTTTTGTTAAAAGATTCTATCCGCCACCACAGCCTTTCCAACATGTCAATTTCACAGACGGGGCACCAGAAGCCCACCGAGGGGAAGCGCCTTGCCCGAATGCCCAGCAAGGGAGGGATGCGCGCTCAGGCCTCCTCAGCAAGGCGACCCGAAAAGCAGAAGCCAGCCTCAGCCTCTGGTTCAAAGATTTTAAAGTAGATTCCACAGTAGCCAAGAGCAGTTCCACTAATTCCGGGTTTGTTTGTTTTTCTTTTTTGTTTGTTCTTTGCTTGTTGTGGTGTTTTATATATTGCGGCCGCATGTAAGGAAAAAGCTGCAAATGCCATCATCATCATCACTTCCAATTTTTCAACTGAGATGAAGCTGGGGGTCTGGGAGAAGCACCTGGCTTGAAGTCATGACCACAGCAACCTCCTGCCCCGGGCCCCTGAGCCCAGCCTTGGCTTCTGCTGCTGCTCCAGCCACCTGGACCCTGGAAGGCACGCATCGGGTTGGCAGCAGTGACCAGTCACTGGGGGGGTCCACCCCGGGGTCTGAGGCAGGAACTGGATCTTCCTCCCTCATGCACCAGAGAATGGTTTTGGAGGCCTTGGAGGCCGGCGCTGGGTTTGTTTCTCACTCAGCTCCAGTCATCAGGCACCGGCCATTTGATCTGCTTGGACGTTCAACTTCAATAGCTCCTCCCCAGGCGCTTAAGTAGATCTGCTGTGAGCCATTTCCAGGGCCAGCGGCTGTGGCATCAGTGGGTCACTGGGTCTATCCCTGATGGTCCTGGAGAAAAATATAGCCCACACCGGCAGGTCAGAAGTCTGTGGGCATGGCTGAAATGCCAGGTGCAAGCAGCTACTTCCTTGAAGCCTCATGTCTTAGCTTTAAAAGTCCTGTAACTATTGCCTTGGGCTCCATATATACCCATACTTTAGTCAGGACGCTGACTCATATGATGCTAAGCTAAATCCCAAATCACAGCGGCTTCACCCTGAGGTTTATTCTTGCCTGTGCAAATCTCACCGGGTCAAGGATGACACGTCTTTGGACAGGGTCCCAGCTTCTTCCTGCCTGGGCTCTTTCCCCTCAAGGATGGTTTCCCAGTTGCCTCTGAGAAGAAGAGAAGACAGGAGGATTGCAGGAGTGGGTTGTGCAGGGAGCGCTGACCTCACTTCTACCCACATGCACTCGACCAGAACTTGGTCACCTGGCCCTACCCTAAGTGCAGGGGATACTGGGCAATGTGTTCTTCCTGTGTATCCACGATGAAAAAAATGAAATGGGACTCAGTGGACGCATAGTATGGTTTTTCCTCAATTCATATTTGTTTTAATATAAAAATGCTTTTCTCTCCTTCCATCTTCAAATAAAATTGCTACTTCAAGAAAACAACTGTGTTTCTCCTACAGCTGCACGAGTGTCTCATCTTGCCCCTGTCACGGACTTTCCATTTGGGAAACACAATGTGATGGAGGGCACGTGGGTTCCTGAGACTGCAGGGGATTCTGGGAATATCTTGGATCTTCCCACCAAGAATTCCAATCCTAGGTTCTGTAGCTTGGCTGAAGCTCAGCCCCAAGTTCCTGGGGAAAACTTCCCATCCCCTGGAAAACTCAGTCCAAAGCAGGTCACTGAAATTTCCCCTTGGGAGGGTTAGGAGCCAGGACTGGAGAATAGATAAGGAACCCAGACAGAGGGTGTGTCTTTCTCAGGCAGGAGTAAACCACACAGTCCAAGATTCTGGGGTCCTCAGTTCTAGGGACAGGTGGTCCAGCAAGCCAACTCCAGCTATAGGCCTGTCGAGCTAAGGGCCAGATTACCCCATCCTCCCCAATGCAGCATGTTGTCAAAATGCTAACAGCCCATTGGTGGGTGAAAAAACATGGCATCACTCATTATAGATTTAATCTGTTTCTCTCTTGAATGAGGTTGAGAAGCTTTCTTCTGTGTTTCAAAGTCATTACTATTTCCTTTGCTACAAACTGGCTGTTCTTCCTTTTTGCCGATTTTCCTATTGGTCTTTTTCTGTTGATTTGTAGCATCACTTTACAGATGAAAAGAGTTAGCCTTTTGTCATTTTCTTTTTTTTTTTTTTTTTGAAAAATATGTGTTCTATATGGGCCGTTTTTCGGCAGCCAACTGTCTCTCTGCCTCCAACACATTTTCCACTGACTGCCAGAGTGGCCTTTCCGAAATGCCAATCTGACTGTGTCACCCTCCTTCCTAGAGATGCACAACAGCTTCCTGCCACCTGGATCCAGCTCAGACTCCCCACCTGGTTTGGGGGACCTGCCCATTTGAGGCCCAGCTTTCCACAGTCCCACCAACGGGACCATCAGGTGCAGCCATAAGGGAAATGAACTGCACAAGGGGCAATGACATCTGCAGAAGGGCCTCGGGGGCGCCCCCTGGAGGTGAACGGCGGGACAGCCTGACAAGCGGCTGCCCCCTTCCCGTTAAGTTCAGGAACCTTAGTTCAGGGCTTCCCCAGTGGCTCAGAGGTAAAAAAAATCCACCTGCAAGGCACGAGATGTGAGTTCGATCCCTGGGTCAGGAAGATCCCCTGGAGCAGGAAATGGCAGCACACTCCAGTATTCTTGCCTGGAAAATACCATGGACAGAGGAGCCTGGCGGGCTGCAGTTCATGGGGTCGCAGAGTCAGACACGACTGAGCGACTAAACAATACATTTTGGCCATTTCTCAAAGCCCATCTCTTCCACTCCTCCAGGGCTACATCCAGGATCTTCCTTCTGCCCCTGACACACTTCCTCTCCTGTGATGGTGAGCTTCCTCCTTTGCAAAGTTGACCTCACTGTCACAGTTTGGCTGGCGGGGGTGGCGGGGTGGCGGGGGGTGGCCAGCACTGGTGTGTCTGTTTAGCCCACTGCATGTTGCTTTTCTTTCTGGAGTAAAGCTGTGAGCATTCACGTCTGGATCCCATCCCCGGTCAGTGGAGGTGCTCGGGAAATGCTTGTGTAATAAATGAGGGACTGAGTGAAGGCAGACCTTTTATTTTTTTGAAATTTTTAAAACATTGAGGTGTAGTTGATGTATACAAGTGCATACAATACAATATTATATAAGCTGCAGGTATAGAGATTCACAATTTTTCAAGGTTTTACTCCATTTATACTTATTATAAGATATTGGCTATATTCCCTGTGTTGTAGAATATATTCTTGTAGCTTATTTTATACATAATAATTTGTACCTCTTTCTCTCTGCCCCTGTCTTGCCCATCCCCCACCTCTCCCCCTACTGAAAACCACTAGTTTGTTGTCTGTATTTGCAAGTCTGTGAAGGTGGGGCCTCTGCCTGCCAAATCCAGTGGACATAAGGCATGAGAGGTGAAGACCCAGCCTCCCCTCAGGCTTCTCAGCTTAATGTAAACTTGTGCACTTACCCAACAGGATGCCCTTTTGTACAAATATTCATGAAACACTTTGAAAAATATAAATTTTTTTAAAAAGCAGCAAAATGGCTCTTCCCAGGTAATTATAGTCACCCCTGCAAGTCTGCACTGAGACCATTTTATTTAGTAGGTCTAGGGCTCTTTCCAGATTATAAATGAAAGCCCTTTAAGGGGTAGGTTATTGTCCCTCCTCTAAATCCCCTGGAGGGGGGGCACTGCAGGAGGATACGGTGGGCACAGACACCGCTGCCACGGGGCCCGCCCAGGGGAGCAGGGGCCCAGGGACCCTTCCTGGTCTGTAGGGGCCAGTGGGACGTACGCTGTAAAGCAGGTCCTTCCTCCTAAACCCCAGATCCTTGCCCTCTTCTGTCTGGGCCAGCCCTCAACCCCTCCTCCAATGAGGAAGGTGCCCCCGCTCCATCCCCTGCCCCCCACCCCCAGGCGCCTGCAAGACCTCCTGTCGCTCCGCCCACCTCCAGGCCTCCGCCTGCCTTCAGTCCTTCTCCGGGAAGGTTACTGGTCCTCCCAGCTGCACTTCCCTGCCTGGCTCCTGTGGCCCCTCTGGGTTCCCGCAGCCCGCACCCCATGAGGATCTCTAGCTCTTCCAGCCCCGATAGGGCCCCTCTAACCTGGGAAAGGCCTGCTTAGCCAACTCACTCCTCTCTCTTTCCTGCTCCTTCCTCCCAGTCATTAACTCCTGAGCACCTTCCCTGGGCCAGCCCCATGCCTGCCCCAGGGGAGGTGAGGAGAGGAGAAACACCAACGTGGCCCTGCCCAACTGCACCTGACGTTTGGAAAGGGGTTAACTAAGAGCAGGGGTTAACTGTGACTTGAAAGATAACTCAACTTAGGATTCGGATGGTAGACTACGAAGTAAGTGGAGAGGCTGATTGGCAGGCTGTGCAGGAGTCCTGGTAGCAGCAGCCCAGGTGATAAAGGGCACAGCTTCAAGAGGCTTGCAGGAGGCAGAATTGATGGCACTTCTCATGGCATCTTTTAATGCCATCTCCCTTCCATCCAGGAGGGCAGGGCCTTGACCATCCCATTGGCAGCCCTGGTGGCACCCAGCACGCAACTCAGTACGTAGTAGGTGGGGTGTTCTGGGAATGAATGGAGGAAGGAAGGAGAGGTGAGAGAGGGGATAGTAATCAAATGAAAGGATTGAACGGGTGGAGAACTGATGCTCTGCATCATGGGGCAGTGTGTTACCTGGCGAACTGGTGACAGCCCCGGTGAGGGACACAGCCCAGCAGCGGGGCCAGTGGGGAGACCCCGGACTGTCTGCCCAAGCCCCAGGGCAACTGGAAAACCCCATCCCCTCCCACCTTGCTCACAAAGACCTGTTTTCCCAACTTGTCATTTCCCCACACACCCACAGACAGGAGCACGCGCCTCCCCAGTAAATAAATCTGGGCCACTTTTCAGCATCGTTTAACGTCCCCGGGAAGGTTGGATCACGTGGCATCCAGCAGCAGCCCATTAGCTGACAGGCTGAAGCATATCATATTGAATTCCACGGCCCGCGGAGCCCGCGAGACCCCGTGCTGCTCGGAAATCTGCGCTGATTTATTACAATGCAATCGTGCTGCTCATTTCCTATAATGAACACGTTGCCCCTGCCTCTTGCCAGGACCGCTTCCCCACACCTCCAATGGGGGTGGGAGGACCTTGAACTCACTCCCTGTCTACAGCTTGAACGGAAGAGGGGATGACTGGGAAGGGGGAGGTTGTGGCGGGCGGGGGGTGGGGGGCGGCAAGGGCCAGTGCTGGGGGCTGACCTTGGGTGCTGCTTGCAGAGAGTCCTTGAGGCATTGTACTGTCCGCCTGTCCCCCACACTTCTTACCCCTGTCCTGTGTCTCCCCGCTCATCTACCCCTGCCCCCGGGTCTCCTGGCCCTTGGCCACTGCTGCAGCAGCACCCATGGACAGGCCAGCCAGGGACTCAGCCCCTGACGCCCACAGCCTGGCCAGAGCCTGGTACATCTGCCTCTGTCCCACCTTCTGGGACCCCACAGGCCTGGGCGTCTGCCTTCAGCAGGTGCCATGCGCACCAGTCAGAGCTCTGCTCAGACTAAACTGCGGCACATCCCTTATGATCAGCCGCTCAAGATGGCAGCTCTCTTGCCCTCTGTGCACCCCCTGCTTGACCAAACCCTGCTTCCCCCACACCCTATCACCTGAGCATCTTTACCCCCTAGTGATTGTTCTAGTCCTTAGGCCACAGAGCAGCTCCACCTGCTATTATTAAAGGGAACCATCTGCCCTCAAGATGGTCATTAACCTGAGGCACTGTGAGGCATGGGCTCCAGCCACTGGTTTCCCTGGTGACTGATGAGCCAACCCACAGTCAGTTTCCCTATAAATGGCAGCCTCCTTCTCCCCTGAGTGGCCAGGATGGCCGCCACACCCTGCCTGTGCTCACTATGGGGTGTTGTTTCGGACGTGTAAGATCCCCTATCCGATAAACCATTGATATCTCTGTGGCTGTATGCAGGCGCTTTCTTCAGTCTCAAGGCTCGGCAACGTGTAGGCTTGCAGGCCTGCAGCAAGCAGCGCAATAATTGGTAAGTCAGCCAGGAAGGCAAGGGCTTCCCAGGTGGCACAGTGGTAAAGAATCTGCCTGCAATGCTGGAGACATAGGAGACAAGGGTTTGATCCCTGGGTCAGGAAGATCCCCTGGAGGAGGAACTGGCAACCCACTCCAGTACTTTTGCCTGGGAAGTCCCACGGACAGAGGAGCCTGGCAGGCTACAGTCCATGGGGTCACAGAGAGTCGGACACAACCGAGTGGCTGAGCATGTTCTAGGAAGTGGAGGAAACTCCCATGAGCACCGAGAGTTGTGGAAATGAGGATGGGGAACCAACAGTTGTGGAGTCATCGGGGGTGGGGGCTGTCCCCCAGTACATGGGGCCCTGTGACCCCTGACCACCCTGAGAGATATCTTTCCCTCCCACCATGTTGATGACATTCCGGTAACCTCAGTCTCTTTCCAGTTTAAACGTAGTAGCCCCGGGCTCCTGGCTCATCTGACCACATGGGGATGGGTGGTGAGTACAGACAAAATGCCCGGACCTAGATTGTCTATCAAATACCTGGGTGTTCTCTAGTTGGGTAAGACAAGATACCTCTCACCCCCACCCCTAAACAGCTACAGACACAGGCTTTAGGGACATTAACTCAGAGATGGTAACTGGACATGGCTAGTTACCCAGAATGGACTGGTTGGGGCCCGTGGCAACAGCAAAATAATAGAGTAGCCTGGGGCTTCCGGTCTCAGCCACAGGAGGGGGCAAAGTTATACGCAGCCTACGGTGTGTTACAACAAGTGAGACACATTACAAAAGGCCTATTCAAGTGGTTGAGCAATGCAAAGCCCACTATTGGGGATCTAGAACAGTTGTGTGCACCATTCGGGACCACCATGGACATCGAGAGTGACCAAGGGGCCACCTTGAAGTTGAGAAATGGGCTGATAAGATTGCCCCAGGCTGGTGTTTCTGCTCTTCCTACAGCCCCACTATTGTGGGGTTAATTGAAAACATGATGGACCATGTAATCATGGAGATGGGAGCCACTCTCAGCCGTGGACCAGGAACCATCACTGAGCATCCCAGCAGTTATCATCCCAGGGTCTACGCCATGTTCACCCAGAGGCAGCTAGTCACCATCTGAGCTCAGCTATTGGTCAGGACAGTCAGTCATCTTTGCCCTTGTGAAGGGAGCACTTTATGAGCTGGTCCTGGGGCTGGCAGGTAAGTCCCTGGTGGTTAGGGTTCCCTACCCTGTGGGGAACAGGACAGGTTCCCCCTACTGGAGAAAGCATTGTATTAGCCCTGCAGTCGGTTGTTACGTGATATGATGCTGCAGGACAGAAGCTACAGGCAGGGGTGACGTCATCTCAGGATGTGATCACTGCTCGTATTTTGCTCAATGATCACCCTCTCCCATGTATCGTGCCTGTTAAACATCTTCGATTTCCAGGCTGGGTGGAGAGAGTCTGTTCATGGACTGGGCAACAATGGTGGCCTCTCTGCAAAAGGAGTCTGATTGCTGGCTTTACAGTGGCAGGCCGTGGTCGTCCTCCTCTGGACTGCCATGAAAAATTGACCGGATAAGTGCCTGGCTTACTCTTGATCCTCATTAGCGCTGGTATCTGGCTCGTATTTGTGGGCTCTGGTTGCAGTGCACCTCTGCATACCGAATCTCCGCGATATCTCTAAGGAGCGGCCGACCAAAAAATTGTAAGGGTTGTGCGGGGTACGTAGGGAAGGGGTGTGTGGTCAGGCCACTCAAGATGGCAGCTCACTTGCTGTCTCTGCGTTCCCAGCTCGACCAGGCCCTGCCTCTCCTGCCCCCTATCACCTGTGCACCTTTAGCCCCTAGTGATTGTTCTAGTCCTTAGGCCAGAACGGCTCCACCTGCTAGCTCATTGACGGGAAATATCTGCCCTCATGATGGTCATTAACCTGAGGGGCAGTGAGGGACATGCCCCAGCTGCTGGTTTCTCCGGTGACTGAGTCAATCTGACGTCAATTCCTCCCTATAAATGGCAGCCTAGTCCTCCCCCGAGGAGCCAAGATTGCTACCATGTCCTGCCTGCCATCTGCTGCACACCGTGGGGTGTTGTTCCAGGACCCTTTGTTTTGGACTGGTCCGATAAGTCATTGATATCTCTGTGGCTCTTTCCAGACTCTTTTTCTTCGGCCCAGAGGCCAGGCATCTACAAGCTTTGTAGGCCTGCGGGGTGCAGTCCAACACATACCCACACTGATATACAGACCACCTGGACAGAACCACATTCAAACACACTCCTGGATATCGGCTCCCATCCCAACACGTAGGCTACACAGACCCATGCCACACCCATCAGTTTGTGTTCTTGACTCTCCCACCCGTACACACGGAGACTCACATATACACTTCTACACGCATTTTGAATTTTCAAGCAGCAGATAAAATTTTGTTATTAAATTCCTACTTTCATTGCTCTGTGGTCAAGAAATATGACCTTTCCTCTTATGAACCTACTTTGTGCCTAGCATGGTGTTAGGTGCTAAGTGTACAAAGTTGAATGAATTTGGATGCTACAGCCTAATAACAGAAAACAAATTCACTTTGACAATCTGATGTAACATCTGATACAGCAGAATCCCAGCACCTATATTTTCTTAATGTTTTATGTATTTTTCTCTACTTAGATTGATTTCTTTTGTTTCTATCACCTAAACACTACTAGACCAAAAAAATATTTTCATTGCTATAATCACTTGCTTTTCTTGAATTACTAGTGTGAATGGGCATATTTTCTTCTCTTTACTATCCATTTGTATTCCTTCTTTGTGACTTGCCATTTCATATCCTCTGCCAACTTTTCTGCTAGTATGATTGTTTAACTCTCCAGATTTCCAGTTATTTGTCTTTTGCAATATTCTTGGATAATTCTTCAGGCTGATATGCTAGCAAGGACCACGACTTTGACTTTTAAGCACATGTGTTCTGTTTCACTCTTAGCAATAATATGCTTTAATCCCAAGTTTGTTTTCAAGTCACTCCTTTTTCTCGGCACATTCCCATTTATAGAGGAAGCATCATTTTAGGTATTTCAGCATCATTCAGAACCTACGGAGAGGTTTCTACAGGCTGACACATTAAGACCTGCTGTATTGTGCAGAGCAAAGTAAGACTTGCTGTTGCCAGTGGAGATGACAGTTCAGGAAGGAATCTCCCTGGGAATTTGCCCTCGAGGTTGGCGTTTTCATCTGTTCCTCCATTCAGGCTGTGCCTGCCCCGCCCCCCACCCCCCAACCACAACTGGGCACAAGGGTCTGGGAGCAGCTCCCTCTCCCCCTCCTCTGAGCAGCCTACACCTGCCACAGGCGTCTGTTGGAACACTTGTTAAACTTTAGATTCCATGAAACTAGAGCTACAGATGCAAATTTGTGATTTCTAAAATGTGCACATGTATATGTGTTTGAATGTATACTTGTATATATACACACAGTATATTTGTTTCCTAGCTCTGTCTGCTGGAAAGGTCAAGAAGAAAGGACATTCTAGCAGCTCTCGGATCTTGGTCTGTAATTGCATTCCCCAGAGTTCCACAGAGAAATGACTAATCCCGAGCTGGGGCAGGGCAGGTACAAGATGAGCCTGGAACATGTGGTGAAGCTAGAAAGTAAGGGAATGTTCAAAAACCACATTGAAGGCATGTCACAGGACAGGGGCACCAGCTTGGAGGGGCTCCCAGTGGCCAAACTGGGGAGTGTTTGAGCACCAAAACAATCAAGTTGAGTAATGAACTGTAAGCCCTGAAAAACAGACACGTGAGTCCACACTGACTTGGGAAGAAGGGAAGATCTTTGCTGACAGTAAATGTCTGAAACAACCACTGAAGAGGAAGTTTTAGAATTGGAAAGTCATCTTTTGCAACCATCCCGGTAAAGACTGGATCGTTCCATCATTAAGCGTTGTTGAATTTTGGTAATGAGCAAGATATTTGTATGGTGTCAGACTATCTCCCCACAGACTGCATGTTGGTTGCAAGCAAAACTTAAAAAATACCCAGTAAATATACAGTGGAGAAATTGGATCACACCCTGATGAGGTGATCAAAATTAACATTACCAGGGAGGGATAGACAGGCGTCAGGTGTCTCCACATGCCTTACTCTAAGAAGGAACTCCATATGCTCTCTGCAGTCTTTTGGCCAAGAACGAATAACCAGAAACTAGTCACAAGGAAACATCAGACAAATGCAAAATGCTATTTTTAAAAGGACGTGTGGGGAGGAATGGTTGGTTTTATTCTTCTGATGTCAATGCCGTAAAAGATAAAGAACACCATAGAGGCGCTCTAGATTAAACGAGGCTGAAGAGACATGACAGCTAAATGCAATCTCTGACCCCCAGACTGGATCCTGTGCTGGAGGGGAAAAAATAGTATAAAAGGATATTATCGGGTCTACTGAGAACATTGGAATGTGAACGTTAGATGAGAGAAAATTCTGTACCGATGTTAAATTGAGGTGGGTGACTATATTGTGATTATGTAAGAGAATATCTCTAATCTTACTAAATATTCACTGAAGTTTTTAGAAGTAAAGGGCTGGGACAAATGTAACTTATCATCAGGAGTTCTGGGCGGGGGGGAACCCTCTGTGTGTGTGTGTGTGAAGAGAAAGAGGGTGGGAAATGATAAATGAGGAACAACAAAACAAATGTTAATAGGATAATCTATTAAAAGACACATGGGTGTTCTCTATACTGCTGGTTTTAGAAAAACTTGCTCTAGGTTTGAAATTCTTTCCAAATCCAAAGTTTTCTTTTAAAACTTAAGACCCTAGGCCTTGAAATTTTAGACAATGTGCAAAAATAATCATGAGGAAGGAAAAAAAAAATCTGCATGCACAGAAATGAGGTCTTTCAGAAGCCTTGATAAACTAACAACAGATAGCCATAGAGGGATTTGTGGATGACAGAGTTCCTTTTAACTTTGCGTGCTTCTGTTATGTTTTGTCATTTTTTTTTAAAAACGGGAGTCAATAAAAATTGTGAAAAACATTGAAATAAAAAAAAGATGATTGGGCCTCCTAAATCCATAACCAGTTTCATTGCCCTTGAGATACTGTGCAGCTCTGTCAATTATATTATTAAAAAAACTGACCATAATACATGTGATATTTGTCCTTAGAAACCAAAATAAACTGTCTGGTGGAATACACTTGATTATTGCCTATGGATGAACTAGTCTTGTGTTTCTATTAGTAAAATCTTCAGCATCTGTGATTGCCTCTCTAAGTGTGGCTCTTTGAATTCTCCTCTGAATTGGTTATGACAGCTGGCTGGATCCCTCCTTAATTAATGAGTTGTGCATGTTCAGTGGTGTCCAACTCTTTGCGACCCCATGGGATGTAGCCCACTAGACTCCTCTGTCCATGGAATTTTCCAGGTGAGAATACTAGAGTGGGTTTCCATTTCCTGCTCCAGGGGGGTCTTCCTGACCCAGGGATCAAATCCATTGCATTGACAGGCGGATTCTTTACCAGTGAGCCACCAGGGAAATCAATTAATGAGTTAAAAACACTAAATATATGTTCAACTTATGTTTGTGTGAAAGTTATGCTTTACCTATTTAAAAAATTTTCCTTTAACACAAGTGTTTGTTACTTTTATAATTCAGGTAAAGCCTGGAAACATTATGAAAGTATTCCAGAGACTCCCCAGAGATCTAACTCAGATCTGCAGGGAGGTCTCCCTTCCGGTTGGCAGCGTTGACTCCCCGATGAGTGTGAAGCCAAACTTCACACATCAGCCAAGCGGGGACACCCCGGGAACCCACCCCAGCCTTCCCAGGAACTCTGCCTCAGGGGAGTGGGGTCCCCAGTCCCCTCAGTACCAGAGTCACTGGCTGACCAGGAGGGCATGGCCAAAATCAAACTACCATCCTAGGGAAAAAGAGCTATTTATGTTTCTGATTGGCGAGGCCTCTCAGAAGGCAATACATCCTAGGCTAATTTGCTTTCTGGATGTTTCAAGGATATATGAAAAAGATGCCAATGGAGAGTCACAAAAATAGCAGTAAATGTTAAACATTTATGTTGAATCCACAAATGTTTTAATACAAATTCAGTAACAGCAAAATATAATTGTACGGTTCATTGGAGCGGAGGTGTGCTCTGGAAACGGGCTGTTTCCTGCACACCCACCATCTATCTTGTGCGTACAACCTCACCAGATTGTCCAGATTTGAGGTCTCCTGTCCACCTGCCTCTTATACCCACAGGCCCAGCCTGTTGACAGGCACCAACTGCTATCTGGAAAAGCAGTTTCAGTTTTGTGTACTTACTGTGTATTCAGCCACTTGACTGAACCAGGAGCACTTTTTGGTTGCTTCCCAGGGAAATTCTAAGATGACCCTATCTTTTGCCTTCTCTTTCCCAATAGTTATAATTATTTTCTCTCCTGCCTTTTTGCCTTGAAATGTAGCAGAATCCTGCATCTAAATCTGTTTCTCACCTCACTGGGAAGGGCTGTTATGTTTTACTCTTAAGGATGATGTTGACTATTGACTTGAGATATTTTAGTTTTTAAATGTGTCTTTATTACAAAAGCAAAAGTATGGTCAGGAAAAAAAAAGACTTAAAAAATAATGATTAAGCCCCAAGATGGTGAGAAGGAATAAAAAGTCATTCATTTTCTCATTTATCTCTAGGTCAGTGTTTTGTTAACACTTTGGTATATGTCCTTAATAATAATTAGGATTTTATTAAAATAATAATTATTGCTCCCAGAGCACATGGCACTTATTTATTATGTGTCAATCATGGTGCTGAGTATACAAGTGACAAGCATTATTTCAGCAAATCGTTCCACAGTACCTCTCTATAGTATAGATACGATTACCACCACATCACAGTCAATCCTAAAGGAAATCAACTCATTTCCTTGTACTCACTGGAAGGACTGATGTTGATACTTTGGCTTCCTGACGTGAAGAGCTGACTCATTGGAAAAGACCCTGATGCTGGGATAGACTGACAGCAGGAGGAGAAGGGGGTGACAGAGGATGAGATAATTGGATGGCATCTTGATTCAATGGACATGAGTTTGAGCAAACTCTGGGAGACAGTGAAGAACAGGAAAGCCTGGCATACTGCAGTCCGTGGGATCTCAAAGAGTCGGACATGACTGAGCAATTGAACAATGGTTCAGGACACAGACTGAGGATATTTCCAATTTACCTAAGATCATAGGCTAATCAACAGCCATGAAGAGCACCCAGGTCTCCTTTATGCCTGAGCTCCGGCTCTTATCTACATTACTATCTCCTAATACAAAACTTTTTTGAAAATAGATTTTTAAAACTAAGCTAGAATCCTTCTGAACATATTATTCTTTATCAGCTTTTACACCTAATATATTATTAACATCTTCAATGTTATTTATTATTCCTCTACAGATTTAATGGCTGCATAGAGTTTCGTTATATGGATATATTTTATTTATTCTTAAATGGCTCCATATCAAAACAAGAAATAAAGGCCAGTCATGAAATATTTAAACAATAGTAAGAACATAAAGTAGAAAATGCAAGTTTTCCTTTCCATCCTGCTGAGCCCCACTTCTCAGAGGAAGTTACCATTAAGAGTATGTGTTTGCTTTCCCATAGTTCTTCTACGTAACTTATTACAGGTGATGTAAGTTCAGTTCAGTTCAATGACTCAGTCATGTCCAACTAATTTTCTCTAAAAGAATGGGTATACCAATCTACTGCTTGACTTGCATACATAATATATCATGAATATCATTCCAAATCTATTCATCATTTTTTAATATTTTATCTATCTTTTAAAAATATTTTTTAAATTACACTATAATTGATTTACAATATTGTTCATTTCAGGCATACAGCAAAGTGAGACAGTTTTACATGTGTGTGCATATATATAAAGAGTGTTGTTCAATTGCTAAGTTATGTCCAACTCTTTGTGAGTCTATATACATAGATTCTTTTTTAGATTCTTTTTCATCATTGGTTATTACAAGATATGCAATATAGCTCTCTGTGCTATATAGTAAATATATATACTGTATATATATATATGTGTGTGTATATATATATATATATATACTGTATACTTTAGCCATTCATCTCTTGACAAGTACTTAGATAGCTTCCATGTCTTGGTTTTTGTAAATATTGCTGTTATGAACATTGGGGAGCATGTATCTTTTTTTAAAATTGAAGTATAGCCTTTATTTTTGGGCTTCCCTGGTAGCTCAGATGGTAAAGAATCTGCCTGCAATGTGGGAGACCTGGGATAGATCCCTGGGTTGGAAAGATCCCCTGGAGGAGGGCTTGGCAACCCACTCTGGTATTCTTCCCTGGAGAATCCCATGGCCAGAGGAGCCTGGCGTACTACAGTCCATGGGGTCGCAAAAAGTTGGACACAACTGAGCGACTGCGTGCTGGGTTATATTATTGTTGTTCAGTTGCTAAGTCATACCCAACTTTTTGTGACCCTGCGGACTGCGGCACACCATGCTTCCTTGTCCTTCACCATCTCCTGGAGTTTGCTCAAATTCATATCCATTGAGTCAGTGATGTTGTCTAATCATCTCATGCTCTGTTGCCCTCCTCTCCTTTTGCCGTCAGTCTTTCCCATCAGCAGGGTCTTTTCCAATGAGTTGGCTCTTCACATCAGGTGGCCAAAATACTGGAGCTTCAGCATCATCAGTCCTTCCAAAATATATCCAGGGTTGATTTCCTTTAGGATTGATTGATTTGATCTCCTTGCAGTCCAAGGGATTCTCGAGAGGCTTCTCCAGCACCACAATTCAAAAGCATCAGTTCTTTGGTGCTCAGCCTCCTTTATGGTTGAAATCTCACATCCATATATGATTACTGGAAAAATCATAGCTTTGACTATAGGGATCTTTGTTGGCAAAGTGATGTCTTTCCTTTTTAATATACTATCTAGGTTTGTCAGTTTCCTTCCAAGGAGCAAGTGTCTTTTAATTTCATGACAGCAGTCACCGTCCACAGTGATTTTGGAGCCCAAGAAAATAAAATCTGCCACTGTTTCCACTTTTCCCCTATTTGCCATGAAGTGATGGGACCAGATGCCATAATCTTAGCTTTTTGAATGTTGAGTTTTAAGCCAGCTCGTTCACTCTCCTCTTTCACCCTCATCAAGAGGCCTAGTTGCTCTTCACTTCTGCCATTAGAGTGGTATCTGTATAGCTGAGGTTGTTAATATTTCTCCTGGCAATTTTGATTCCAACTTGTGATTCATCCAGCCTGGCATTTCACATGACGTACTCTGCATGGAAGTTAAATAAACAGGATGACATTATACAGCCTTGTCATTCCCCTTTCTCAATTTTGAACCAGTTGTTCTATGTAATGTTCTAATGGTTGCTTCTTGACCTGCATACAGGTTTCTCAGGAAACAAGTAAGGTGGTCTGGTATTCCCTTCTCTTTAAGAATTTTCCACAGTTTGTTATGATATACACAGTCAAAAGCTTTAGCATAGTCAGTGAAGCAAAAGTAGGTATATTTCTGGATTCCCTTACTTTCTCTACGATCCAGCGAATGTTGGCAATTTGATCTTTGCTTCCTCTGCCTTTTCTAAACCCAGCTTGTACATCTGCAAGTTTTTGGTTCACATACTGCTGAAGCCTAGCTTGAAAGGGAAAGATATATCCAACTGAATGTAGAGTTACAGAGAATAGCAAGGAGAAATAAGGTCTTCATCAATGAACAATGCAAAGAACTAGAGGGAAACAACAGAATGGAAAAGACTAGAGATCTCTTCAAGAAAACTGGAGATATCAAGGGAACATTTCATGCAAGGGTGGGCACAATATTGGACAGAAACAGTAAGGACCTAACAGAAGCAGAAGACGCTAAGAAGAGGTGGCAAGAATACAAAGAACTATACAAAAAGTCTTAATGACCCAGATAACCCCAATGATGTGGTTACTCACCTAGAACCAGACATCCTGGAGTGTGAAGTTAAGTAGGCCTTAGGAAGCATTACTATGAACAAAGCTCGTGCAGCTGATGGAATTCCAGCTAAGCTCTTTTAAATCCTAAAAGATGATGCTATTAAAGTACTGCACTCAATATGTCAGCAAATTTGGAAAACTCAGCAATGGTCACAGGATTGGAAAAGGCCAATTTTCATTCCACTTCCAAAGAAAGGGCAATACCAAAGAATATTCAAACTACTATACAATTGTGCTCATTTCACATGCTCATTTTGGTTATATACATATAAAATATCTTCAAAATATAGTTTCTTTTTCAGATTCTTTTCCATTATAGATTATTACAAGTTATAGAATATAGCTCCCTGTGCTATATAGTAAGTCCTTGTTGCTTATCTATTTTATAGATAGTAGTGTATATCTGCTAATCCCAAACTCCTGATTTATCCCTCCTCTCTTCCCCCTTAGTAACCATAAGGTAGTTTTCAATGTCTGTGAATCTGTTTTATAAATAAGTTCATCTGTATCATTTTTTTTAGATGCAACATATAAGTGGCACCATATATTTGTCTTTCTCTGACTTCACTTGGTATGAATGTGGGTCTATCCATATTGCTGAAAATAGCATTATTTCATTCTTTTTCATGGCAGAGTAATAGTCCAATGTTTGTGTGTGTGTGTGTGTATATATATATATATATATATACACACACATATCACATCTTCTTTATCCATTCATCTGTTTATGGACATTTAGGTTGCTTATATGTCTTGGCTGTTATAAACAGTGCTTTTATGAACATTGGGAGCATGTATCTTATCACATTAGAATTATCTTTTTTGGATATATGTCCAGGAGTTGGATTACTGGATCGTATGGTAACTCTATTTCTAGTTTTTTAGGAAACCTCCATACTGTTCTCCATAGCGGCTGCACCAACTTACATTCCCACCAACAGTGTAGGAGGGTCCCCTCTGCCCCGTACCCTCTCCAGCATTTGTTACTTGTGTACTTTTTGGTGAAAGCCATTCTGACCAATGTGAGGGGATATCTCATTGTAGTTTTGATTTGCACTTCTAATAATTAGCAATGTTGAGCATCTTTTCATGTGTCTATTGGCCATCTGTATGTCTTCTTTGGAGAAATGTCTACTTCTGGATCTTATGACCATTTTTGATTGGGCTGGTTTCTTTGTTTTTGATATTGAGTTGTATGAGCTGTTTGTATATTTTGGAAATTAATCCCTTGTCAGTCACATCATTTGCAGATATTTTCTCCCATTCCACAGGTTGTCTTTTCATTTTGTTTATGGTTTCCTTTGCTGTACAAGAGCTTGCTAGTTTGGTTAGGTCCCATTCATTTATTTTTGCTTTTATTTCTATTGCCTTGGGAGATTGACGTAAGAAAACACCACTATGATTTATGTCAGAGAATGTTTTACCTATGTTCTCTTCTAAGAGTTTTATAGTGTCACATCTTATATTTAAGTCTTTAGGTCTTTAAGTCTTTATTTTTGTATATGGTCTGAGTGTGTGTTCTAACTTTATTGATTTATGTAGAGCTGTCCAGCCTTCCCAACAGCATTTGCTGAAGAGACTTTCTCTCATTGTATATTCTTGCCTCCTTTGTCCAAGATTAATTGACTGTAGTTATGTGGGTTTATTTCTGGATTCTGTTCCATGGAGCCATATGTCTGTTTTTGCGCCAATACCATGCTGTTTTGATTACTGTAGCTTTGTAATATTGGCTGAAGACTAGGTCTCACTCCCACTTTCTATTTCTGGAAGAATACTTCATCTTTGTATTCTGTTACTCCTGTTAGGTATTTTATCTTTGGTTATACAAAAAATCTAGTAACAGCTCTTTTGTGATCTGGGTTTTTGTTTTTTTTTTTTTAACATCCTATTCTTGTTTTATCTCCCTAAGGATATTATGTTTTGGTGGAGGGTTGTTTTTTAATGCGCTTCTCTTTCCTACATTGTCTCTTTCTCGTTTCTTTTCTTTGGCTGGTTGATTTGGACTTTTCCTTGAAACTTTTTTTTTTAAGCTATTATATTTGCAAATAGGGGAGTTTGTTAGGACCAGTGAAGCAAAGGCCTGGGGAAATTCGTATCTAGTTTCTTTTACTTGTTGGAAGCTCTGCTCTCCGAGGGGTCCTGGCTGGCTGTGCTCTTTGCGTGTGTGTGTGTGTGTGTGTGTGTGTGTGTGTGTGTGTGTGTGTGTGTGTGTGTGTGTGTGTGTGTGTGTGTGTGTGTGTGTGTGTGTGTGTGTGTAAAGGCCCAGGACACACTGATCAGTGAGTGTCGTGTGTGTGTGTGTGTGTAAAGGCCCAGGACACACTGATCAGTGAGTGTCGTTGTAGGATGTTGGAACAGTGATACAGCCTTTACATTGAGAGATATGTGGAGGTCTTTTCTCCGAAGCCAGTTTTTCCAATGAAGAATGTTCCAGTCATCTATCTGGGGAACAGATGCCTGTTCCTGGGCATTCTGGGAGCCTTGCAGGTGCTGGTGGGCTGGGCACTCGAGGGCAGCTCACTTCATCCCTCCCTGCTCCTTATAGACCTGTACCTCTCAGAGCTCTGTTCTGCCTGGTGTCCCCACATCCGGAGCCTACCTGGCTCGATTCCTCCAGGGGATGTCCAGCTCCTTACAAGGTGAGGTGGCAAAGAGGACTTTTCCCTGGCTGTGCAGAACACAGGGAGAAGGCTGGAGTCTGGTTCCCCCATTTCCAACCTGGTATCCTTGCTTGAGGGTTTCCCAGGTGGCTCAGTGGCAAAGAACCCACCTGCAATGCGTGGATTTGATCTCTGGGTTGGGAAGATCTCCTGGAGAAGGAAATGGCAACCCACGCCAGTATTCTTGACCGGGACACCCCACGGACAGAGGATCCTGGTGAGCTACAGTCCATGGGGCTGCAGAGTCAGACATGACTTAGTGACTAAACAACGACCCTTGCTTGGCCCCCCCATCACGCTGGGCCCCACAGGGCTAATCAGTTCATTTCTGGTTCATCTCTTCCTCTGCTAATTTAGTCAACCACCTTTCATCAACTTTCAGCTGCCAAAGCCTTTCACGTTCTTTTAAATACTGCTGCCTCCTTCCACGTTAATTCTGACCTTATGAGTGACAATCTTTTTGGTCCTTTCCTATCAGTATAGTGGTGCTTGCAAAGGAAAAGAGATGAATGCATGTCATCAATATACCTTGTTTAATTAGAAGACTATTTCTCTTAAAAACTTAATCTTACTGATTCAAGATTTTTTAAACTTTCTGATAGAATAACCAAGTAAACATTTTTTTAGTGATCTCTAGTTTTATTGCTTCAAGGTACAAAATGTGGCCCAAACTGTTTCTCTGGCCGACTTTCTGAGGTTGTCCTATCTCGACGTATGCAGTCAGCTTTGGGTAATGTTCCAAGTATGTTCGAAAGAAGGTATGTTCTCTCTAGGGTAAGATCTTGATGTATTCCTGCTTATTAAACTTTATTAATTATTAAAATCCTCTGAGTTCTTAACGTCTCCTTGATCTGTCATAAACTAATACTGGTGCTGTGTTAGTCTCAAATGCAATTGTGTTTTTGCCGATTATTTTTCCTCTTGCATTTCTGGCAGTTTTTGCTTTCTATCCGATGTTCCTTAATCCACATGTGGAAGTTCGTGGCTCTTGTAGCTTCATTATAAGTGCCTCTGTCAACATGAAAAATTTTTCTGTTGCATCTGGTGCTATTTCCTTGAGTTTTGTATTTACAGAGCATCGCCCCAGCAGAGGGACCAGGGTCAGCACTGCAGAAACGCTGAGGCAGTCCATGGTTTGGCAACGAGGTGGCAGAGGTGTGACAGATAAAACAGGTGACAGAGGGCTGGGGAAAGGGCAGGAGGTGGAGACGGCAGGTCCCTGCAGACAGTACACTTTAAAAAACGCTGTCTGAGGGAAGAAAAGCTGCCTGGAGCAGGTGACGAGCAGGTGGAGAGCTGGTGTTCTAAATGCTGTGAGCAGCAGCAGCAGGTGCTGAAGAGCGAGGAGGGATGAAAGCAAGGGGGTGGCCGGGGCTGCCTCTTCCGTCGCCCCTGCAGGGATGGAACAGCGCGGGCAGGGGTGCCCAGCTGGCGGTGAGCCAGGGCAGAGGGTCACTGTGGCACCCCCCGACCCCCACCCCCACCCCGTGGGGTAGGAGGATGGCTCTCAGAGCAGTGAGAGCATCTGTCTGAGAGGTCTGCAAAGAGGTACCACGGTGGAGAACAGGGCAGGAAGGCCTCGCTGAGAGGGCAGATGGGAGCCCAGGGAGCCCGGTCTGAAAGGGGAGTGTTTCTTTCTCCTGCAGTCCTCACCCTGTGCAGGTGCAGCCGAGGGGCTTGGGCACTGGCTAGCTCCCAGCAAAGGCCCTGGTTCAGCCTTGCGGGCAGGAAGGAGGTCACGCACTGGGGCATTGCAGGTATCAGAGGCTTTTTTATGTCTAGTTCAGTCACAAGCTGCTGGTGACCCTGGACCAACCTCCTTCCCTCCTGGAGCCAGATTTCAGGGGCTGGGGCAGCAGAGTTTGGCAGGAGCTGGTGTCCACTACAGGGGAGTCCAGGGGGTCAGGCTCTGGGGGACTAGAGGGAGGAAGAGACCCCAGTCCTCCTTCCCTGCCCTCAACTGCCACTGGGGTGAACCAAGTGCTGGGGTCCCCTGGTACAGAACTGTCAGTCTATGACTTGGGAGTCACCCCACAACCTGGGAGTCACCCCATGACTCAGGGGTCACCCCTGGAGAAGCTGGAGACACAGCTGCATGGAGAGGCGAGGCAGGCTTAAAATAGCTAAATAAATCTTTAATATTTCTAATTGCAAATGTACAGAAATTGCACAGCCACACAGTCTTAGAACACCAACAACCTTCTCTGTACATTATTACATAGTTAGAGTCACAGCTGGAGGGAGGCGCTCTGGCCAAGACTCCAACATTTGCATTTTTTTCCTTTTCACATACTTACAAAAGGCGGGGCGGGAGGTGGAGTAGTGGGGCTAGGGGACTGGGGGAGTGTGTAGAAAAAGAGGGGCTGTTTCCCTGGGGTCTGCCTCACGCAGACGGATGGGGTGGGAGGGGGTGGGAGGTGTTCGCTGGGGCAGATGCTCTGCAGGGTGGGGGGACGCCTGGAGCTCTGCCCTGGGTTCCCCACCCCCACTCTGGGCAGTTGCAAAGTCTTCACTTAAAGGAAGTTTGGCAGTTTCCTTCACCCTAAACATCAAAGTTAGGCGGAAAGAGTCAGGCCTCTCTGTTGGCAGGAGAGGGCCGGGGGAGAGCCTTCTCTGGCGGCAGGGCGGCTGGGCTCAGGACCCCCGCCCTCCCACCCCTCCCTCGGGGACGCAGGTTCAGGGTGACCCAGGAGGGGGTGCGCGTTCCCCGGCCACCCAGACAGCACGCTGCAAAACCCCAACCCCCAGACCCCCGACCTGTGCCTCCTGCCCAATACTGTCCTCTAGATTAAAAATAAAATAAAAAACCGTCGGAGAGCAGCGGGCCCGGGCAGCCCTCGGCAGCACCAGGACTGAAGGACTATGTACAACCATTGGGTGAAATAGTTACATTACAGTCAAACACCAAGAACATTTACAAAAATCGTCAGACTTGCAGTTCAGATAAAAATCTGTGGAGAGTCTGTACACTTTTACAGTTTTTGCACTAAGTAGATAAGGCTCTCGGCCCGAGAGCTCGCAACCCATGCCAAGGGCCGCCAGCACCGGCCTCCGGAGCCCGGCTGTGCAGGCCCTGGGACCCTCCCCCTGTATTGCTAAGAGGCGCTCAGTTCAGTCCGAGGTCGCTCAACGAGGCATCGGCGGGAGAGGGGTGGGGAGGATTCGCCGGGCAGAAGAGGGGTGCGGGCAGGAGAGGGGTGCGTCAGAACCAGAGGCGGACGTCCCTGGGGCCAGGCCCTGCCTATGCGGCCAGAGGAGTGGGGCAGGGCCTCCACCCCGCCACGGCCTGCCTTCCTGAGGTCTGTGACCTTTCGGGGGGTCCTGCCCGCTCCCCACCAGCAGGTCTCTGGGCTAACTGAACTGCAGGTTCCACCCCAGGACGGGGTGCAGTGTGGTCTGAGCTGTGGCCCCCTGTTGCTCCCCTTCCTGGGGGAACTCTGGGTCCCAGTGGAGCAGCTCCCGCCCCAGAGGCAGGAAGGGGTGTCTCCCCAGCTTTCCCACGGCTGAGGGTAGTCGGGGTGGCTCCTGGCTGCGGGATGGACGCCCCAGCTCTGGCCCCGAGATTCCCCAGGGTCAGGGGTGGGAACAGGGACGAGAGAGACCCAAGTTCCTGCCCATCTATGTCCCACAAGGGCGGGAGCAGGGGGCAGCGGGGAGGGCCCACAAGCTACAGAACAGCCTGGGGCTGAGGGACAGCGGCCCCAGCCGTGGGTGGGCCCCTCCCCTGTCTGCAGCGCCTGGGTCCTCGGCGGGCCCGGGAGGGTGAGGCAGAGGCCGGCCGCATGCACGGGGGCGGGTGCAGGCTGCCGCGGTCTTGGAGAGGGAGCAAGTCTAACATCCTCCAGGGCCGCTATTTCCCATGCAGTGCGCACGCTCAATTTAAAAGGCCCCTGTGTTCCAGCAAGCGAGCTTTTGTTTCTAATGCATACTGTGAAAGGAAAAAAAATCACAGTTATCCACCTTCTCAGGGCCTGTGGGCACTAGAATTCTTTTTCTAACCATCCACCAGGAAAGCTCAGCCTGTCTCTCGGGAGGGCGGGGGGGTGAGGTGGGGTGCACCTGCTGGCCACTCCCTGCGGGGCCACCGTGCAGGCACGCGGGCTCTGGGAGACAGGCGGCCACTGCTACGGTGCTACCTGGGCCAGCTCTGCCCACATCTTTGGCTTCGGCGGGGGGGCCCCCAGTGCATCAGCCTGGGCACCCCGTGGCAAGTGAGGGAGGCCCTGATCTTCCCACGGGTACAAGGGCCCAGAAGGAAGAGCTGAGATCCTCACTGGGTCTACAGACTGTCTATTTGACAGAGTTAGGGCGGGAGGGGGTGGGCAGAGGGGCTGGGGACAGGTGTGGGGGTGACGCCTCGGCTCCTCACAGCCAGGAAGGGGCCCCGAGCATGCAGTGGCAGGTGCTCAGGGTGGAGACAGATGGGGGGACACAGCGCTCTGGCAGCTCCGTCCTCCCCACCCTCTGCCTGCCTGCTGACCACCCTGTCGGCTTCTGGAACCGAGCAATAGGTCCCACAGGGCAGCTCCTGGCTGCCCGGGAGTCCTGGGTCCCTGGGAGGCGAGGGGAAGCCACGGCAGGAGGCCCCTGGCTCTCTGACCCTCCAACTCTTCGGGCGGCTCCCCCTGTGCGGAGGAGGTGTGTGTGGGGGGGTGGGTACATGCACTCGGCCAGGTCAAGGAGGAAGGGGGACGCGCACCAAGTTCAACACCCAAAACAGAGACGCTGCGGCCGGCCCCTGCCCCCGCCAGGCTGCACCCTCCCCAGCCTGCACCCAACGCGCTTCTCGGGGGAGCGGGCCGGCGTCCCCCGCTCCGCTGCGTCAGTCTCTCGCGGCTCCCTCTGCGGCCGCCTCCTGGGCCGCGGGTGGAGGCAGGGAGGCGAGCCTCGGCCTCTGGCCCCCCGGCGCTGCTCCTCCCCAGGCCGAGACCCCGCCCTGGGCCACCAGAGTCCTCCCCTCCTCGGGCAGGTTAACAATTGCTGCTGTTTCGGAACTCGCCGTTCTCGGTAATCTGCAATTTGGTGGGGTTGGTGGGGGAGAGGCCGTTACGGGCTTGCATGCTGTACCTCTCTTTGAGCTGCGTCAGGGCGCTCATGAGGCGCGCGTTGGCCGCGTCCAGGGAGGCGATGCGCTTCTCCTGTGGAACAAAGAGGGTGTCAGCTGGGGTTGAGGGCTGCTGGGCCCAAGGTGGGGCGGGGGGTCCGTGCTGGGAAGGGGGTCTCCCCGGAGCTGTGGCTGCCTACAGGGAAGAAGAGCAGGGGGAGGGGTGGGGGAGGCGGCCCGGAGGACACCACCTGTGAGGACAAGCACCGCGGCTGCAGACTTCCTGAAGCCGGGAGGAGGCAGCTCGCCCTCATGGAAGAGGACCTCGCTGGCCCGGCTTCCTCGTGCCTCTACCTCATTACCAGCTTTTCACCCAGATGAGCGGCCCCAGTGGTGTCATGTACCAGCTCCCTGAAGCCCCGAGGGCAGGCCCCCTCACTCATGTGCGTGTGCATGTACAATGCAGAGGTCACAGCTCCCACCAGCCTGTGCAGTTTTCTGACTGAGCAAGACCTGGGTGAAGGAGACTGGAAGTCAGCCTCTCAACTGTCTTCCCCCCTCAACACAGTTGGGAAGCCAAGGGTCTGAACAAGAGCTCCCTTGATCCGTCTCCCCATCCTGCTGTCATCCCAGCCTTCCCCATTCCCCTCCCAATAGCTTCTACTCTGGTCAGAACACCCGGTGAAAGGTAATCCCTAACTAAGCTGCCCAAGAAGGGGAGGAGCAGCCCCGCCCTTTTCAAAGCCTGTCCTAGTGAGCTTGTGGTCCACTGAGACCCTCGACTTGACTTCTTGGGGCAGAGATCCTGATCTCCTATCCTCCTCTGCTTTTGCAGTGGGGCACGACTGAGGAGGTGAAGAAGCCAAAGTCACCCCCTCCTAATCCCAGGTCCTTTAACACCTGTGCCTGTCTGAAAGGCCAGAGCCCCACACCTGAGCATCAATGATCTTCTGTTTGGAGTCTACAGCTGCTTGCATCTCCGCGTGGTCCTTCTTCAGTTCCTCCTCCACTGACATCAACCTGTTACCGGAGACAAGGACAGTCAGGCCGGCATTTGAGGGTGCAAGTGGGGGGGGTGAGTGGGGCCTCGTGGGAACAAGTCATCACTCCCTCACAGAGGGGGACACACTAGGAGAGCCCCACCTTGGGCCACAGACTCACCTCCCACACTTGCCTGGGATGGAGGCCCTCCAGCTGGCCTCCACCACCCGACATGGCTGAGCCTGCTCCTTCCTTGAGTTTCACCCACCCCAGATTCTGTCCCCAAATCCCCAGAAGCCCTGGGCGCGGCCCCCTTCTGATGTTCTTCCAGGAGCCGAGGGGGCGGGGGTGGGTGTTAGATCCTCATGCACCCCAGGGCCAGGCAGGTGGTGTCATATCATAAGACCTGTGGTTTGAGTGGGGAACAGAGGCCCTGAAGGGCTCGAGAACCTTCTCCACCCACGCTGTATTCACGGAGGCTGCACAAGGTACGCGAGGTGGCAGGATGAAGCCACAAGGCGCAGGGACACAGGCAGGGAGACAGTAGCTACCCTCTGCATGGGAAACTGGGGAGCCACGGGAACAGAGAACGGGAAGCAGCTAACCGTCTTGGAGGGTGGGGTGTAGATGCACACGCTAGACGGGACACCGCAGGACAGGCAAGGGCTGTTGGTTGGGTAACGAGCTGGGATGACGTGAGGATCACGATGTCCGAAAGTTCAGAACGAGGGCCAGCGTGGGCCTGCTGCCAGCTGCTCCTGCCCTGAGACCCTTCCTAGTCTCATCCTGCCTGTCTCTCACACACCTGTCAGTCACTGCTGATCACGCCCAGCTTCTGACTACACTCTCTGGGTCTGCATCCTAGCTCCCTGGCCACTGCTCTGGAGACGCCTTGTCCTGTCTGCCCCGAGGACCTCAGGCTCCCCAGGGCTCTGCCTCAGCCCACCATTCTTCTTGCTCTACGCTCTTCTCAGATGAGTTCCCTTACTGTTTTATTTGGGCTTCCCCGCTGGCTCAGGGGTAAAGAATCTGCCTGCAATGCAGGATGGAGAAGGCAATGGCACCCCACTCCAGTACTCTCGCCTGGAAAATCCCATGGACGGAGGAGCCTGGTAGACTGCAGTCCATGGGGTTGCTACCAGTCGGACATGACTAAGCGACTTCACTTTCACACACTGGAGAAGGAAATGGCAAACCACTCCAGTGTTCTTGCCTTGAGAATCCCAGGGACGGGGGAGCCTGGTGGGCTGCCGTCTATGGGGTCGCACAGGGTCGGACATGACTGAAGTGACTTAGCAGCAGCAGTAGCAATGCAGGAGGTGTGGGTTGGATCCCTGGGTTGGGAAGATCCCCTGGAGGAGGACATGGCAACCCACTCCATATTCTTGCCAGGAAAAATCCCATGGACAAAGGGACCTGGTGAGCTACGGTCCATGAGGCTGCAGGACAGTCAGACACGACTGAGCACCCAGCTTTACTTCTGTCTCTGCCCTCGGGACTTCTTCGGCACAGCACAGCATCTAACCCCCAGACAAGCACTCAGTCCATCTCATAGCAGACGCACAAAGGTAAACGGTGCAGGGGCAGGTACCACACAGGACTGTCATGAAAAGCCAATGGGATCGGGGTTGAGGAGGAAGCAGTGTGGGATCCTGCCAAGGTCGGGGGTGGGGGTTCCTTTGTCACAGGAACGTAAGACACTGAGCAAAGCGTGGATGAAGATGAGGAGGTGGAAGCAATGGAGGAAGTGGGAGAAATTTCTGTTCCCAGCTATGGTGGAATAAGAGGCACTGGATTTAACCTCCTGCCACAGAAACACCAAACTAGAAAACTAAACAAAATAAATGAAACAAAGGTTTCCAGACACTGAAAAACAGGCAGCGCAGTATAGCACGTGACTCCCAAGAGATGGGAACACGTGAGGGGAGCCCTGCCCACTGCTGAGAGTGTCCAGGCAAACAAAGGATGGACGTGGTCAGAGAGAGTCAGGATACCTGGGAGGGTGGGGGGTTGGGGTGGGGGAGGATGGGAGGGTGGGGGTGGGAGTGGAGAGGAGAAAATGCAGAGAAGACTCTACCTATCTCCTGAAGGGTCCCCTTGGGGCTTTGGCTGAGAACTGGTCTGCATGCTTGTGAGAAAACAGGCCAGAGCCACTGGAAAGGAATACACAAAACTACCCCTAAAATAGTTTACGATCCTTCCAGGCAGTAAAAACACTCCTGTGTTAGTAAACACAGGAGGCATCAGTAGAATCCCCAGAAGGAAACTGCCTCAACAGCAGAGCCAGATCAGCTCTGGATTAAAGACTAACCAAGACCCACCCCAACAGAGCTTACATAAAAAACCTCGAAAGAATCAAACAGACTCTTTCAACTTCATTGTGTCCCAGAAGAAAGCCCCCAGGTACTTCAAGGAACACAAGACATCCAGCAGCTACATAAAAAAAAAAATCACAATGTCTGGCATCTAACCAAAAATCACCAAGCATGCAGAGAAGTAGGAAAACATAACCCTTAACCAGGAAGAACATCAATCAAGACAGACCTGGAAATGTCAGGCGACAGGATTAGTAGACAAGGGCATTTAAACAACTGTTGTAAATATATTCTACGTGTTCAAGAAAACAGAGGAAAAGCATGGGCAGGATGAAAAGAGAAATGGATGGGATTTAAACCAAACTGAAAGTTTAGAGGCAGAAAATACATCTGAAATGAAAAAAATACTGGAGAGGAGTAACAGATTAGACACTGAACAACCTGAGCAACGAATGAACTTGAAGACACACTCTAACAATCTCAGATAAAACACAGGAGAAAAATCTTAAAAATAAAACAGCACCAGTAGGACGTGGGACAATATAAAGAAGACTAATATACGTGCAATGAGAATTCCAGAAAATAGCCTGGGGAGGCAGAACTCTATGCCCACAGATCCAAGAGCTTAACAAACTCAAGAAACATGAAGAAAACATGTCAAGGCACTTCATAATCAAATTGTTGGCAATGAACGATAAAAAAAAAAATCTTTAAATCAGCCAGAGGAAAAGTGATATCAATACATTAAATATAGAGGAACAAAAATACTACCAGGTCCCTGCTCTTAAAGGCAAAGTCATGTAAAGGCAAAATCTTGTCCACTGCTAGTTTTGGTAAACAGCCACACCACGCACATTCCTCTAAAACAGCAGAGGTACACAGCTGTGACAGACATCCTGTGGCCTGCAAAGCCTAAATACCTACCATCCACCTCTTTACAAAAAGTCTCCAACCTCTGCCCCTCATGCAACAAGGTATAGCTAATATGCCAACACAGAAGGCAAGATGGGATCATAAAAGGAACTCAACCTAGAAGAGGGCAGGAATAGGAACAGACGGTACAAAGAGAAAACAAGTAGCAAGGTGACAGGTTTAAACATAACTATATTGACAGTTACATTAAATGTAAACAGTCTGAACATTCCAACTCAAAGGCAGAAACTATCAGATTAGATAAAAAGCAGGAACAACAAGGTGTCCAAGTGATAGAAACTCACTTTATGTAGTTGAGTGAGGGACATAGCTTTGCTGAAAGTACAAGGATGACAAAGGATATAACGGGCTAATGTCAATGAAAAAAAAGTTAAGGATAGTTGTATTAATATCAAAGTGGACTTCACAGAAAGAAATGCTATGAGGGATAATTATAAGGATATTATGAGGAATATTATGAGGTGATTTTTTATTTATCGTTATTTTTATAACGATAAAGGGTCAGTTCATCAACAGCACTTAATAAGCCCAAATCTGTATGCACCTAAAAATAAAGTTTCAGTGACTATATAGTAAAAACCAACAGAAATGAAAGAAGGAATATATTCGTAATTATGATTAGAAACTTCACTATCCTTTACTAAATAACTGGCAGAACAGTAAATAAATACACAGAAAAACACTAAAGATACAGAAGACCTGAATAACATGATCAACCAAATTGGCCTTGTTGACATGCATAGTAGGGAGGAAATACACCAGGACTGGGTAGTAGAATAAATGTTAAGCCAGCCACTGAATTCAGGAAAAGATGCGTCCCTCAGAGAACAGGGTGAGAAGGAAGTGGTTAGGTTGAAAAGTGTTTTCTTTTTTGGAATCACACACATGAGGTGAGCCAAGAGCAGAGCTGACAGTTAAGTGAACAGTGGGTTCCTTGTCACCCTGGTTATAGGCCGGGGTGAGCTCATGCTAATCACTTTACAAAGAGGAAACCCACAGGTAAATCAGGTAAACAATCATCAGGAGCAGAGAAACGGGTAGTGTAAACAGGAGGAATTAAGGAAGGATTTTTTTTATAGTGGACAAAGCGTGAGGCCAGGTTGGGGAACATCCTACCTGCTGCACACTGCTAAGTCTATGCTGAGGACAGATTCCTGAACTGTGGGAACAAACGTGCAAATGTACACTGTCTCCTCACACTCGGGATTACTGCCATAAAGAAGGATGCTACACCTCGATGACACTCCCTGCTTACAGACGGGGCAGAGGGGGAAAGAGAGGCGAATCAACACAGAAATGAAGATGAGCCATCAATAAAGATGAGTCAGCATTGAAGTCACTGGTCCACCTGGAAGTCTTCCTGCATAACCCACAGGCACCTTAAAACTCAACATACCCAACACTGGCCTCACTTCTCCCCCTCCCTACCCAAACCGCTCTTCTTCCAAAGGTCCTCATCTCGGTAACGGGCGCCATGGCGCACCTGGATGCTCTTGGTAAAAATCAGGGTTCTTTTGTCCCCTTCCCTCCTCTCACTCCCACCCTCACCAGCTGCATGTAACTGACATGCACTCCTACTTCCCCTGCCCTGGACTGGATGGGTCCTCATTGTCTTTCTTGATACCCCGCCCGCCCCATCCAGCTTCTAAACTCTCCTCTGAGTGTTCACCAAGAAAACGTGACTCCCCACGGGGGCCCCAGGCCCTCTGCACGCTGCCTCGGCTGACCTTGCTTCTGCCAGGCCACCTTTACACTCCACCGGCAACCCCCACTGTACCACGGGGGTGCCCTGAACTCCAGGCTTCTGCCCTCCTCCGGGCTGGTGCCACACAATCCCCACCGCCTCAGATCTCTGCACGCAGCTCATCAAGGCAGCTGAGCGGCCCGTCCCTGGGGTCCGAGGCCTCCTGGAGGGCAGCGGACAGGTCTGCCCCTCTGCGCGTGTGGGGCCACAGGGCTGGGCCCGGAGCAGGGACCGGCCGGCCGCCCTCACCTGCTGATGATGCCCTTCATCTGGATGTCTTTGTCCTCCTGCTGCCGCCGCAGCCGCTCCTCACCCTCCTCCAGCCGAGCCTGGTACTCCAGCACCAGCTTCTGGGTGGTCTCCTCCTGGCACTTGAACAGGGTCTCATACTCCTCCAGCTTCTTGGTGGAGATTCGCAGCTTGTCCTGCAGCACGGCCAGGTCCTGCGGGAGGGCGGCGTGCCCCGGGCACAGCGCCCAGGACAGAAAGCACAGGCTCATGAGCCCGGCGGGAGGCAGCCTGGCTCGGAATGCCCCAGGGGCCATCACCGGCTCAGCCCAGCTCACACAGTGGGGAGACGCCCAGGGACCCCAGCCAGAGCTGGGGGTAGGGGTTAGATTCAAGCCTGGCCCCCGTCCAGGGCTCTCCCACCCCCAAGCCTGACCGACACCTAGGAGCGGGATGAAGACTCAAACCCAGATCTCACAAGTAAGGGTCTTAAGTGTCTCCTAATAAACAAAGGTAAACCTCTCCTTACAAAGGTAAACAAGGGAAATCAGAGCACTTTGAGAGGTGGGGGCTCTATAGGAGGGGAAACTGGGGTCCAGAAGGGAAGTGAACCAATCACACGGGGAGCAGAGTGACTAACTGAGTGAGATACTAGCCTCCCAGCCTCCATTTGACCCTAAAGTCATGGCGAGTTGCATGGCAAGTACAGGGAGAGATTAAAGACAAAGTGGTCCAGGGCTCTCTGGGTCTGACTCAGCCTGGCACTCCGGGCCTTTGGGGAAGAGGAGGGATGTGTAAATTAGCAAGAGAAGCAGTGAGCTAGCAGGCCGTGTGAGCTGAATAGAGGGGGAGGCGGGGTCAAGACCAGAATCAAAGGGTTGGAGGTGGGGGCCAGGTGCCCCAAGAATCCAGGGAGTGGGGAAGCAAGAAGGGCCTCCTCTCCTTGTGACTCCCTCATCAGTAAAGGGTGGCCCAAAGGTCAGGAGGTGGCAAAGCTAACTCCTGAAACAAAGCTGGCCCCAGAGGAGAGCCCAGCCCCGGGAGTAAAGGCCCATCACGGGTCTTCTGCTCAGAGTGGTGTCAGGAGGGCCCTCCCTGGCACAGGCAGGACCAGGTGTCCAAGGAGTTCAAGGCAACTCCAGGATCCGCCTGCCAGGATTAACAGCAAAGAAAGTAAGAGAAACAGCAGCTCCCTGGGCCAAGGAACAAGGGAAGAGAACACGCCAGCTGCAGCCTGACCCCTGAAATCCTTCGAGCCATCCCTGTAACTCACACTTGGAAATGGAGTCTCAGAAAGGTGCAGAGCCTGGAGTGAGGCGGGCCCTCCTTGCTCCCCAGCTAAACTCCGACGCTAGGAGCACTGTGCCCCATGTGCCCTGGTCCCCTTCACGTAATAATGGTGGACGCAGGTGGATGCGGTGGACCGAGGAGGGGGATGGTGGAGGCGGCGGAATGCAGCATGGACATGGACCCAGCCCCAGGCCGGTGGGAGGGAAAGCAAACACCCTGACTCGTGTGCCCTCACCCGAGAGGCTGAGACAGGCTTTCCCGGGGCCAAGAGGACTGTGGGCACCCACGGCGCGTGGGCAAGTGGCTGCTGTTCTGCAGGGCCTTGTGACGGTTTGAGCTTTGGCCTCCGGGAGGAGACAGGGATCCAGGGCAGTTGCCACATAAACTAGAAGAATTTTGGAGAATGGAAGCACCCCACTGCCCGCTAAATGCTAGATGTAATCTAGGGCTGGGGTTTGGAAGTTTTAGGACCGATACTTTCCTCCTGGAAGGAAGAAAACACCTCCACGGCCATCTGACACTACCACCCCCTGGCTTTCTCTCCCAGACCGTCGTGGAGAGGAGGATGCAGAGCCAGGCCGCGGGCAGGGACTGCCCCAGAGCAGAGGGTCCTGGCGGCGTCCCCTCCCCGCTGTCTCCTCTGCCTCTTGGTGCATGAGGTCTCCATGCACATCTCGGGCACCCCGGAGCCCCAAGTCCTGGATTCCCCTCAAGTCCCAGGTGCTCAGAAGCTTGGCTGCCCGGTCAGCTGGGCTGTCTGGTGACTGCCCACTGAGGGAACGTGCCTCCTGCAGTCTGATTCAACACAGTTCCTGGGCAAGCCTCACGTGCAGCCCATAGAGGAAACCTCAGGCTGATGCTAAATCCTCCAAACTCCCCTGACTGCTGTCCTGACATGGGACCAGGGGTTGGGAGGGGACTGGCCGTGTGCAGGAACGAGCAGCGCCCTGAATTCAGGGCTCGAGGGGAGACAGCGTCCTGCCGGCCGCCCTGCCCGAGTGGCCAGGGTCCGGTTTTTACCTTTTCCGCTTGGCTGAGCTCCTCCTTAGGCCTTAGTCTATCCCTGGGCGGGGGGTCTGGGCCCAGGCCCTCGTCTTCTAACAACTGCGCATTCATGGTCAAGAGCCAGGCAGCCGTGCGGTCCAGGGCATTGGGGCTCACAGGTGAAGGGCCCTGCGATGAAACACAGCTGTGAGGCAATGGGGCCGGGGGAGAGGGGTGGGGAGGGGGTGGTCCCGGGTGCGGCACAGGGACGAATGGGCATCTCTGATGCAGCCCCCAGCCCGGGGAGTTTCACCTCCTAGGCGCAGCCTGAGGCCGTCAAGAGCCCAGGGGTGAGGGGGAGCCCAGCTGAACATGGCTTCTCTGCCTCCTGGGGGAGAGCGAGTGGGCTTGGCCTCGCAGGTCAGTGTCTAACCCAAAGAACCTGTAACTCTGTGCAAAGCGCTGAACACCAGCTCAGAGCAGGAGGGGCACCAGGGGCCATGTGGACTCCTACCCTGGGTCGGGCTTTAACAGGCTTTGGAACTGGAAATGGGCAGACAGATCCCTCTCTCTTTCTCCCTGACCCCAGCTGTCTCTGGGGAAACTGTGAGGGACCCCCAGCCACAGTGAAGCTGGTTCACAGGATTTAGGCAGGGGCCACTGGGGGGTGTCACGGCAAGTAGCTGGTGGGATGGGGCCAAGTGTGGCATCATTCAGCATGGGATGGCAGCTGGGTGCGGGTGGAGATGATGTGACCGGGAAGAGCAGCACGATGTGGGGGGTCAGCCCGCCCCCACCCCGGGGGTTGGCCAGGGCCCGGCCTGCCCGCTCTCCACCCGGCAGCACTGACCTGCTTGTGCACCGCGCGAGGCTTCAGCTCGGGGCTGTCGCCCTTGGAGGACGAAGACTGTTGCCGCAGCCGGGCTCCGGGCCCAGCCCAGTCGGGCGAGGCCGAGGCCAGGGTCCCGCTCGAGGGCCGTGGGTACTGCAGGGTGCTCAGCAGGGTGGGCGGCGTCCGGCCGCGGGAAGCAGGGGGTGGCGGCGGGGGTGGGGGCGGCGGCTGGTCGATTCTCCGCTGGGGGCCGGCGCTGTTCTGCCGCGGCACCGTGGGCTGCCCGCCCTGCCCGCCCTTCTCGGTCAGCGACACCTGCCGCCGTGCCAGCTCCCCGGGGCGCCGGCCCAAGTCTTCGGGGGCGGCGGCGGCCGCGCTGCTGCTGAAGCTGCCCAGCTTGGCGGCAGCCGCCAGCTCTTCGCTGTTACTGTGGGAACTCAGGGAGCTGTGGCCCTCGGAGCCGGAGTCACCGAGGCCGCGGGGTGACAGTGGCAGGCCGGCCGCCATCTGGTACACGGGGTTCTGGAAGGACAGCGGTGCCAGGAGCTGGGGCCGGCCCGGCGCACCCTCCGATGTGCCCGGCGTGGTGGGTGTCTGGCCTGCCCGCCGCACCGTGGCCAGCCCTGCCAGGCTCACGGGGGTCGCCCGGGCTGGCCACCCGGCCACCAGCTGAGTCGCGGGCGCCTGGCCATCGGCGGCGAGGGCGTCGGGGCCCGCCGGGGAGCCTGCCTCCCCGTCCAGCGCGCGGGCATCTTGGAGGTCCACCATGGACAGGCTCTTGCCGCCGTTGGCCATCTGAAGGTCGGGCTCGTTGGCTTCCGAGTAACTCGAGCTGCGGGCAGGTGAGGGCTGGACCCCGGAGGACCTTGTGACAAAAAACAAGTCCTTGTTTTCGGGGGTTGGAGACGGTAACCGGGTGAAATCTATCAGACTGCAGGGAGACAAGGACACACAGGGAAAGAAGGGGGAAGAGAAGAGCTGTGAGTGCGGCCCAGGCGGGTCCGACCATCCGAGAGCCCCGCCAAGCTGCCGCCCCCATGGCCTGAGCTGGGGAGGGGGGAGGGGGGGAGGGAGGAGGGGAGAAGGGAGGGGAGGGGAGAGGAGGGAGGGGAGGGGAGAGGAGGGAGGGGAGAGGGAGGAGGGAGGGGAGAGGGAGGAGGGAGGGGAGGGGAGAGGAGGGGAGGGGGCAGCAAGAAGGGGAGAGTCCCAGGGCGCAGCTGCGAAACCAAACCACAGCCACTGAGCCTGGCAGAAGCCCCCACCGAGGTGCGGGGCGGACGGAACCGCTGCACCAGGGGCCCGAGCTCCCAGCACCAGGCCAGGCTGCCTAGCGGCAGCCTTTTCCCTGCTCAGCACAGCATCTTGGGACAGTAGGTTCTGGGGCCTGGAGTGTTCTGGAAAATTCCCCTGAGCTAAATCCAAACCCACAACGCAGTCAGTGGCTCTCTGCTACCCGAGGGTCCTGCACCGGGAACGATGACTTCAAAGCCTCGGGGGGCTGCCTCTGCCTCTTCCCTCCCGTCCCTAGTCAGGCTGCTCACCAAAGTGGGGGGCCTGTGCTGAGAGAAGCCTCCACCTGCAGCCTCCTACTGCCACCTCTAGTCTGACTGGCAGGCGGGGGCTGGGGCTTCCGGCAAAAAAAAAAAACAAGGTATCAGAGGAGGATCCTCATGGTGTGACTCAGGCAGGGAGGGTCTGCACCAGGAGCTGTGGGCCACGTCCCCCACCCTCCACCCCAGTCCAGTAGCCTCTCCCTGGTCCCTTCCAGGAAAAGCCGGCTCCTTGGAAGGAGGCACGAAACCAGGTAGGCTTTGGAGGGAAGGATCGGGGGGAGCTGAACAGACTCTGAGTGGGCTGGAGGCAGCAGGAACCTGGGGCTTCGATGTGGACTTAGAGAGGAGTTGGCTTAGCCTGGGAGGGAGAGGAAGTGCCAGTCGGGGGTGATGGGATAGGACAGGGCAGGTTGTGGCCACTTAAGGCCACGGCACTTGGGGGCCGAAAAGAAGTGGACGGGGGAAGTAGGCGGAACTGGGAGAAACCCGGGCCAGGCCTGGGCCTGGGCCACCCTCCACACACCCGGGTCAGGTCTCCTGACCTCTCGACAGAGGTGTATCCCCACTTGGACTCTTACTTGCCTTACTTGGCAGGTTGGAGGGACGGCCCCTCAAGACGCAGAGGGACCCGGGGGGAAGGGGCATCAAGGTCTCTGCATCTCTGGCCTCCTCCTGGGCCACATCCCCAGGTCCTTAACCTCAACGCCCTCGCTTGCTAAAAGCCTGCCACTGCTGTCCCCACCATCTCAGAGCCAGACAGTGCCAGCTCTGCTGCTCCAGCCTCAGCCTTGTGAGCTGGTCCACGACGGTCCTGCTGGACGAGGGGAGTGTTTGACTCCAAGTACAGGCAGCTCACTGTAAACGCTAATGTCCTCGTCTTGACGTCAACACTCGAGAACGTTCTGCCTCCCCCTCCATTGTGTATTGACGGGGCACTCATCCCAGCACTGGGGGTGCAGAGTGGGAGCTGGGCCTCAGCATCTCTAGTTTCCTGGGACTCCCAGCCTCTACGCCTCGCGGAGTCACCTGAACTCCTCCTGAAAACACACCCTGGAGCTCTACTTCCAGAGACTCTGATTCAGGCCCAGGAAATACTAGCTCATACACATACACAGGAGTGACTGTGACTAGTGCTGACGGGGACCAGTAACTGTTCCTCAACAAAAGACACTGTCTTTCTCCAGGCCTTTGAGCTAGTTCCTCTACCTAAAATGCCTTTTCCACCAATGGAAATGCTACTTTTTCTAAGCTCAAAACTACAGCGCTACCTCCTCTAGGAAGCTTTCCCTGATTTTTCCCAAATAGAATCTCACTCCTGAGGGCCCAAGAACACCCTGAGTCTCATTCGGCTTATTTTGGAAACAACAATATAGGTTTCCTCCTCTCCAAAGGAGACTGCAGATGGGCTCTGCCCTGTCGGTACCTGCATCCCACCACACCCAGCACGCCTGGCGGCTCTTACCCAGAGAGGTCGTTCTCGATCACCATCTTCTGCAGACCAGCTGAGACGCTGCTGCTGCCGGAGCCGGGCGTAGAGGCCAAGTCGTTGGTCCCCGCTAGCTGCCCACTGCCCGGGGTGCTCAGTGCTGTGTGGACGTCCCTCAGGATTCGAGGCAGAGGCCCCAGCTTGGATACGATGCTCTGCAAAGACATGGCAGGGGGCAGGTGTGAGCCGGGGGCCACCTGGGGAGGCCAAGTGCAGTGGAGCCACCGTGTTCAAAACCACTAAGGAGCCAGTCAGCGATGCAGGCTCACCCTCCCCCTGCAGTCAGATTCAGCGGGTCTGGGAGGGGTAGGGAGCCCAGAAGTGACAAATTAGAATTTTATCAGCCCCCTGGATATCTCTGGGATGGGGGCAAGGCCCACAGGAAGACACACTAACCTAGTCTGAGCCTTTCACCCTGGTCTGTCCTGCCTCAGTGACCCACAGAGAATCTTGGACTTTGCCCCATTATGTCTCCCCATCAGAGGGGCTTCTGGGGTGGCCTCCTCCCATGTCACCTACTCCACAGGGTGGGCTGAGGCCTGACCCACTTCAACACCTGAGTCCCCAGGGCGATGGCCCAGGCACAGAGAAGGCACTCCTGCTGACAAACAAGCGGCCAGTCAAGCAGAGGGTGGTGCTTGGGCTCGTCCGAACCTGCCGTCCTGGTTTAGACCGATGGTGGTAAAGGCTCTAGGCCGAGCTGGGGGGACTCTGCCTTCACCTGGCTTATGTCTTGGTTCCCACCGAGGGCTGTGTGCAGAAAGCAAGCATGAAAACGCATGTGGTCCACAGAGGGGAGACGTGAGCAGCGAACCGCTCGACTTTAAATCCTGCCGTAACGCTGTCAGCTCTGACGGCTGCAAACCACCGTCCGTACCTCCCGCAGGTCATGCAGGCGTGGGGGATGCTGGCCCCCAGCACGGAGGCTCTGGAAGTGGTGGCAGAGTGACAGATGTTGGCAGCTGTGGGGGAAGACAGGGCTCTGAGCCTCATTTCCATGGCTCCCTCCTGGGTCTCTCGGAGCCAAAGGGCAATGGACATAAAGGAGCAGAAATGACTGCAACGGCTGTTCATGGCGAAAAGCTGGGACTGATCTGAGTGTCCAGTGAACTAGATGGTGCAGCCACACGACTGGACAGTCTGCGCCACTGGAAAGGTCACAGCGGGCTGCGGCACGTACGGCCGGGGATAGACGCCCACGAGAGCAGAGTGAGCAACGCAGGCGGCAGCGCCCGCTAAGTTCTCACTGTAACAGAGAAGGCAGAGAACTGCCTGTGTGGGTACCTAACGTGCTCAGAAGCACCGAGAAGGCCGCACACCAGAGCGCCCCCTGAGTGCTCACCCCTGAGGATGGGGCGGGAGCAGGAGGCCTTCCAGCTCTGGTTCAGCAGCAGCTACTTTTGTAATCAGTCCTGAATATTCACTGGAAGGACTGATGCATATTAAAAAGCAGAGACATTATTTTGCCAAAAAGGTCCATCTAGTCAAAGCTATGGTTTTTCCAGTAGTCATGTATGGATGTGAGAGTTGGACTATAAAGAAAGCTGAGCGCCGAAGAATTGATGCTCTTGAACTGCGGTGTTGGAGAAGACTCTTGCGAGTCCCTTGGACTGCAAGGAGATCCAATCAGTCACTCCTAATGGAAATCAGTCCTGAATATTCATTGGAAGGACTGATGCTGAAGTTGAAGTTCTAATACTTTGGCCACCTGATGGGAAGAATTGCCTCATTGGAAAAGACCCTGATGCTGGGAAAGATTGACGGCAGGAGAAGGGGACAACAGAGGATGAGATGGTTGGATGGCATCACCGACTCGATGGATGTGAGTCTGAGCAAGCTCTGGGAGTTGGTGAAGGACAGGGAGGCCTGGCGTGCTGCAGTCCACGGGGACGCCGAGAGTCAGGCACAACTGAGAGACTGAACTGAACTTTGTAAGATGGTCTCTCAGAGCCCTGGGGGGCAGCAGAGGTTTTGGAAGTGGGTCCTGGCAGGCCTGGCAGTTGCTGCCCAGAACCTGCCCACTGTGCAGGCTGGGCCTGCTGGGGGCAGTGGAACCCAGGCCACAGGGCCTGCAGCAGTGTCAGAGGTGTTGAGGGAATGACCGTTTCAACAGATGGTCAAGGGCACTTCTGGAAAGTTTAGCAACCTGCTGCCTGACACATGGAGGCGCAACATCTCTAGTCCATCTTTTTTGTTATCAATGGCCTTAAAACCCAGAGCAAGGACATTTTTAGGAGACACAGCTAAATCTTATCACACTTCCCATGGGTAGAGAGGACAGCATGCCTTCATCTGTGGATGCCATCCACTCAGAGGCACAGCCAAAGCCCCAGTACACAGAGCAGCCTTCCCCGGTACATGTCGGTGCATGAACGTGGTGCCCCCCACCAAGGAAAAGGGCCGAGATCCCTCCCGAGCGCATGCTGACAGGGCCTGCACTGGATCCTTGGGCTCCGGCGCCCTAGTGGGGCTGCTGATTTCCACCACACCGGCAAACCCTCAGACCTCGTGGTCACTCTGGGAGGAGCAGCCTGGAGCTGCAGTGCCCTTTGGCCCACCCACCGCCCCATCATGGCCCGAGTGGACGGGCACCTGCTCCAGCTGGCTGACGGCCTCCCAGAGCAGGGAGTGCAAGCTGGAGAGCTCGCGGCCCAGGTCGATGTAGCCTTCGAAGCCAGCCGTGTTGGAGATGGTCTCAGGGTTGGAGATCTCCAGCAGGAAGCGCTGCATGTTGGTCCACTCGTGCTCCAGGAACTGGTTCATGAACGACATGTACTCTTCCTTGCTGCCAAACCTGGAGCCGAGCAGATGGGGTGAGCGCCCTGGGCCCTGCCTGGGAGCCCCCCAACTTCTCTGAGACACCCTCACCCCCTGGGCTCCCATCCCTCCACTCTGGCCGCCGCCTTCCACGCCACTTACTCCCCAGCCAGCCAACCCCCATGGATTCAGGGCACTCATGGCTAAGTCTGGAGATCCCCTTCTGGACTTTTTTTCCCAGGATCTGGAATGTTCCACGGTCCTCACTTCACATTCACGGCCAGTCTCAATCTCCTTCCTCTTTCCCTCCAAATGTCTGTGGCCCCTGGTGCGCAACTGACCCTCAAGTCACACACTTGGCCAGGTCTCTTGGCTAAGCCTTCCGAAACGTTCCTCTTCAGGCACCTCCCTTTGTCCTCAGCTTGGCCAAGTCTGCGGTCACCTTCATCACCCCAAACCTGCGCCCTCCTCCGGGGCTCCCCATCCCAAGGAGACTGATCCAGAAGCCTGGCTGCGTTCAACTGCTCCCTATGCTGCCCCCACAGCCAGCAAGGGCTGCTGGACTCATCTTCTGATCACCCCATGACCTGCAGCCATGGCCTTCCGCATCACCATCACCTCCTGCATCATCCCTGACCCAATCCTTCCACCACTCTGCCTTTACCAGAACCAGAACTCTGCTCTCCTCCTGGCCTCTAGGCTGCTAAATCTTGTTTCCTCCGCTCTTGACCCCTCTGCTGCCAGGCTGAACTTGGCAGACCTTGGAACAGATGACGGCCACCTTGTTCAAAGCCCTCTGGCGGCTCCTACTGCCCTGCCTGGCCTCCAAGTCCCTGCTGTCCTCTAGGGTGGTCTCCCATCTCTCCCGATCTAGCACGTGACAATTCAGAACGGCACAGCGTCTGGTCCCTCCCTGGCCTGCGCCTCTGTGCCTTGCATCCTGAATACAGCTGGGGAGTGCATATTCTAGGAAGCCTCCTTCTCTCCTCTCCCAGTAAGCAGATGGCCCTCCCAGGAGGCCACGCCCCTGTCCATCATCGCTCTCCCTGCTGAAGTGCTGGCTCCGGGAGGGCGGGGACCAGCGGTGATTCATGACCCAGCCCTGCGAAGGCATGGAGGGGCTCCATCCACACCTCGTGAGAGCCGCTTTCCAAGCCAGCCCTCCCATGTCCACCCACTCGCTCTAAGGTACAGCGAGAACACTCAAGCGCTTCACGAACAGACGTCCTTGGCAGCCTTAGACAAGGACAGTCTGGAGCCACCCTGGTGCCCAACTGCAGCGGACGGGTTCAGGAGACATGGGCCCTTCTCCCTTGAAGGCATATTAGTCACTCATTTCAAAAGGAAGCTCGTGAATGTTAAGTACGTGGGAGAATCCTTCTGATAAAACGTTCATTCAAAGAAGCAGAAGGAAAAAAAAGATCTTGTCTTATCACCCTTGAAAACTAAGGAAACGCATCACAAAGGCATGTACGTTTAGGAGGGGAGCCTGGGGGTGCAGAGGAGAGAGGGATGGAGGGAGGAGACACCGAGGAGGCAGGGATGGGCCTGTCGCCCAGCCCAGCTCTGGGGCAGACCCTGCACCCACATCAGGGGTGCGCGACGCGGCACTCACTTGGCGAAGTTGGCCAGGTTCTGGGTGACTTTGGCGATGAGGGTGAGCGTGCGGGCGGTGCGGTCGTCGGGGTACTCCTGCAGCAGGTTGAAGAGCGAGGGGGACATGATGGCTGGGCAGAGGAAGCGCAGGAACAGGGAGGCGCTGATGAGCCGCTCGCTGATGTCCGGCCGGCCGCGGCTGCTGCACTCTTGCCGCCAAGAGGCGAACACCTCCTTGAGCTCCCGGGGGAAGACGCTATGTGGGGACAGGGTGGGGGCGGGTCAGTAGCCAGGCTGGGACCAGAGCAGGGAGCTGGTTCTGGGTCCAATGGAACCGAGTTCTGTCCCGTGCCCACCCCGACGGCTACATGACAGTCCAACGCCCGAGTTCTCTGAGCCCACCCCTCCGCCATCCACCATCCGTGGGGCAGGGACGCTGGGGGAGCCAGGCCAGCACAGGGCGGGGATGCCCAGGCCGCAGTTGGCGGGTCTCCCCGAGGTGCTGAGTGAGAGGGGACGTCAGCACTGGGGCCAGGTCCCACAGGGCTTCACCCCTGCCCCACCAGCAGGTGTGGGGTCTTGGGCAGCGGGAGGGACAGACGGCAGTAACAGAGCACCGCTCCTCGGGTCCTGTCCCCGGCTTTTGAGATGGACCCCCTCCGCTCCAGTAACATTACAGGATCTGAGGTTCTCGGCAGAGCTGGGTGATCAAGACGAGGGGAGGACCCTAACCACAGGCTAAGAACACAACTCCTCGCTAACTCAGGCGTGGAGGGAAGCGGAGGCAGGGACCTCCTAGGCCGATCTGGTGAGGGTGGGCAGGGCTCTCGGCACCTGGCTGGGGGCTGTCCCCCCTGGGCACCTCCTAGGCCGACCTGGTGAGGGTGGGCAGGGCTCTCGGCACCTGGCTGGGGGCAACCCTGGGCACCTCCACCCTGCCTCAGTGAGGCCCCACCAGGCCAGCCTTTCAGAGGCCTTCCTATCGTTTTCACCCTGGAAGATGGGTGCTCCCTGAATCCAGCCTACACCTGGCTCTCTCACTAGCTCAAGGGTGCTCTGCCCCAGGGCCAGGCCCTCCCCAGGCTTCTGCTTCCTCACTCCTGCAAGGAGAACAAGACCACCCCTGCTGAGTTCACAGAGCCATCTATCCGGAGGCAGGGACCCCCAAGGCCTTAAGCCACTTTGATCAGCCTGAAAAGCTTTTGCCCAACAAGCCCAGCAGACTCAGGCAGTGAACGTGGCTGAAACAACAAGGACGTGGCCGGAGAGGAAGTGAGGGCAGGTGACCTTTAGCCCTGGCCCCCTGAAGCGCCTGGCGCAGGACTGCGCAGGGGGCAGGCGCTGAGTGATACCATCTATCAACGGCCTTGTTCAGAACTGAAGCGGGACCTCCACAAACGCCAGAAAGAGGAAATGGAAAACCACTGTCCACGGATATGTTTCCCTGTGTCCCACACCCGGCCCGCCCTGGGTGAAAACACAGCCCAAGGGTGGGAAGTGTGTTCCAGACTTCAAACTCTCTGGTTGCCCCTCCTGGCCCGGTGCCAAGGGTCATTTTCAGCTCGGCCCAAAGGGCCAGGAAGGGCACAGTGAGGACCTCGTGTAACCCTGGGGCAGGGGGCCCTGGGCCGGCAGCGTCAACCCCACCGGCTCTGCCCTGACCCAAGGCTGTCACTCTCTTCGCAGGCCTGCCTCTGCCTGTGCCTGTTCTTTGGGAGCAGCAAAACCAGGCCCTCCGGATGCCCAGCCCTGAGCTGAGGAGTCTGCCCACCCCCAGGAGGCTCAAGGCACTCTGATGGGAGCAGGGCTGTGAGCCAGCGTGGCTGCAGGGGTGAGCTGACCGTCTCTGGCGACATAATAAAGAAGGGCCACAGAGGGGAGTTTGACACAGGCCTCCCAGCAGGACAGGAAAAAACACGACCAAAGAAAGAAGCAAGCTACGGCCGGAGGTGGGACGGAGGAATGGGGCCAGGAGAGCCACTCGGGTGGGGAAGGGAATGTAGGTCCTGAGCTGGAGCGGTGACCAAGGAAAAAAACCTGGGCAGCTCCTCCACCGTGAAAATAGGGCCAGTTCTGGGGGCTGGTGGTACGGTCCCCTGGACAGTCCCGCAGCCATCTCTGATGCGGCTGTACTAGCCCAGTGGCCACCGTTCACACGTGCTGGGACGCTCGCCTCGCACGGAGTGGCCCGGGACTGACGGTGGGCCAGACTGCAGTCCTGTAGGAGCAGCCTACCCTGCACGCTTCCGCTCCTCTCCGGGGCCGCCAGGGGCCCGCAGAACTCGGTCCTAGGAAAGCCCAATCTTCCTCCTCAGTTCTCTACGGTCCTAGCAGGAGGCCCACCCGGCGTCCAGGCCCCACACAGGCGCCTGCTGGAGCCACCCCAAGCCTGTGACCTGAGCACCAGCTTCCACGGCCAGGTGAGGCGTCCCAGGTGAAGCCATCCGCCCACCCCACGGGCGCCTGAGCAGAGCCTTGGGCGTCTGGCTCCTCGTGTGGCCACAGCACCTACAAGGGGGCCAGGCGGAACGCACTGTTCAGCGTGTGTAAGGGACTCCCGGGTCTGAATCCTCAACAACGCACAAACCACGTCCTGCCTGCACACTCTGGAATACTCCTACGTCTGAGCCCAGGAAGGACCAGCCGGACTCAGCAGGGTCAGGCAAAGGGTGGGTTCCAGTCCCAGGGCCCCGACTCTGAAGCTGTGTTACCTGCCCTCTCCCTATTAAACCTCAGGTCTCCTGTTGGGAAAGACAGAGGAGACCTCCTCGGCGAGTTCTCGGGATGGGATGATGCCCACAGGGGCCAGCCCAGCACCCAGCTTGCTCTAGGCACCCAGCCTACACAGAAGGACGGGGGGAGAGGGAAGGATGCGGGGTGGGACCCTGGGCAGTAGAGGCCGAGCGGGCGTGGGGGGCAGCACTGACCAGTAGGAGTTGATGATTTTGCAGAAGGCCAGCTCGCAGCACATCTTGAGGTTGCCCTGGTGCTCGGGGAGGTCAGCGGCCGAGCACTTGCTTGGGTCCACTTCGCAGTTCTCATCTGACTCGTACAGTGCTTTGATGAACTCACCTGCGGCCGAGAGGGCAGGAGGGGACGGTGAGGACCTGCTGGGCATGCCCCACCCCGACCCTCTTGCCCCATTCAGCCCACACCCGTTACCTAGTGCGTCCTGCAGGTACTTCTGGCCCACCAGCTTGAGGTACTCCTCGATGGCCTTGGTGGCCAGTGTGTTCTCCCGGAAGATGAGGTGCTCGTTGTCACCACAGCGGTCCACCTCCGACATCATCAGGTCCGTCAGGAAGTCCTGTGGAGCCAGGTGAGGAGAATGGAACCTGAACAGGCCTGGCAGGTAAGGCCCCAGGGGTCCAGACCTGCGCTCCCTGGCCAGGTGCCCCTGCTCCATGAGGCTGTTGCATCGCCAAGCTGCTGGGTCCCACCTGTGGGGGCTTCTGGGGCATGAGAGCAGGGCAGCCTGATGAGGGGACATGGTGACATCTGAGCTGGACCCCAGATCAGGGGGGCAAGAGCCCCCGCATCATGGCCAGACCTGTGGGACTCAAATCTCTGCTCAGCCCTGCCCCGGCCTGGCAGGGTGACCGAAAAGAGCACCCCATCCCAGGGCTGGGGAGGACAGACAGGCTGCCCTGCCCCCTTGTACAAGCAGCTACAACTGTCCACCCATCACTGTGATGAGGTCTCCCATGCCTGACACGGGCTCGTTCTGTGCAGCTTCACGGGGAAGGAAAACAAGAGGCAGAGGCAGGCCAGCTGCCCTGGAAGGCGGTGAGCCGGTGCTCAGACGGAGGGACACGGATCTCAGCTTGGGTGGGAAGGTAGCCCTGGTTACAGCACAGCTCCTTGGGCAGACCCAGGAGGGAGCCTGAGCCCACTCTTTCCCTCCTGACTGTGGGAAGCTCATAGGAACCTGCTGCACCCATACAGGTGGAAACACCCCTCACCTCGGAGCCTGCGCCTCCTCACGCCCACGGCCAGCCTTGTGACCTGGGGAGGGGACAGGATAGGCAGGAGGCAGGGACCGGGGGGCGGCGGGGGCACCGGGCAGGCGCCGGCCAGCACAGAGGCCGGGTGGCTGGCGTTGCACTGGGGCTACTGATACTCCGGAAATGCCTCACCCAACGTGACCAACTTCAGGGCCCTCTGAAATCACAAGCGGGCCAAGAAATACAGAACTGAACTCTGGGCCCTGGAGCCCCGGTTGGCCAACAGAGAGAAACAGGAGGGCCAGGGTGGGGAGTGGCAGTTGGTCTCTCCGGGGACCACACAGCCTGAGGGCCCTTCCTGACCGCCAGTGACCTCTAGGGCCCCCTCCTCTGAACACGGAACAGCAGACGTCAGTACTGCGCGTACTGCTCTGCTCACGCCCACGGGCCCTCCTGAGCTCCTGGGGCCGGTGCGAGGCCCAGGCGGGGGTGAGGAGGGGCTCTCCTTAGAGCCAGGACCCGACGGGGCTGGGAAACAGGCACAGAACAAGAAACTGACCTGTCCAAGGCCACGCAGCTACCGGGACCAAGTCTGGCCTCAGTGTCTTATTACGTAGGTCCCATTTTTCCTACTGCACTGAGGGGGGGGCGTGGGGAGATGACAGGGGGCAAAGCATGCCCAAGGCCCTCTCCCGGGACTCGGGGCCCTCGGCACATGCTCCGGAGAGAGGCATCTCACCCCTTAGCTCCCCAGGGGCTCAGAGCTCAGATGCACGTCACCCCAGCACCGAGTCGCTCCCCCCACCCAATATAAGGTCCGCTGAGGAGCCAGAGCCCCCGCTTCCGTCACCTTCCACAATGAGCACCCTGATTTCTCCTGTCTCAGCTGTGAGCCTGAGCAAAGGTCCCTTCAGATCAGGGTCAGCCTCCCAGGCCAGCCCAGCCCTCGGGGGCCGCTTACTGAAAGGACAGACCTAGAGGCAGAAAGGAGGCTTCTCGAGCCCCTGCTGCCTCCCTTGCTCTCCCTCTGGGGCCAGAGGAGAAGCTGGTCCAAACACAGAGGAACAGAGTGCCCCGTGCCCACGGAGAAGTAGCTCTCCTGGTCCCCCACCACGAGCCCAACAGGCAGGGGCTCTGAAGGGCCGCAAGGAGGCCAGGGCCTCCTGGATCAGGCAGAGAGAGAGAATAAGTGCCCTGATGGACTGCGCACCCTGGGCTCTGCCTGGGACTGAGGCCTGACCCCCAACCTGTGTCTCCCCCCAAGCCCAGGCTGAGGGCTTGGGACCTTGACCAGGGAGGGCAGTCCCTCACCCCCACCACAGGCCATGAGTCATGCCACATCTGGAGGGCAGAGGCTGGCCCCTGGGGCAGGCACCCAAGGCCTTCTGCAGCGTGGATGGACCCCACGTTCAGCCTTTTTCCACTGCACCCTCTTTGAGTAGCTCCCCCAAGGACTCCCAAAGCAGGGGGCAGGGTGGAGAGAGGGGCCAACGGAACCATGTTCCGCTATGCTGGGAGGGTAGGCATGTGGAGCCTTCTAGAAGGAGCCGACCTGTCCGCAAAGACCAGTGAGTGGGTGGGGCTGCGCGTGGCCTGGCAGAGAGGCAGGTGGAAGGGGTGGGGAGGACAGTGGGGGCCCTCCAACCCTGGAGCAGGGCCTGCTGGAGGGCTTGGGCACGCTCTGCTCCAGGTGCTCCGGAGCTAGGGCGGCTGCCCACCAAACAGACAGCTGCGACGGTGACTGTGTGCCCCGTGTGCGTACACTGGGAGTGAGGGGGAGTCTGGGGCTCAGACAGCGGCTGCACCCTGGCCGTCACCTGCTGCGATGTGTGACGAACTCAACACACCGGACGTGTGTGTCTGGGTCGCTGGGACCCATGTGCCGGCAGAGGTGGGCCTCGTGGCCTGCTCCCCTGGAGCCTCAGGGAGGGACGGACCCTCTGGGGCAGTGGGGAGGCCCTAAACCCACTTCCTCGCTGTTAGCCATGTTGCAAACCACGGGCTGCATACCCGCCTCTGCGATCAGCTCCAACCACGGAGCGGATGCACGAAGCCCCCACCCTTCAGGATGCAACTCCAGATTTAGGGGGCCCACTTAGCTATGACCGGTGCCTCCAGCAGAGCTGAATTCCATGATGTGGACGCAGGGACCGGCAGGTCATCTGGCGCCTGTCCCCTAGCCTTCCACGGGGCCCATGGGAGGCAGCATCCCACCCGAGGCCCACACACCTACCTTCACCTTGCCCGTGCTCTGAAGGATATGCACCAAGGCCGACGCCATCTCCTCCTTGGTCTTGGCACTGAGGATGGGCTCGAGGGCGGCACAGAGCCCCAGGTAGTGGTTGGTGATGTGCTCGGCGAACTCCTTGTACATCTCCATGGGCAGGATGGTGATGGTCTGGTAGCGCGCCTTGATGCGGATCATGGGCCCGGGGCCCTTGCCGCCCTTCGGGTTGGGCGTCACCACTGGGTACCACTTCTCCACGAACTGCCGGCCGGCCACGGAGGCGGCGGGCAGGCTCACCAGGCCCAGGTAGCTGCTGCGCTCCTTCTTCTTCTTCTTGTCGGTCTCGCGGTACAGGTGGACGGTGACCGTGCGCAGCGGCGGCAGGTTGTGGAACTCGAAGTGCTCGCCCCAGAAGACGTTGTCGGTCTTCAGCTTGCCCGTGGTGCGCGCGTACAGCACGTCGTCCAGGCACAGCTCGCACAGGTACTTCTTCTTGGCCGGCAGGTCCTTGGCCTCGATCACCCACAGCTTCAGAATGTGCTCCACACGCCGGCTGTTGTCCTGCACACGCATGCGTGGGGGGAGGGGGCGCAGTGACCAAGGAGCCCGGAGCCTGGCCCCCTGCCCAGCCCGGAGCCGGGAAGAGCTCTCAAAACTGGTCAGGGCCAGCTCTGGAGTCTGAAGGACATGGGGCCAGATCTCTGCTCTGCCTCGCTCACTAGCTCACCGACCTCAGGCAAGCAACCACCTATGACCGTCTAAGCCTTAGGTCCCTCTGTCATGCAAGTCCGTGAGCCGAGAGCAAGTTAAGAGGCCAGCACGACGCCTGGCA